>NW_026889779.1:18607500-19207500 GCF_033153115.1 Saccostrea echinata
TAACACAGAGGTGTATAAAATACAATGATATCAAATCTTTATTTTCAACCTCACAGTTGTATGTACTGTCTAGTGTTGCAGTCACAAAATTATATTTTTCAAAACTTCTTATGTAAAAATGCAGTAAACACATCATGGATGCATCACAAAACAGCATTCATAAATCTAGGTCCCTGATACTCAGTATCTGGTCACAATAAAATAAAAAATAAATTTTCTTTAAGTACATTTGCTAAATTCTTGCATATACTGACTAAAGCTGGAGATTTTGTTACATGTAGCTGCCTACTCAAAGAGTTTGTGAATGTTATAAACTCAAATGAATGGAATCAGATGTTCAGCAGAAAAGTTCATAAACTGAACTGAACATTTTTCTAAAAAGAAAACTATAAAGTCCTGTCATTTTGATTAAGTCAAGACACTGTGATGCTGGCAAAATTAACAAAATGAATATCTGAAATATACTTGTAAATGATAAAAAGCTGTGTCTCACCATACAGTATACACACATACTTCAATATATTGACTAGGTTTAAATTGCAACAAATGTATCACAACACTAATGATTGGTAATGTATCCAAAATAATATAAATACATGTAACAGCTTTAATCAGATCATACAAATATAAGTTCAATTTGACATGGCAGTGTCTTAGGGTTTAACAAATAACACAGGGTAATATGTTTTCTCTTTTTTAAGTTGTATTGCCCAATGCCCAGAGCTAAAGACCAGCAGAACTGACCGCTGTGTCTACATCATACACTACAATTATCAGAGTTATTCCTCCAACTTGCGTACAAATATATAAACTGTCATAATATTGCTGCATATCAAAATATATGTACAGATCTAAATTCTGCCACCAATATAAACATAAATTATATTTTGAAAACTGACACAGTTTTCAAAAAAATGTATAAATCGCATCTTTTTCAGATCCAGGCACATTGCAGAGCATGATATGAAAAAAAATTGCACCAAGACATTTAGCATTAAAACTGAGTATATGACTACAAAATATAATCTTGTCAAGTAATAATCCAAAAATAAATATGTCAAGACTTTTTGCTGGAAAATTTAGAAACTCTTCCATTGCTAAAATTAACAATCATAACAGATATATTGTCTAGGGAACCCCTGTAGTAGGCCTGTAATACAAGGCTTTTAGCACCAAAGAGAGGCTCGTCCAGGCGATCTTTAAGGAAGTCTACCGCTTCCTGATTGGAGAACACATCCCACAAACCGTCCGAGGCTAAGATCATAAAATAGGGCTGAAGAAACCGGAGGTTAAAGGTCAGAATATCTGGAACAGCAGTCAACATTTTTGTGTCTTTGAGGGGAAAGTCCCCCAAGGCTCTAGAGGTGGCCAGGACCCCTGCTACCCTCCAGACTCCGTTAAAACTGATAAAGCCCCCCACCTCCTTAATTCTTTGTCTTTCCTTTACCTGGAAATAAGTAACATTATCAATCGTTAAACATTATCAATCATTAAACATTCAAAAGATTAATTCTAGAACAGTGTTTTTTATCCATATTTTAAAAGCAATCTTTTTTAATCCATTTTGAGAAGAATTTGAAATTTAAAAAAAAAAATGGGAAAACACAGTTAATTTGGGGGGAAATGACCAAATTTTCAATGGTAAAATGCATTTACACACATATTTAGATGTGATTTGGGGTTGTGAAAAACACTATTGAAACACCTATTTAACAATGTTTGTTAATTCAAATTGTTTCAGTGATAAAATTCCTGCAGACATACATGTAAGCAGCTCTAACATACTCAGTATTCAACAGTAATAGCTTCTTTGGAGTTACAATTATATAACATCTTGGACAGTCCTAAATGGTCTTATTTTATAGCAGTGCAAGAAAACATCATTTTGTTTCAGTTTAGAATACTTGTTCAAGTCATGAACTTGGTGGGAAGCATTATAGTCTTAACTGTAAAACCATATATAATTACGTTGTATGGTTTATGGTCATAAGACAGAGGTATCGCTGTTCCATTTTTATCACAGAGTACGCCCCTGGAATCACCAACATTGGCCACTGTTAGGATATCCCCTCGCAGAAATGCAAACAATGCTGTGGTACCTAAATAAAAAATATAAAAGTGGTGCAAAATACCACATAAAAATAACCAAATAGTGCAGTCATACCTTAAGACTAAAAATGTCACAATCATATCAAAATCAGTGAGTGGTTCTTCTAAAATAAGAAATATAAGTCCCCCCCCCCCCCAACTAAAAAATTTGAACTCTTGGTCAATGGCTGAAGTTTCTGCACATAAAAAAAAACACATAATACATTTCTTCTCATATTAATAAATTATTATATGAATGACAAATTAAATCCTTCCAAAGCCAATATGGAACTCATAGAGCCAGCTCTTACAACTGGTTTCTGTGGTACTGAGTGGGTAAGAGTCTTGCACTCCCAGGCCCGTAGGAAGCAATTTCAGTTGGGGGAGGGGGCACAGCCATACATTTTCAGTTGAAGGGGCATTCAACTGACAAGCAGAAAAAAAAGGTCATCAACTACCAAAAATTCCTTGACAAGCAAAAAAAAAAAGGTCATTAGACGTTCTTATTGAGGGCGCACAAGCATATAGTATCTACATTTACTATAGTAATCTATATATCGGCAAAATTATTGGGGGACACAGCCCCCTGTGCCCCCCCCCCCCCCAGTTCCTATGGCTTTGACTCCCCATGATGGGACTCCAATCCATCATAGGTTAACACCCAGCATAAGCCAGTACTCATTTTCAGGTGGGTGGACTTTAGTCATTGTAGATAAAGTGCCCTATCCAAGGACATAACACAACATCTAGTGCTGATAGTGGGATTTGTACCAGTGATCTTTTGGTTAGTGACTAAACACTTACGACCACTGAGCTATGTTTACCATGTGTGAATGATAAGCAAGCTACGGGGGGTAATAATTCATCACATGACCTTCCCTGATAATCACATGACTTTACCTGATATGTCAGAATTATTCCTAGCAATCTGCATCAGCTGTGTATCCACTCGTAACACCTCATCTATTATCATCTCAGTAAAATTCCCGGTCTGGTCGTCTAACGAGGAACTCATTATCCGAATCATTAAGTACTTAAAGAGAGTTTTCTCTGTAAAATCAGCAGCAAACTGTAAAACAATAAGAAAACAAATCAACAATATTCTGAAACTTACCAATGAAAGATGAGAAAACATAAAACTACTGTAAGACAATGGAAGACATTCCTGTTATGTTTGTAATAGGAAGGGAGAAAATATGACAAGTCAGGATTCAAACCTGTGTCCCCTGAACCTAAGACAAGTGCTCTACCAGCTAAGCTATCTGGTCACTGGCAATCAAACCTATCATACTGCTCCAAACTAAGGGTTACTCAAATAATATTAAAAATTTTTGTTCTCATATGAATAGGTTGGCTTTATCTCATGAGTGACTTTACCATACCTCCCCTCCATGTCCATCAAAAATGCCATAAATAGATGTCCCAGTTTCTTCCAGGTCTATGACGATGTTAAACCTGTCCTCCATGTGGGGCCTCCTCCCCTGTATAGCATAGGCTGCCGCTCCCTCTTTCTGTAGTTCCCATGACACTCCAGTAGACTGCTGCGGCATGAGAACATTGGGGTGTTTATTTGTCTGTCAAGAAGTAGATCATCGATGCAAACACACACAGGGAACAATTTAGAGCATGAGGTATGTCCATGTGTGATTTGTTCATTTTATATACAAAAACCATAAAAGATTGCAAAAAAATTGAAAATAAGTGAGTCTTTAGTTTTCATTTTCTTTTTTCTTTTCTTTTAATCAAATCATTTATTATTTTTTAGCTGTAAAAAAAGCAAAGTAAGCAAATATGGCTCACTAGTACCTGAACAATTCTTTTATTGTGATTTATACCTGCATGATATGTGTCATGAATATTCATGAACACTGCTAACAGGCTAATGACCAAGTGACAGGTAAGCAGTTGGAACAAAAGCCAAAGGTAAAATCCGAGATTATCTCTCATAACTTATAACTTTTATGCTTACACCTGACATTTCACTGACCTTATTTTTTACTGCATCGTTTCTATTCTCTCTGGAGGGAAATATGTACCTCCACAGGGGGTTCGAATTGTAGACAGAGTGATACAAGAAAAACACCAGGCACAGAAACAACAAAGCTTCGACACTGAACAGGTACTTCCTCAGAAATCTACTGAGGAGGGATACAACAGTCATTCTGTCATCGCGAGGGATGTGTTCAGGAGAGCATCGTCTGATGGTCCCACTCGCAAGAGAGCCGAGAGGATGTTGTTGTCAAAAAATGAAAGATGGCGGTAAAACTAGTGGAAAGAATTGCCTTCGAGTTTACAATTATAAAAGATCAGGAGCAATTGAATTTTGCTAATTTTAATGTTTTTCAAATGAAATAAAACCATGCTTATGATATGAAACAAAAAATAAATATTGAGTCACTTATATTGTTCGTAATACACTATTAAAAGTGCCACATCCTGAATGTAGATGTACCCAATGCTTTGTATGGGTTTCCAGATATTTCGGACCTTTGCTAGTTCGGCCCTATTAACTATTGATGATCATAAAAATCAAAAATCTCTGAAATTCGCAGTTTTATAAATCGTATTTCAATGCTTTTATTTACATTGAAAAAAGTTTTTTAACTGTGAATTTCAGCGATTTTTATTTTAATGAGTACATGTATATATCAGGTATATTTAGACAGACATACACAAAATACAAAACCTTCCGTTGCATTAAACCGAGCCCCTGATGGTTTCTGTCAGTAAAACATGTAAATGTTTTAGCTCATATTATTGGGTTAATTAAAACAATTATGACAGAAACAAGTGCCTGTGGATATTACGCATAAATGAATGAATAAACGCATAACTTTCGCGGAAGAATAAAAGTTTTGCGAATAAATTGGAAACTAATTTAAAAAAATAGATAAACAAACAAACAATAATAATAATAATAATAATAATAAAAAAAAATAAAATTAAAACAAAAACAAAGCAAAAGAAACGAACAAAGTGCCCAAACACACAAACACAAAAATCCATTTAAGACTGTTGGATACATGGTGTATTTTGTGTATCGTGTGTTTTTCATGTCTGATTAAACACACTTCAAAATTAAAAAAAAAACGCTGAAATTTAATTGCATTTTAAAAAGATATCATATTTCTATATATATGAAAAAGTGGACCATCCGCACAAATGGTGGGAAGATTTTACATATATGCACATTTTGCATCAGGATGCATTTTAGCGCATTTGAACGGTATTGGGGAGAGATTTGCTCGTGAGCATTTCCACTCCTAGTGTAAAATTTACATCTAGTCAAATTAGGTGTAAAATTAACTTTTACATACGAGTTAATTTACTCCTGGTGTATTTTCGGTGATGTGAACGCGTAGCAAAATTTACAAATACAAATACAAATATTTATTGGCAAAAACACAATTACAATAATTGGCAAAGGCCCACTGAACATTATTTGATAATGTTTACATACTTTTTATGTAGTATTATGTAATTGACTTCTAAATTTCACAGTAACTTTTAAGACGTTATGTATATAACTGTTTACATATAATTGTAACATGTATCTTTCATTGTAAAGATTAATATTTTTCTTTGTTATGTTATAAATATTTCTAAGGTATGTGTTTCTTAGCTTAGAATAAGATTTACAGTGAAAAGAAAATGAATTTCATCCTCAATCACATCAGTATTGCAAGCATTACAACGTCTTTCATTTGTTGGTGTGGAATATATCTACCACTTCCTATTGCAAGTTTATGTGCACTAAACCTAATTCTACTAAGAGAGGATCTCTGAGATCTTTTTCTGAGTAAATCAACAAATAGACTTCTTTTTCTTGAGTATAATTTTTTATAGAATTCAAGTTTTTCTGAACCAAAGATTTTTATGCCCCCGTAATCGAAGATTCGGGGGCATATAGTTTTTGCCCTGTCCGTCTGTCTGTCTAGCTGTCTGTCTGTCTGTCCGCAAAAACTTTAACCTTGCCCATAACTTTTGATTGGTTGGAGCTATGGCTTTCATATTTCACGTGTGTATTTCTTGTGACAAGACCTTTCTTTGGGTACTATAAAATTTGACCTTTTGACCTGGACCTTGGAGTTTGACCCACTTTTGAAATTTTTTTAGACTTTAACCTTGGCCATAACTTTTGAATAGTTGGTGCTAGGGCTTTCAAACTTCACATTTATATTCTTTGTGACAACACCTTCCTTCACATACCAACAACTTTGACCCTTTGACCTTGGAGTTTGACCTACTTTTGAAAAAAAACTCCGTTAACCTTGGCTATAACTCTTGAACGGTTAGAGCTAGGGCTTCCATCCTTCACATATGTAATCCTTGTTACATGTACTCGGACTTCCTTTGAATACCAACAACTTTAAAATTTGACCCTTTGACCTTGGAGTTTGACTTACTTTTGCAAAACTTTAACCTTGGCCATAACTTTTGAACGGTTGGTGCTAGGGCTTTCATATTTCACATATATATGTAATCGTTGTGACAAGACCTTCCTTATGATAACAACAACTTTGACCCTTTCACCTTGGAGTTTGACCTACTTTTGAAAGACTTTAACGTTGGCCATAACTTTTGAATGGTTGGTGCCAGGGCTTTCATATTTCACATGTGTATTTCTTGTTAGAAGGCCTTTCCTTGGGCACTATTAATTTTGACCATTTGAACTTGACCTTGATGTTTGACTTACTTTTGAAAATCTTTAAATTTTTCCATATCTATTCAATCGTTGCTGCTAGGGTTTTATATTTCGCAGGTATATTCCTCGAAAAAGACCTTACTTTGGGTACCAACATATTTGATTTGCATTTGAGAAAGTTTAACCTTTGCTATAAGTTGCCATATGGGGGCATCAGTGTTTCACAAACACATCTTGTTGATGTTTGCTCTTGAGTGCACTGGTCAATAATTCTTTGCTTTATGCTGGGTAAAAGGTGTTGAATGGAACCTTTATATTTTGCAATGTTTGAAAATCCCAGATTATCTAGAATAGAAAATGATTTCTTAGTCCAAGAATTGCAATTACTTGTGGATTGGTAAAGTTTAAAAGCCAAAGAATCAGAAATTTTCAACTTTTAAATTCTGCAAGACAACCAGTATTGGGTGTTTTGCAATGCACTCCAAGAATATCTTTAATAAATTTTAAGTGAAATTTTTCTTTATCTGAAATATCTTTGAATGAGAGAATCCACTCCCCATATTTCACTACAATAGAGAAGAACTGGAAGTACAATAGCATCAAAAAGTTTTTCTTAAAGCTTACAAGGGTTACATGTATCAAAACCAATAATTCTTTTCATTTTAAAACATGCTTTTCTAGCTTTTTCAATAAGCACAACTGTTGCTAAATTAAACCTCCTATTACATGTACATTTCATCGTATTACCTAAATAGCAATATTTTGGTACAATTTGTATTGTATTACCATTGAAATAAAATTCATTCCCTTGAGGCTTGCCATTCGAGTTATATATCATAACTTCGGATTTATCTACATTGACTTGCAGTTTCCAGTTGAAACAATAGTTACTGAGAATATCAAGGCTAGTTTGTAAACCACTTCTGCTTTCAGAAAAGATTATAATATCATCAGCATATAAGAGACAATTTACATGGATATTGTTTACCTGCACAGGGTCATATTTTCCATTTTTCAAGTCACTGACAATACCATCAATAAATACATTAAAGAGCGTGCGGCTTAAGACATCTCCTCCACACTCAGAATTGGATACATCACTTAATCCATCAGAAAATTTTATTCTACTTATTTTGTAACTATACATAGAAAATAAAATATTAAACATATTTTGGGAAATATTAGATTCAAGGAGTTTATGAAATAAACCTAATCTCCATACAGTGTCAAATGCTTTTCTAAGATCAATAAAAGCAGCATAAACTTTTTTGTGTTTGTAATGGTCAATTATTGTTTTACACAAGACTAGAAATATTGAAATTATCAATGAAATATAGCATCAATGATTTCCTTAAAATGATTCTTTTTTAATATTGGATGGAGCAGTGATCTTCTGTTAATTGTAATATTAAGTCCAATTATCATTTAAAGTAGCATTTAAACCATCGTCTCAACATCAGGTTTTCTTTTCAAGAAAGAGGAAAATGACGACGTAATTGTTTTGTCCATAACTTGACATGAAAACCTCGCAGATATTATACTGGGTTCTTGTTGCTTTTAGTACAATTGTTCAGCGACAGTATCTCGGTATCTTCCTAGGTTCATTACATTGGTCGCCTCACTAAATAACTAGGTAAAGTACCAAAGTACATTGTGGAGCATCTTTGCTAGCCAAAGGTCTACTCTACTACAAGTAGATTTCGGATCGGAAACCCTTGGCTAGCGAAGATAAGGCCCGTAGGAATCAATTTCAATTTGGGGGGGGGGGGGGGCACAGTCATATATTATCAGTTGGAGGCACTATAAACTACCAAAAATTCCTTGACAAGCAAAAAAAAAAGGGGGGGAATTCGAAGGGGTGGCAACAGACGTTTTATTGAGGGGGCACATGCATATAGTAGCTATGCTTTCTATAGTATACTATAATATATCGGCAAAATTATTGGGGGCACACCCCCCCCGTGCCCCCCCCCCCCGGTTCCTACGGCCATGAAGATGATTGTGGAGCTCATCAACATCAATCAACCTGGTCGTTCTCTTAGATCAGTAAACAAGCAGACACTGCGAAGACCGCAATGTAAAACTTCCACATATGGCAATCGAAGTTTAGATGTGGCTGCAGCGTCCCTCTGGAACTGTCTACCTTCATATCATCTGTGCACACTTTTAAAAGATTTCTTAAAACCCATCTTTTTAGGGAGGCATTTTGTTAATTTTTTTTTCATTGACAGGGATTCTTTTTTCAAGTGGTAATTTATGTACAAGATCACGTCAGTGACTCTTAAATTGATTATTTTATTATAATTATTTTTTTCTGCTCGTACTGTATTTTGATTCTTATTTTAAAACCTTAGATCCGTCAACTATTTCATATTTTAAATTTTTATAATTGTAATAAATACTGAATTTTTATCTCCGATGTCATTCAACATTCCTTTTATTCCTTATAATGTTTTTTATATTTAGAAATGTATTTTTACTAAATGAAATCCCACGCAAGCGCGGGGAATTGAATTTATACCACTACCGACAGAAAATATATAATTGTAGTTTCTACTGACAGCCTACAGGCCTACAGGCTTATAGCAGGAAGAAATACTTCGTTCAAAATCCCGCATGAAGTAGATGTACGTCCCCCACCCCACCCCCCTTTTTGTAAAAATCTTGAAAAATAACAATTTTATTAATTGACGTTTATTGTGAAACCTGTTATACTATGTTATGGATTTCGTACTTCAGATGCTCTTATTTCATTTCCGTCAAGGATATAAGCAGCGAATATGCACATTTTACTGATAAATTGATTTGCGGAGGGGGGGGGGGGGTAAAAATTCACAGGTACTTGGGTCTTGGTTTATGAATATTTATGTACCTTTTTGATATTTTAAAAAATGTACTTTACTTTTTTTACATATCAATAAGGTACACGCATGCATATTTATAAACCAAAACCCAAGTACAGGATCTGTGTAAAAATTAGCTTAAGTTTTTAACGCCCTATGAATAGGCTGAGTATTTGATACAAAAGACTGTATTCAGAGAAAAAACTGAAATGTATTGATTAAAGGACAAAATTTTACACCTTTAATTGTATTTGAAAATACCTTATTAATTAATTTTCTCTTTTCATATAAGCAAGATTATAACGAAGTATATGTTCGTGCAGCTATAATCACCTTGTTTTTCTTTTTAACATCGGGCTCGATGCTATATGATGTTCTAGAAGCTTCCGTCAATATTAGGATCGGTGAATTACGAAAATAATTTACACTTTCTCTTTTTAATCGGTTATCATAACTTACACTGTATTTCTTTTACATCATTTAAATCAAGTTTTGATTGAATAATTCAGTGATGACGTTTTACGAAATAAATAAACAATTGCTTATTGTCAGTTTCATTAAAAATTGTCAGTAACTTAGATCCGCCAACAGGAAACGCCACCGTACTCAAGTTTTTGCTATTTCTTGGCTGTTTATAGAAAATGTAAGTAGACTTTTGATTTAATTTACGATACTTCCTATGCGAGTGAAATCTAAATATAGTTTACGGACATAATCTTGTATATAGCGTATTGTTAGAGGAGTAAGAAAGAACTCTGGTTCACCAGTTTCGGAATTTATTTGCAAAATTTATTAATTTATAAGTATAGATTTTTTTTTATTTTTTGCGCTTTAGAGTGATTGTTTCCTATTATATTGACTATGAAATGTTCTCTGACTTCATTATTAAATACATTGATATGAATATTAAAAAAATAGTATTATGTTTCATAGTAAGGTATTTCCATACAATGTAAAAATTGTGTTTAGGAAATAAACACTTCTATTACATGTTTAGATCTAAACGTGTATAGTATTGTGTTTAACAACTAAACACTTAAGTCTTAAGGAGGTTGGATCCTGACATTAAAAGTAATGAGAATTTTTTATCAAGTATATTTTAGGAATTTATACACATAGCTTAATTAAAAATCAAAACAAAAAACTGGGGTCAATGCGCTTCTTTTGGCGCAACAGAGCATATAGTTTGACCTTTTTGCACTGTAAAAACGTCTTACACATAAATCAACTTTTTAAGTTTTTCCTCCGATATTTTTTATTCAAATAAGTTATGGGAACAAACACAGTTTTATTTCATCTTGAATAGACCCATTAAAATTTTTGACAACGAAAAAATTTTTTAAATTACTCCGCACATTCAATTATTTGACCTTTTTGCACTCAAAAAATTTCATTTTGCTAGCATTACAAATTTAACAAGCAAAAAACTCATTTAAAAGTAATGACATTTTACTGAATTTAAGAAGAATGGTTAAAAGTATCTTGTATATTCAGAAAAGAAAGTTAAAAGTGGGGGTCTGTGATGTTAATTTTTAGATATTACTAAAATAGTGCTAATTTTGAGCTTAAATTAGGGCTATTTTTTTTTCTTGATTTTCACAATATATTTGATTTACTTATCAAATATGATGATTGAATTTATGACAGTTTATTAAATATATAATTTAGGACCAGTATAAAACAGTTCACTGCACAAAATAACTCTGTGTGCAGACTGCATGTAAAAATAGGAATCCAAACTTAACATACTTTAAATACTTCAAAAGAGAAAAAATGATCATTTTCTTCTAAAAAACCTTCCGCCACAAAATATAGTTCCTCACTTAATGCTTTTGGTATGGAATTTAATCATGGAGTTTTAACTGAATATAGTTTATTTGGCATTGTAGAATCCAAATTTATTGTAAGAATTAAAGCATTACTCAGATTTTTTTAGATATAGGTTAAAATAAAAATCTGCTCAAAAGCTCAGGAGCGAACCTCGTTAACATGTTTTATATCAAAACGCGTTTAGAAATTAAACACGTTTTACTGTAAGTGCAGAGTTATCTTCCCGGAAATATTAATGACACACATATATTTGAACGTTAATTTGAGCGCTTATCTAAACAAAGAAAACACAACAAGCTACGGTGATTATCAAACAAAGACAATTATGCGCATTAAAAAACGTATACTTTTTGTGCCTTAATTTACAAGAGTGTTTTTTCAAATGTTTTTCTTCAGGAACAAATTATATTTATGATGTGTTTAGATATTAGACACTTCTGCTGTTATGTGTTCAGAATTTAAACACTTGTGTTTATGTGTTTAGATATGTTTAATTTCTAAGCACACAAGTGTTTAAATGCTAAACACTTTCTAAGACATGTTAAGAAATATTACATCCCTAGGAATTAAATATATAAAAAGGAGATGACAACAAAGTGTTTAGAAAAGTGTTTGAATTGTAAACACATTTTTTACAGTGTACATATATTGTATGACTAATGGTAATTTGTTTTAATTGTGATAATTTTTGGTTCATACAGTTTTTTAGAAGAAAAATATAGATTTCCCATCTACATTACTTTTAAAAAACTGCTTGTCCCACGCTTATGAATGCCCCTAAAATTACCTGTCCCATCATGCTTTGCACACTGCTGATAAATATTGCCTGGTTCCTAACATCGGTCCTAGCATTCAGTTGCTTCCAAGATTCAATGTAGAGAACGATATTCATTACTAAAAATTTCGTATAGCAAATGCAATACCACTGCCGTTAATGAAGCGTGTCAATATCACTGCCGTTAATGAAGCGTGTCAATATCACTGCCGTTAATGAAGCGTGTCAATATCACTGCCGTTAATGAAGCGTGTCAATACCACTGCCGTTAATGAAGCGTGTCAATACCACTGCCGTTAATGAAGCGTGTCAATACCACAGCCGTTAATGAAGCGTGTCAATATCACTGCCGTTAATGAAGCGTGTCAATATCACTGCCGTTAATGAAGCGTGTCAATACCACTGCCGTTAATGAAGCGTGTCAATATCACTGCCGTTAATGAAGCGTGTCAATATCACTGCCGTTAATGAAGCGTGTCAATATCACTGCCGTTAATGAAGCGTGTCAATACCACTGCCGTTAATGAAGCGTGTCAATACCACAGCCGTTAATGAAGCGTGTCAATATCACTGCCGTTAATGAAGCGTGTCAATATCACTGCCGTTAATGAAGCGTGTCAATTTCTTACGTTTCCAAAGTACCCTTTACTGTTAGTGTTGATCTAAACTAAACTGAACTAAATTGTCTCTTAGTTACCACTAATGTTGTACATATCTTATAAGAGAAAACTTTAATAAAAATTGAAAGTGAAATCCATCTCCTTTGTAATTTTAACCATTTTTTTCCCTACTTTTCGATATCCTTTGCTTTTAGTACAAGATGATAAGAAAAAAAAATTATAATTTATTGCATTTAGTTGCAGAATCACCATTTCACAAGATGCATAGGATAACAGAGTGTAATACCAACGAAGAGAGCCAATTCTCTCAATTATATGTCTAGCAATTCACAAATTTTGCTAAATTGATTAATATTTGTTACATTAAAAAGAATTTCAAATTTCAAAACATCTGGATTCGATTGAAAATATTTTGGCAAGTACATAGCCCTTGAATTCTTTATAGATACATAAGTACATTTAAAAAAGTAATGAAATTCATTCCCGATTTCACTGCAGTTACATAATTCACAAATTCTATTCTCTCTAATGATTTTAAACTATCTACAAGTCTCAATTGGTAATTTTGTATTCCCAGTTCTAAATAAAGTCTAAATATTTGAATTTTGTTATCCCAGGAAGCATGAATAGATCTACCTTGTTTTTGATCAACCCATTTGTGTACACAATACCAGCAATATCGAACTGAAGCAGCCATAACTAAATGCTGTCAAAAGCCAGTAATATCGGCACGTAACTGTTTGCCTCTTAATGTACGCTAGCTCCCATTTACCTGAGTAGCGAAGAAGCAACAAAGTCAATTTCCATAAAATATGTATACATGCATGTATGAAATTGAGCATAAAATGCACAGGTGAGCATTTGACCAGGGGCCACTTATGTTAGTATTTAAAACATTAAATCCATTACATGTCTGAAACTCACATTTGTGGTGAAGTAAATACTGCTTTTTTAAAGAAAAAGTTTCAGAAAAATGTTTTTACTGAAAAGAAAAAGGCCCTAATTGGAAGTTGAAAACCTTTTTTGGCTCCTATTTGACCCCAAGGGTGAAAATGATAATTCAAAAACCTAAATGCACACCTGCGGGACACCTCCAATCATCTTGCAAAAGATGAAATGGCTACTGATTTCTGGAAACCAGGTTTTTATATAAAATGAAAAACGTACTTTTTCGACCCCCATTTGACCCTCTGGGTGAAAATCTAAAATTCCAAAACCGTATTGCACATCTACAAAGCACCCCCTTCCAAACATCTTGCATGACATTACATATGTAGATGGCTAGTGTGTAAAATGTATGAGGAGTCCTGGGGACCAGGTTTTTATCAAATAAAAAAATTGCTTTTCGACCCCCATTTGACCCCTAGATTAAAAGTGAATATTCCGAAATTTTAATGCTCATTTGCATGTCACCCCAATCATCCATGGGTGCTTGAGGACAGGGACGCCCATGCCCCCGGTATAGACCCCTAGGCCTTTTCGACTTTTTTCTCATAAATTATCTTTGATTGACATATTTGTGATAAAATCTATACCATCACAATTCGAAAAATTGCCTAAAACAAACGTTTTATAAAAATTTCAAGTTTATCTCCCGTGTGTGGAACCGCGGTCAAAACTACAAAAGGATTGAAGTTCGAATTAAACATTTCCGTTCAGGTTTGTTACACTAATCCCTACTCAACCAGTACAAAACCTCCAAAGACCAGGTCCTCAAGATAATTATCAATAGCTTACACCTGTCTGTTGACGATAGTGCGATTTTTGAGATGTTGAACAACGTTATTATCGAAAGCGATCTCAAACATGAGAACATCAGACATCCTCTTATCCATCCAGTGACTAGTGTACTCAACGGCAATAGATTTTTATCCATCGCACCACTGATTAACAAATCTCTTCCGAGAAACGTTACATGTGCTGGTCTAAAATGTCTTCTCTACCATTATGGTCAAGTTACCACCCCACCAAAGCTTCAGTGCTATAATTGTTGAGAATTTGGACATAGAACTCAGCAATGCATCAGTGAAAAAGCCTGCAGAGTGTGGCCTGGGATCTCCGGACTGCCATCATTATAAGCAGACTGAAAATGTCGTTGCATTTCAAGGTAAAGAAAATCCAATTACAAACTTTTTCCCTTACGACATAAAAGTCTATGGCGAACACCACCAGTCAGCTGAACATATACTTAGTACTTATCAGATGACAAAAGCGCTACGTGCAGTTAATTTAGATGCAGCTGAGAAGATGCGAAGAGCTCCCACAGCGCTGGATGCTAAAAAAATAGGAAATTCCATAAGGGACCCGGAAGGTCAGCAAAATCTGGGACTAATGGAGGAAATAGTGTCTGCAAAAGCTGAAAAACAAGTAATTATAATGCGAGAAAAACTTGAAGCTTCTAGCACTTGTACGATTTTTGCCGAGTCTACTGTTAACGTGTACTGGGGCACGGGCCTAGACACCATTAGGACAATTCACACTGATCCATCAAAATGGCCTGGTGAAAACAAACTTGGAGTCATCGTCCAACAAATTGCTCTCAAATATACAAGGAACCCAGGAGTGCCTCCGTACCGTGGTACCGTGGAAGGGTTCTCATAGCGAGGACAGAAACTTGATATTTTTATCCAAAATTAAAAAAAAAAACGTATGAAAAAGAATCTGCTTCGAAATAATATGAATTAACAATCTCAACATCCATATGAATAAATTTTATTATTAATCCTTAAATGTGAGAGGCCCAAATACATATAAAAGAGAAATACGTGAATTGGAAAAATTGAACAAGGTGGAATAAGCACTGTTAATTGAGAGAGTAAATTTTCTGTAGCCCATGCGTCTTGAATGAGACGAATATTGGATAAAAGACGTATAATATATAAGATGTTGAATAATATTAAAAATCTTAAAAACATATCAGTTAATTATAAAGTTAAAATAGGTCTCTGTGGTTTTGGAAATACTGTTGTTTTTTTTCTAATGTTAAGAATTCCGCTTTTTATGGTGAAGCTCTTCTGCCTTTAACAAATGTAAAAAAAAAAAAAAGTTAAACAAATTTGTACTTTAAAGAGTGACCGATTTTTAGCGGAAATCATTTGGAAAATACACTTCTGCAAAACTTTACAAAAATTTAACCTTGGCCATAACTTTTATACAGTTGATGCTAGGGATATTTCACGATTGTGTCTATTAAAAGACCTTAAAAACTTTAACCGTGGCCGTAACTTTTGAACGATGGTGCTTAGGCTTTCATATGTCACAAATATATTCTTTGAAACAAGTCCTTTCATTGCATACCAATAATTTTGACACCTTGACCTTGGAGTTTGACCTTTTGATCTACTTTTGAAAAACTTAAACCTTGGCCATAACTTTTGAATGGTTGGTGCTACGGCTTTCAAATTTCTTTTGTCTATATGTTGTGACAAGACCTTTCCTTGGGCACCATTAATTTTGACCATTTGACCTTGACGTGTGGGTTACTTTTGAAAAAAATCTCTAACCTTCGCCATATTTTTGCAATGATTTGGGCTAGGGCTTCCATATTTCAAGAGTATGTTCTTTGAAACAAGTTTTGAAACAATCACTTGAGAAACTTAACCTTCGCAATAAGCTGCTATACGGGGGCATCAGTGTTTCACAAACACATCTTGTTCAATGTGATTCTATACCTCTTTGTTATGAAAACTGGATAAAAAGTGATATTCTGTATAGCAAAGACCTATTTGATACCTATACTTATACTGGATTCCTAAACTTCATAAAAATCCCTACAAACAAAGATACATAGCGGGTTCCAGTAATTGCTCAACCAAGCCTCCTTCTTTACTCCTCACTAAGATATTAACAGCAATGAAGGAGAAACTTAAGGAGTACTGTAAAATATATTCGAGAAGTGTTGTAAATCAGATGTGGATACTTAAAAACGTCAAAGAACTTTTAGAAAATTTGAAATCATAAAATTTTACCAAAATCAACAGCAACAAAACCTACGACTTTTCAACACTTTATACAAACATTCCCCGCAACAAATTAAAGTCTAGGATTTTTGACATCATTGACAGCAGCTTAAAAAAAAAAACACTCGAAAATTTACTAACCTTGTCATTAGTCATTTGCAAAATTATTTTGTTAAAAACATTCTGATGGTACACACAAGTACTGAGTCTCTGAAGTTGATAAAAAAAAGATGCTTGAGTTTCTGATTGACAATATCTATGCAGTGTTTAGAGACCAGAAGCCCGTTTTACAAAAGAACTTACGACTAAGTCCAAAATCTTTAGTTGATTGTAAAATCCTGCAAAATTAATTTTTATGTTAAAAATTGCTAGCATGAAAATATAACTCTCTGTGCTTTTGAAAAAGATTAAAACCATTTTCCAATAAATGTGAAAAAGAAAGTTATTCGCAAAATTACATTTTGGTCTTAGTCGTAAGTTGTTTTGTAAAACCTGGCCCAGGTCTTCCGACAATCTGTCGGAATTCCCATTGGAACCAATTACGCCTATTACCAGACCTAATTTTGTAATCATAAGAAGCAGAATTTATTCAAAATCTAATACATGAGAAGAAGACACACTTGCTGTGGCCTTCAACTCGACATTTAGATACATGTATATCGACAACGTATTATCAGTTAACAATAGTTATTTCCATTCATATGTCGACACGGTATATTGAGCTTGGAATAAAAGATACCACAGAGTCTGACACATCTGTTTCATATTTGGATATTTTACTAGAAAAAGACGTTAATGATAAACTAACAACAAAGCTTTATGATAAATTTACAAAGAATTGTCAATAATTTTGCCGGGGATTGCAAAAAACTTCGCTATATTCGTAAATTCGCTATATCCGTGTACGAGTTTTACTATATATATATATATATTTCAACAGTCGTCAATATGTACCCTAATATAAACAATTTGTGATCGATATAAATTAGATATAGATGAAATCTTGCCATCCAACAAAGGCGAATATCTATGATACAAAACTCCTATTGATGCAAAATTGATCTTTAAATACTTTTGACTTCATTTTTCAAAGAAGGAAATAAGTCTTTCAACAATAATAAAGCTTGTTTGTTCGTTCTGGGTTTCAAACTTTTTTTTTTATTACCCTGTCTTTTCTTTTCACCATTTATTATATTGATGGCTATTAACAGCATGTGATACGAAACAAAGTACGGGAGTGGTACATTTTTAACCCAAAGTTAAGAAAAATATTTTCAAAAATCACCGTTTATTAGCGATGTGGATTAAGTGGTTGCTTTGGAAATATGTATACCCGTTTTCTTTTCAAAGGTTTGAATTGTTAATCACGGAATATTTAATACTCACAAGGCTACACGATTTCCAGCTGAAATCATTTAAAACACTTCCAGTGTTATCTAGACAACACATGCAACGACAGTTCGACACGTTGTGACTAAACATGTAAAAGGTTTGCAGTGTTTTTTTAAAGCACTTCGAGAAGCAATGAAGTCCGTTTCTTATAGAGTGGAACTCTAGACAAGACGCCGCTGGGAAATCGAAAACCTTAACTGCATAATTATAGCGCATGTCCTTAAAAAAACTGATGTTTTTAACACAATTCAAACACTCACAGAACAGATAAAACATAACTTCAAAAATATTTTCATCTCCTTCAATATTTATTGATACGTTCACGATTTAATGTTCTCCTTGACCTTTGGTTACTCAAATATTTATATGTAAGTATCCACAGATTAATGTAGAAACTGAGTCTCCATTATATGTATCAAATTTCATTTCAGTGCATATTCTTTAATTATGCAGATTAGCCTTGTTTGATTGGAATTATTGTCACTTCGGCAAATAAAGTTAATCTAAAATTGTTTAAGTCTAATTACGATAAAAAAGTTATACATGAAAGTGAGTGTCCAAGTTCTGATATATTAAAATATTAATTGTTCTTATGAATTTGAATCTTAATAATCTATTTTTTTGCCCCCCCCCCTCTCGCGAAAGCGAGGCGACACTAAATCTCAATCGTCTGTAAGTTTGTCCGTCTGTCAGTCTAGCTGTCTCTCCGTCTGTCAATCTGTCTGTAACAAAAACTTTATCCTTGGTCATAACTTTTGAATGAGAAGAGATAGGACTTTCATATTTCACATGTACATTACCTCTGACAAGACCTTTCCAAATATACTTGTAGATTGTAGATTGACCTACTTTTCAAAAATTTAACATTACTTTAAATTAGTTATAACTTTTGAATGAGAAAAGATAGGGCATTTTTATTAAAGATGTACATTACTTTGATAAGACCTTTCCAAATATGCTACGATTTTTTACCCTGTAACCTTGACACTGAAGTTTGACTTACTTTTCAAAAAAATTATCTTTGCTTATAACTTTTGATTGAGAAAAGATAGGGTTTTTATATTTCACTTATGCATTACCTGTGACAAGGCCTTTCCAAATATACTATAACTTTTGACCCCTTGGCCTTGACATTGGACTTACCTTTCAAAATTTAACATTATTTTAAATTGGTCATAAAATTTGAATGAGAAAAGATAGGACTTTCATATTATATATGTACATTACCTGTGACAAGACCTTTCCAGATATGCTATGGTTTTTGACCGCGTGACCTTGAAATTTGACCTACTTTTTAAAATTTTATCTTTGCTTATAACTTTTGATTGAGAATAGTTAGGGCTTTCATATTTGACATGTGCATTACCTGTGACAAGGTGTTTCCGAGCATGCTATGATTTATGACCCCTTGACCTTGACCTTCATGTTTGACCTAATTTTTAAAAACTTTTAACTCTGGTGATTACTTTTGAATGACATATGATAGGGGTTATTATTTGACAAGTGCATTAATTAACTGTGCAAAATGTTTCCGAATGTGCTATGATATTTGACCCCGTGACCTTGACCTTCAAGTTTGACTTAATCTTCAAATCTTCATCAGTGTTGCTAACTTTTGAAGGAGCGAAGATAGGGCATTCATATTTGACATGTGCATTACCCGTGACAAGCATTTCCAAGTGTACTATGATTTTGAATTCCATGAACTTCCAAGTTTGACCTAATTTTCAAAAATTATAACATTGCTGATAACTTTCGATTGAGAGAAGATATGGCATTTACGTTTGACATGTGCATTACCTTATTCAAGACCTTTCCTATTGTATACTCTGGTTTTTGATATTTTCTTTCACATGTGCATTACTTGTGACAAGACAAGACAAGAGAAAACAGGACACACAAACAAGACAGCCACAATATGTCATTAATAATGGCATCCCATCCACTAAGATACCGAAAGTGGGGGACACAATTCTTTGAATTTGCTTGTTTCTTGTTACTTTTTTTGTAAGTGAAGAGTCTGTCAATTACGTTGATACTGATAACAGCTTTATTTATATCAGTAACAAGTAATGATAAAATGTTTTAATTAAACCACAATTTTCACACACCATCCTTTTACTTCGATTGATATGAAAAAGGTGAAGATAATAAAAAGTGATCGATCTCAAAAACAACCAAAAACAATTCACATCTGTCAACAGAGCATAAAACACAGACCTCAGTCAACTACGGAGGTGGTATCAGGTGCCTAGGAGGAATATGTATCCCTTGTTGACCGGTCACAACAGTCGTGAGCACTATTGCTCAGGTAGAAGGAACGTTCCGCAGTTAAATTTAGGTAAAAAAACAACAACAACAAAGGTCTAGCAACTGGAATGAAACACCTCATCCAAAATACAACCAAATGATAGGTTATATTTTAACGACCATGGAATTTACAAAATGCTGAAAAAACTTAATGAAATCCCCGTAACGTCAATTTATCTGTAAGTAGGTTGTCTCGGTTTAAGAAGAATGCTCTTGAGTATTGAAAAAGTTGAGGAGACGTACACACCATATGCAAGTGATAAGGGAACATTACTGCACAAGAAAGGAAAGTTAACGATGGTAAAGCTGTCATCTCTTTTGTCATACATTTAGCTGATCGTTTATAATCAGTACAACATTCAAAAAGGAAACAGATTTGACAGATCCTATAGTGTCTTATTTTTATTTCACTTTTTAAAAGTTGATCCATAAACCCATTAGGTCTTATCAGTATAATGAATTATTTAGAGTTCACATTAAAGAGAGGAATTATTTTTTATTAATGAATATTTTAATTGATAACATCGTTTAAAGCGAATAACGCTTTACCTTTTCCCTTCTTTAAAAAAAAAAAACAACAAAAAAAAAACAACAACAAAAACAAAAAAAAAAAAAAAAAAAAAAAAAAAAAAAAAAAAAAACAACAGCAAACTAATAATCCTAATTAAGATTTAAATGTTATATCTAAACAGTTCTTTTTTTCTATCAAATTCAAAAATCGAAATGCACTCATCTTATTCAAGAACAAAAAGGTTAAGCTAGAAATTAACAAAGGAAGCTTTTAATGTAAAGTGGCTATGGATTATTCATAAAAGGTATCGTTTTATGGATATTTAGATTTCTAATCTATAATGCCCATGAATGTGTATATTGCTTTATTCGTATCCTTTAATCAAGGACGAAAGACAAACATATCTAATGGAGTTCAGGAGATTCATTGAGAATAATCACGATATCGATATTGCTGCATGATGTTGCATTTTCAATATTTTAAATCATCTGGATCAAATTTGATATTTGATTGACAAATATATATTCAATATAATTTTAAAATAAAACTATATGTTATGCAGAGAAACATAACGTGTTCTTAGGTAGGAAATTTAAAAAAAAATATTTTAAGTTACCGAATTCATTTGCTAATAGTATTTGGAAAAAAAATCGCTAGAGTATGGAATTTGTCTTTGGGTCATAAAAAATATTAATACTAATATAAGGTTTTGTGGCAGTGAATTTATTTTCACCATGTTTATGTATTTCAGAGTATGAGTATATAAAAAGTTGGAATTAGAATAAGAAAGCGTAACCAACAGTAAGTATGATCCAACGATATGTTTTTTAATCATTGTCATTATATCGACCATAGAAAATTGCAAAATGCTTACTTTATACAAGCTTGTTTAAAGCCCTGTAACCGTCAAGGTAGCTCAGTTGGTAGAGCGCTCGCTCCGTGATCGGAAGGTAGTGAGTTCGAATATCGGCCGCGACTGGCCTAAGTCGATAAAAAATAGGTAGCAATTGTTCCTTTGTCAAGTGCTCGGCACTTTGAGGTGAAAGTTGAGGGTCTTCGGATGAGACCTTAAAAACCGAGGCCCCGTGTCACGGCAGGCGTTGGCACGATAAAGATCTCTCACTGCTAAATGGCTCTGAGTGCCGAGTATATGGTATATGGTGACGTCTTTATATGAGTGAAAAATTCTCGAATGGGACGTAAACAACATACAATCAATCAATCAATCAAAGCCCTGTAAATACATACATTTCAGTAGCCTCTTGTTATAAAAACTGAGAACATGTTCTTGCGTACAGAATCATTTTGGAGACATAAACGCGAATTGCGGGTGATTTAAACAATAAAATGCTTTCTTTGGTTGTTAGTACGGTAATTAATGTCGCAGCTATTGCAGAAAAAATAAATAACCTTCGTAAGCGGGTTATGTAAATCATGTAAAACGTTAATTCCAGTACTAACAAACAAAGAAAGACATTTTATTGTTTATATTTATATCTGTATAAAAACATTCAAAGTAAAATTAACAAGAAGCCTGTGAGCCAATGCTCACTAATAATACCCCGGCTCTGATGTGAATACACAAGTTCAGTTATGAACAAACACAGTGATAATCAGGAAATTGACATTGGATTAGTAAAAAAATGAATCCCAACATATAGCATGTCTACACAATCATTGTGTTAAGATTTCAAGCACCTGCGATGAGTAGTTGCTAAGAAAACTGCGACCAAAGTTTGTTATGCATGGTACGGACAGATGCACGGATAAACAGGAAGTTGACATCAGATTAGTACAAAAATGAATCCCACCATATGGCATGCCTAAACAAAGATTGTGTTAAAATTTCAAGCATCTGCAATGAGTAGTTGCTGAGAAAACTGCGACCAAAATTTGTTACGGACAGACAGACAGACAGACAGCTAGACAGACAGACGGACAGACAGACAGACAGACACACAAGGGTAAAACAGTATACCCCCCTCTCCTTCGGAGCGGGGGTATAAATATGTTAAATATTGTATTGTAGATGTGTGTATCATTGTATGTTTAATTGATGGAACAGCCATTGCTCAAGAAATCTTTGCAAGTGGCTTGCTCAGTGTTGTTAACTGACTGATAAACGGCAATGGTTTTCATAAGAAGTAAAGGAAATAATATTCAGTGGACGTAAACATAGTAGAATGTTACTTAAAAATAGAGGATGTATTGTCAGTTAAATATCCAAATGCGAAACAAATGTGTCAGTCTTCGTGGTATCTTTTATAGCTTAATAATAGCTGTAAACTTAATAAATATCGAATAAAGTGAGAGAAAACATTCATTCTAAATTCGATATATCAATTCAATAAAATTATCTTAACATTAGTCTAGAATTGCTTTATTTAAAATAAAATAGACCCAAAAAAAAAAAATAAAATAAATAAAAGACTACTATTAATAAGACAAAAAAGAGAAATAGAATGCAATTTTGTTCATATACATCGAAGTAAACGGCATAGTCATATTATACATATATCACATCTGATGCCGAAGGCAGATGGTGACATAACACTACAGGGCTTTTCTGTCACATAGTTGCAAATATTCTGGTTTGTTATATTCATTAAAGAATAGTCTCTATATTCTCTATATAGAGAAACAGTCAACATAACTGATACATGTATTAGCTCCTCCGAAAAATATTGACGGTCATTTAATTTTCATTACATATACTAAGTAGTAAATACACCGATTCCGCACTGTGCGTAACGGGTGACGTCACAATACCCCATATCAATGACCGGTCCGAAAATCCATATCAAGTATCGGACCGGTGTGCAAAAATCCATATCAAACCGGAAGTAACGTTTGTATAAAGTTTAAAAGTTAATTAGCTTGATTTTATTTAAAAATACATGCATGTAATATAATTCTAATTCTTTACTTAAATTTGTGGAGTTAGTTTGTTTTCAAATACATGAAATTGGCTCTATTAGATTTTTTAAAAAAGGGTCATAAACACGTTTAAAACATTCTTAAATGACTTTCTGTGAAATCGCATATTAAGTATTTTAGATATATAAAAAGAATGCTACATACGGAAATCCATATCATATGCCATATCAGCCCTCGGACCCCATATTAATCCTCGGGCCTTTCGGCCCTCGGGCTAGCCTGATATGGGGCCACTCGGGCTGATATGACATATGATATGGATTTAAGTATGTAATATTCTCTATCTATTGACCGGCAAAGAGAGTTTTCCCACAATATCATTTATTTTGATTCTGATAAGTAGATTGATATATTGTGACGTAATGATATCGTCGCGACTTCCAAATAACATAACGTCACATAAAAAAAACCCCAGGTAACACCATGACAACTTGAAGATCAACGTGTAGATAATGAATTGGATACATATGAGTTGCTGAATATTCATGAATGAAATCAAAAGATTTATTTTGTTTTTCATATAACAAAACAATTATTGACTGTGTTTTCAGGCAACGCTGATTATGTTAGCCCCCTCGGGACGAAAATATTGCCCTCCGCTCCGCGTCGGGCAATATTTCATCCCTTGGGGGGCTAACATAATCAATGTTGCCCTCAACCCCAGTCAATATTTGTAAAATAGTCAATTATGTATCATAAAAGCACGCAAGAATGATCGGAAGAGTGTTATAACATTTACTGTTTCCATCGTGTGTTATTACTGCTTCCGTCGTGAGTTATAACTGTTTCCGGTGTGTGTTATAACTTTTTCCCGATGTGATTCAGCATTCTTCAGGGTATATAGTGAAACTCATTACTTTTGTGGCATAATAGAAAAACTTACTCAAAATGTTTATAATATAGTTTATTTTCTTCGTTCCTTTATATTTAAGGTAGGTCCCTACTCGGCATATTTTTGGTTTGAGTAATATTTTCCACTTAAATCATTGGAATAATATCTTATGTTTTTAAAAAGCCCCAAAAATAGACATCTTGACAGGTAACGTTTCAGTCCAGAAACTATAGAAGACGTATGCCCCCTTCTTTCATCACACTATCTAAAATGAAAATATATTTTGGTAATCTAAACACAAAATTATAGCAAAATAATTTAATTCTGGTTATAACGCAATATTTGATTGGATAAAAAAGTTACTTTATATTGTATAAATTGGGTTGCCTACGTCACAATGACTTGCGTCGAAAACGTATCGATCCGCCTGATGTTACAATTAAATTTTGTACAATTTGAAGTCATTTTTTAAGGGAAATCATCTTTTTTTCTTACACTAAATGAATGAAAAATTAAATTGTAAGGAATGAAATTAATAGCTACCCAATTTATACGGTATAAACTGGGTTGGAACAGTTTACGCTTTTTCATAACCCGCTCCGCGGTTTATTAAGCAAAAACTGCCTAACCCCAGTTTATACCGTATAAATTGGGTAGCTAGTAAATTAATTCCTTAAATAACTTTCAAAATGTATCAAAGTATCTGCTTTTATGTTAAAAATTCATAATTAGTATAACGTTCATTTCTATATAAACAAAGATTAAAATTTTGGGGCAAAGTATACCAAATGGAAAAATTAAAATTATCACAAAATTTGACATTTATGTACGTATTCTCAGATTTTCATGGTTAACGCCTTCTTTTTTCTTCAGAATATTAGATTTACATCTATTTTGTTTAAAGAATTAATATTTTGTTGTACTTCACAGACAATTCTTCTTTCTACAACTTCTAGAACATGTATACCCCCTAAAAATCAGTCAAAATCAACTTGAAAACTATCAATGAAACATATTTCTTCAGAAAATAGCTGACTGACTTCATTTGTTTGTTTTGATAAACAGTAAGAGTCTTTATTTTAAGAAAACACTACATTACTGTTTTTATGAATTTAGTTATTACTGTAAATATTGTATGAATAGTAGATGGATTTATACAAAGTGCGTGTGTATTCACGTCAATTACAACATTTTGTAAAGTTGAAAAGCAGATCCTTTTAGACATGGAATCAAGTTCACACCGCACTGCTATTAATACAATATCATTTTAAAAAGTTTACAATAATTCTATTATTCATAATTATGTATTTTCAATTAAGTACCACTAACGATGACGTCACTCGAGTAGGGACCTACCTTAAAAAACAGAGTTGACAATAAACGACGGAAGTAATTTATTTCACACAGTTTTTTATCATGAAATTTCACTATTCTCTTCTCAGAATATTTTCACAGACATAACCATTTTCAACGCTTCCAGGAATATCCGAACAGATAAATTCATTTTTGCTTTTGGTTCTCATGTGGTTTTCTCCAGGTTTATTTGAATTTGCAAACTCACAGGCCCCTTCCATTGGTATCGGTGTTCCATCATGAAATTTCCAAGTTCCGTTTTCCAATTCAGCTTGGATCCAGGTTAAAAACTCTCCAGTTGCTTTGAATAGTTCTGAAAAATAATGGAAAAAATCGCCAATAACAATAATTTTGTAGAATACAAACTTGTGATCAATTATCAGGATCAATGTTTGTGGCACTCATACGTATTCTATGTGGTTTGTCTCTTTAATGACAATGTTTTGCTCACATAAGAATTAACATGACTCACTACCAGAAAATAATCTTAATTATTTTGAACTTATATTAAATTCTTCAAGTTAAAAATTATATCTTATCCTCAAGAAACAAAATCAAACAAAATATTACCCAAATAAATTTTGAAGATGTCATATTTCCTCTTAGAATCGATTTTGACGAGATCACCTCCTTCTGCCTGACAATTCTGACGTGCTTTCTCGTAAGTATTCAATTCAGAGTAGTATTTTAAACAAATACTAAATTCCTCTGTGTCATAGAAGGTATAATTTGCAAAGCAGTTCGCTGCAATTAGATATATCAAATTGATACACATGAATTATTCATTTGTCTTATAATTTCCTGAATACTTCTTGAATACATAACGGAAAGCTCAAAATGAAAACGTTTTAAGCTATTCTGAATATAAGTCATATATCAAGTTCATAACTAGCCTAAATGTTACTTGAAATCAAATATTTAGAAGGCTGGTGATTTTTATAAATGTAGGCAGTTACTTATCATCAATTTTTCATACACCGTCAGAAAAAAATTAAAATGTTCTTGCACCTAACACGCACGTTGACAAAGAAAACAAAATAAATATTTATTTCTGGAAGAAAAAAAAACCGGCTTGAAAAATGACATTTCCTCCGTTGACTACTTACACGGTACGAAGGATTCCCACGCAGGCCCCGTTAGGATATTTCCCAGCATTGGTTCAAAACAACACATGCATATAGTGGAATGCCTGTTGTAACTAAACATATAATAACCATGTACTATGTCCAAGCAAGTACCAAGGCACATGAACCTACTCCTTATACTATTGAAATAGATGCAGGAGTCTTTTGGATAAAAGTTTTTTTCTTCTGCAAAACTTTGCATAAATCTTGTGGGTTTGGCAACTTTAAAATAATGAACTGTGAAGGTAATGAGAAGATGCAGAATATATGATTTAGACATTTCGTAATCAAGCAGTTGAATGTTTCGTTCTTGTGGTGATAAGCAATATTTATACCTCTATTCTGTAGTTCAAATAAGCAATCAAATAGGCAATTTAAATGTTAGATCTTAATTTAAAATGTTTGCTTTGCATTGAACAGAGCGAGTGTCTAATCATTATGTACTATTCTCAATCTTTGATGCCGCATTATTCTCTTAAAAACAGCATTTACTTATTTGTCATGCTTTTATTGATTTTTTTTTCCATAGTAATATTACATATAAAAAATAAACTTTCGATTTTTACATTATGAAAGATATTTAAAAAAATGCTTATATTTGTTTTATCATATATATTTTTATTAAATTTTGTAATACAACAAATTCTTGGCAGTTTGATTCCTTCCAGTTTTGACATAATTAAAACTGGTATCTTTATACCTGATTATAAGCATTACCTATTGAAGGAAAAGAAAACGTATTAATTTATCTAACATTGACCTCGATATAAAACCACAGAGGTAACATTCATGTATTTTTCATCGTAAAATAAAATTTAAAAAAAATTAAAAAACAGCTATCAATAATAACATAATAACAGCTTCAGAAAAATATCACCTAAAAAATTTAATTTAATGTTTTCTCAAGGAACAGTTCGACGCGGGCTTCTGAGAAAACAATTGATCGAATTCAACTTCGAATAAGAATTTTTGTGTTTTTCAGATATTTGAGGCAAATTTTTCCCGCCCTTTTTCAATGTCTATCATCAAACTCCTTGTAACAAATGTTAATGACATAACTGCATGTTACAATATTGCTAGTTTAACATATAATATATTATAATGATAACTTCCTGTTTGTTACTTCTGGCTTTGTTTTCGCTGGGAATTGGTCCACGCAATTAGAATAAAAATACAATCGTCCAAATTTTGTCATTCTTCACCATGCACCTGCAGAGTGCACAAGCGGCCATCATGAGTTGGATTAATCAGGATTTTCTTCAAAGCAGACCTTGCTCCATCACTTTTCCCAGAAGCTGTCTAATCTGTGGCTTTTTAACGTTCCGGGACAGAATTTCTTCTATTGGTAATATGTACAAAATATTCACCAAGATTCAACATAATGTATACTTTTGATAAATGTCTGTGTGGAAATGCTTTTCACTTGTGTGTTTAAATACATCAGAAATGTGCTGAGCTTAGAATTAATACTACCGGGTAAAAATAGATCGGCTGATATTGGTTGAAATGTCACCGTTTTTGCAGCGCAATTGTCAAAGTCTGTGAAAGTTACGGTGTCCACACTCTTCTATGAAGCCTCATACTTTGTATACTAAATTCAGTTATATTTAATTTAAGAAGGGGAATTAGAAGCTAGCAGTTATTTATTAAAAAGACGGGAAATGGTACATCAAAAATATAAACTGATGAAATTGGAGAATTAAATCTAAATCAATCAAATTCAATAATACTGCATTCTTACTTTCTATGCTTTTTCAGCCAATGTTGATGGGCGTGACCTTGATGCAGATTACAATGGTAAGTGGACATATGCTTGAAAGTATGTGGACCAGTAAAAAAGTAAAGCATCTCTTTCAGAACTTTTTCAAGAATATTAATGAAAGTCTTTCTAGAATATTACCAAAACCGAATAATGTTTTGTTAAAAAATCTTTCTCAGCCTTCAAGAAGGTGTATAAAGACGCGATTTTTTTTTTCACGAGTATATAAAGTGAAATATGAAGAAAACGAAAAGCATTTAAGCTCAAAAGTCCATTCAAACAATACAAATCGGGAGCAGAGAAAACACTTACCTCCAAAATATCAGATGTGGGATCAGGTGCCATGGAGGAGCGAACATCCCCTGACGATCGGTCACATCCGCCGTGGCTCCTTGTCATGATCGGGAAAAACAAAAAAAACCGTAGACGATTCAGTGTGTAAATAATGACCTTACAAATATGTAAAATGTCAGTCAGCATTTGACTCAGTGTTAAGTTGATTTTGCTGACAAGGTCATTGTATCGACCGAAATAAAACTTGCAAAATTACGACTTTAAACGAGACTGTTGATATTCTTGTTTCTTCAACTTGTTTGTCAATAACTTACCTAAATTGTTCATACGTAGAGCATGTGCTTGCGTATCGAATCAACTGAGAAATATAAACCCCATATGTAGATTATGAGGGTATAAAGTTAAAAAGTTAAAGTCATCACGTTTATCATAAAGCTTTGTTGTTAGATTACCATTAACGTCTTTTTTCTAGTAAAATATCCAAATATAAAACAGATGTGTCAGACTCTGTGGTATCTTTTATTTTAAGCTCACTTGGATATATTGTGTAGACATATGAATGGAAATAACTATTGTTAATTGATAACACGTCGTCGATATATCTAAATGTCGAGTTGAAGGCCACAACAAGAGTTTTCTTTTTCTCGTGTATAGGATTTTGAATAAATTCTGCTTCATATGAATACAAAAATAGGTCTGCTAATAACGGGGCGCAATTGATACCCATGGGAATTCCAACAGATTGTTTGAAGACCTGGTCTCCAAAAACTACATAGATTATTGTCAATCAGAAATTCAAGCATCTTTTTAATATCAACTTCAGAGTACATGTGTGTACATTCAGAATTTTTTTTCAAAAATAATTTTGCAAATTACCAATGACAAGGTTAGTAAATTTACGAATTCCATTTTTATTGAAAAAGCAGTTGTCAATGATGTCAAAAAGCCTGGATTTTAATTTATCTTGGGGAATAGTTGTATATAGAGTTGAAAAGTCGTAAGTTTTTATGTTATTGATTTTGGTAAAATTTTGTGATTTCAAATTTTCCAAAAGTTCCTTGGAATTTTTTAGTATCCACATCTGATTTACACCACTTGTCAAATATATTGTTGCAAAGTACACCTGAATTCGTTCCTTCTTTTGTATAAATGATTGTCCAATTGCCATGTGCCGCACTATTATGATTTTTCTTCAAAGCATTAAATTAAAAAATGAAATGATTCAAAATATTGGATACATTGGTCATATAATAAAATTAAAGTTGGAATTTCTTTGGTGGTTCAGCGTCAAAAGCTATATTCTATCGATGAAGTATTTCCCTGCCTATATACTGTACGCTACATTACTCGCCCAAGCTAATTTAAAAAATACCCGACGGACCTATTTTTATTATAATATTTATTATTAGGTATTAATAATTATTATTAGCAATTATTTACTGTTGATTATATTATACAATTATTGCTGGTTTTGAGGTCAATACGATGATTAAGACACCTGAGGAGTACAATACTCACCGAGCCCGAAGGGCGAGGTGAATATTGTACTTTGAAGGTGGCTAAATCATCGTATTGACCGAAAACCCCCCAGCAATAATTGTTTTATTGTATGATTCAATGATTAGATGACACAAACACATTAAACAATCTATGCCATGTTACTTGTTTACATTCAATGAAGTACTTGCCAAACATAATGAGAAAAACGGTGTTAAAATTGACATAACCAGTAGTATTAATTTGGAGTTTTTAACTCTATATTAGGTGCAATGTAAAGAAAATAAATGTCAGGACATAGGATCGATTTTGAAAAATGGGGAGGGGCAGGATAAGAAAAGAATTATCAACTTAACTAAAAAAATGTTTGGCTAGCTCCTCCGCCCCCTCACCCCCACCCCAACCCCCCGTAAAAGGATAATTCTCCTTACTCAGAATTTAATTTAATGGGAAGTTAAGGTCCATAAACGGGGAGGGAACGTTCATTGAACATTTTTATCTTTAAAATTTAAAATAAAAAAATATTTTTTCAAAAAAGGTGGCGAGTGGGACAGCCCCTGCAACATCCCCCCGCCCCCACCCAACCCTCACCCAAGACTATATGTGCCTTAATGTTATGTTCATATAAGTGGACATCTTCGCTAGCCAAGGGTTTCTGATACGCTACTCTCCTCATAAGCCCTTGGCATACGGTGTTAAAAAAAGTTAGGATTTTAGTTCTGATTTTATGTTGACGTAATAAACGTTGTACGCTCTGCAAGTGCGGAAATCAAATTCACGATCATATTGAAGAGATTTAAATGACACTTTCGTTAAGTGAAACTTATTCTAGGGATAACACAGAGATTGTGAAATAAAAATCACATTTGCAGAAAAGACAGTGAGTGAAAATTGTAAATATAAGCATTGAATAATCATTTTTAACAAAAAGATGTAGTCTCATAATTGCAATGGTGTCTGCAAACTAATTTTCTTAAAGCGCTACCACGAGTTACTTCATTTCTTTGTACAAACCGTTGCAGTTACGAGACTTCATCTTTCAAAAAATCATAATTAAATGCTTAGCTTACAACAAAAACCCTTTGAAATGCACTGTAGCAGTTTGTAATGTTGTAAGGATGGTTATGACCAGCAATTCGGGGAGATTCCATTCAAATGTATCGTAAATAAATCTATTGAAACGATTCAAATATAAATGCAACAATATTGACTGAATATCTAAATATGTATAAAAAAATATGTATAAAAAATTATTATTTAATCCTCCGCTATTGAAGTTTTTCGTCTGTTTATCGTTCCGTGCAATCTTGTCTGGGCAATTAATATGTCATGGCGAATCACTGGAAGCTAAGGCAAATAAAAATATGAAATATGCTAATGTAGATGAAAGAGAAGAGGGTGTTGGGTTTCTAGTAAAATGAAAATCTTGAAAAAATCAAGTTTTACATGTATACATACATGTTCTCCATACCTTATTTTTATATAAAAATGGGAACCCCCCCCCCCAAATATATCCCTAAAATTCACATTTTTTTAAAATTTTAAATTCTTTAAATAAATAGACATACTAAATAACTTATAATAAACAATTACATGCATCAAAGAAGGCCCATAAAATTTTGTACTATAGATTTTATGACAAACTGAGTTTTCAATCCAATCAGTTTTGTTTCATAGTCAAAATCGTGCATCAGGCCCAAGGATCATGAAGCAGTCTAAGACTTTAGTCGAAATATCAGTAACTCAAAAAGGATATTTATCAAAAACTAACATTTGAAATTTATACTTAACATTAAAAAGGAAATAAATTTTAATAATATTTTAAATTTTAATTGCTTTCTATAAGTTTGTTGACAATGTACACATTGTGTCTTAAGTCCAAAAATGCTTCATGACCCCGGGGCTAGGTTCGTAGTTTGGAGTTTATTATTAGGAAAGTTTTTTTATGTCAACGATTTACGCGTCATGGATTTCGGAAGAAATCAATCAACATATTTTTACAGCCTCAAAGTATTAAAAACTGAAATCATATGAGATAAACAAAACATCTGTAATTTTTACATTTGCTTTATGAATGTCATTAAGAAGATGTACATTCGTTCTGCAAACCTTGCGAATTTACACCATTTTATCTCGTAGAATAAAGCAAATATGAAATCACACAAGAACAATACTTTCTATAATCTAATCGCTCCATAATTGTTTCCTGTTATATCCTATCGTATTTTTATGTCAAAAATAACGTTGTGGGTACTTTGGTACTTTAGAAGAGTTCCTGACAACTAGTTTTTTTCTAAAGAGGAAATTTGCATATTCTAAAATTATATTTTTAATTTTTTGGAAAGAATATATCATATTTGCTGCATTATCAAAATTATCTAAGTTTGTATAATTATTCTTATTTGTTCTTATTGACTTTTGTTCCTAAAAACCCTGAAGTTTAATAAGACGTGACAATAGTATGTAAGCTTCATACTAGAGAAGAAAGTTACATTGTCATAAATTGCTAGTGAATAGTGATTTAAAAGGAATTGAACCTCATGGAGAATTCTATCACAACCTGCGGTAAAATATTTGGACAAATTTTTCAGACAAAGGTAGGAAGCTATCATGTCCAAAATGTATAAAAGTTTGAAAATATGTTATCAAATTATAAGTCAGATTAGATCGATCGCAAACTAGACTATTGCTTTTAAGAAAATCAACATATAAGAACTTTCAAAAGAAAACTACAAAGTTCTACGAAAGGGTATGTGTTTCTCTAGAAAATAAGAAACGCTGAAGTTCATTAGAGACACATGAAAATATTATTACAAAATCTCTTTTTAAAACGTGTTTGAATTTTGCTATCAGTATGTATGGTATTAATTGACTGTTGTCTATGGTCCCATTCGATATGTTTTTTCCACAAGAAAAAACGACAACTGCTCTAGGTAATTTTTTTTTCATATGAATGGTGCTGACGGCCAGAACTTTAGGGTTATTTATTGTACTAACCAACATTGACTGTAACATGGAATGTTGTTTCACCCATATTCTATCGAGAAAGTTTTGGCTTATTAGAACAGCTGCTACCTCGAAAATTTAGTGCAAGTAATTTAGTTTAGTAAAGAAACATGAACTGAATCTGCCTGCATCAACAATTCACCTTGCAAATGTGTCAAGATTTTAATGTTTTTGTAGAAAATTTGTTCAAAACTGCAAAATGGTGTTTTTCCTTTAAAAAGGGTATGAAACAAACCCCTCTTTACGTCAAGTTACTTGTCCGCAAAACATTTGTAAGGCTTTTAAGATGATTGACAATATTCCCATTGGTAACAATTGCGCCCTATTTTTGCAGACCTATTTTTGTGTTCATACGAAGCAGAATTTATTCAAAGACTTTTAAAAACATGAGAAGAAGACTTATTGTGGCCTTGAAATCGACATTCAGAAATATCGACGACACATTAACAACTAATTCACAAGTCAGCCAAAAAAAGACCCATGAAATTCTTTGATATATCTAAATATCGAGTTAAAGGCAACAATTTTAAAAGCAAGTGTAAGAGCTTAATTAATTTTAAAAATTATATTGTGTAATTAAAAAAAAAGAACTAGGATAGCATAAAGCACTCTCGGAGTATCAAATTTAATGTCCTTAAAATTGCTGTTTTCATATGACAAATAGTAGTTTTCACACGTTCATTTGCTGTCTAGCTTTGCACTGAAGAATAAAAAAACCAAAGATATATATATGATATACGCAACGACATATAATAATTTTACGTATAGGTCTGTTTTATTATCACTCATAAAACATCACAAATATAATTTAGCCGGATATTGATAGTTACAAACATCACATTTTGAAATCCTATCCAATCGACAACCATATTTAAAATAAAATGGCATCTGTCCTACTTTTCCCATACGCTTATCGAACGCTCACTTCACGGGTTCCCCGAAACGTTGCATGGTTAACACAAAACGCTTCTAAATTTACATGAAAAGAAAATCAATGAAGTCACACGCTTAAATAGGGTAGTAGTATGATTCAGGGTTTGTATATTCTAAGCAACATATGTACAAAGATAAGGCAAACTCACCATGTCAGATTTCTTTGGTCGTTGTGATTACCCTGTTAGCAAACATATCATTTGGTTTTATTTTTGACTGATGCTTTTCATACCAATTTCGAGACCTTTCTTTTTATGCTTAATTTGACTAGGGAAAATTCCGTGTACCTGATCAAAACATCGATCTCCCGGCGAGTTTGATCGGTCAACAGGGAATGCTTACTCCTTCTAGGCACCTGATCCCACCTCTGAGGTTCCAACAGTCTGTATTTTATTCCCTGTTAATAGATTTATATTGTTTGTAGTTTTTTAAGATCTATCAATGTTCGTTATCTTTCGCCTTTTTCATAAAAATTATTATAAGCATTATGTCGGAGCATTTAATTCAAGCAATGTGTCATGCTCTAAATATAAGAGCAAATATTTGTTTTTGAAAATGTTGAAAATTTAATGCAAGTTTTTTTTTTTTTTTTTTTTGAAAAAATACGACTATGCAAGATTTGATTGATAGTGTTCATTACTTGATGCTAGAGATTTATCACCATTCGTCATATATACATATTACATTTCTGTTTTCAACAGCTGTTTCATATTTGAATGTTTTTTCGTGACTATAGACTTTAATTCGAACTTCTATTTACAGTATATGACAAAGGTGACTGTTTCAGTTTTTCCATCGTTAAATTTATTTTCTAATGTAGTTACAACACACTATCGCCTGTATAACATGATTATGTCAATAAGCTAATTCTATACACAAAAGCAGCCATGGGTACGTTGGAATTTGAAGATAACGAACACTGATTGAGCTAAAATTTCACTTGAAAAAAATGAAATTGAAAGCAGATCTAGAGCAAACATCGACCCTGTAAAAATCAGACTTGTGCAATGGAGGAAGACGCATCCACTGAGTCACGGACACTTTTTTCATGATCTGGTAAATCGAAAAAACTGTTAACAATTAAGGAATGTTTTTAAGTTTCTACGCGTGAGTATACGCAAAAATGACTTTCAAATCAATTTCACAGTTGGCTTAGTAGAAAAACACAACAAATGGAAATATTGCAGTATGAAAATACATGTAATTGACTAAATATTGAATACATGTAATTGACTAAATATTGAATATCTAGCTTCAGTCAACATTCCACATAACGACAGACAGATATATTTACAAAATGGGTAATTGTGTCGACCACAGAGTGTGAAAATTTTGACTATTATCCGGTTTGTGATAATACTGTAGCATCATCTAATTTGTCAGCCTTGGTTTAAAAATTGTTAGCAGGTAGTGCATGCTCTTATGTAGTTAATTGATTGATTGATTGTATGTTGTTTACGTCCCATTCGAGAATTTTTCACTCATATAGAGATGATCAGCATATACCGGTGAAGTGCTTAAAATTTAGATCTTTACTTGGCACTCAGGGCCATCGAGCAGTGTGGGTTCTTTATCGTGCCAACGCTTGTCGTGATACGGGAGCTCGGTTTTTAAGGCTTTATCCAAAAGAACCACAATTTCAAAGTGCCGCCGAGCGCTAGGGAAAGGAACAGTTGCTACCTATTATTTTTTTTTATCTTAGGCCGGTCGCGCCCGAGGTTCGAACCAACGACCCTCCAATCAAGGAAACAGGGCTCTAACAACAGAGCTACCGTGACGGTTAAATGAACTCGACAATAAGTTCTAAACCTTTGAAAAGATGACGTTACAGAGTTTTCCAACAATGTCGATTAAAGTAAACATTTTGAAAAATTATCCTGTTTGCTAGAGCATCATGCGGATCATTTTGTTTATTCATTTCTTTATTTCATTTATTTATATATTTATTTGTTGCATTTTAAGGATGTTAAGGAGGTATTAAATCAAAGTAAAATAAAGTCCTTTGTTCTGAAAATTTAGCGTAATTAAAAAAAGAAGAATTTGACAAAAATTTGGATTGAAGATATATAAGGGTCGGGTCACTTTGATGACACACCTTGTCGGTCGGACGGACCAGGTCATGTTTTATAGTATGCCTTATAACCTCGTTGGTGAAGGAGGAATATAATACTGCTATAAAGAAAACAAATGTTGACATGGGAAAGCTTAAATCACGCATTTTGCAAAAAAGTTTAAAGCTTAGTTAACCATTAGTGTTTAAAGTCAGCAATACTTTAAGAAATGAAACAGTTTTCGCAAAATTAAAGATGAACTCACTAGAATCGTTTTACAGTTGATGACAATTCTTTCTTAAATCTGTTTGAAAAAAAAAATTGATTTCAATGGAATCAATTCATCTGTTGCGTATAAATCTATTAATCCTGTTCGTTAGGCAGGTAATACAACATGTCGTATTAGTTCACCTAATATTTCACTTTACAATTTTTTTGGGTGAGTTTCCTCATCCTGAGTGGATAGCGACGTTCGGGTGCTGCATTAGTCTGATCAGGCACCTCCATATCCTTTTTTCCATAAGTCCAGAAGCTTTGCTGGCTTTTCCACCATCTCAGGAACTTCCTTCTCTGGTTCTTTCGGAGACTTCAATGCCCTATCCGTGTCTGTTTCCATAAAAGATGCTAACCCTACATGAAGTGGTTGTGATGTAGGTTCTGGCTCCAGCAATGTAGCAGACGATGCTAATAGATAATCTATATGGCAATAACCAATGCGTTTTCCAACTCTTACGTTATACGTTAAGGGTCCTAACTGCCTATGAACCACACCAGATATCCACTTCCATTTTTGTCCTGGAACAGTTGTTTTCACTTGAACTTGTTCACCTTTCTGAAATTCCCTTACTTTAAAATGTTCACACATCATGTTGTTCTGTCATCTATTGCTGTTTCTCCTCCACCCGCTCCCGAAGATTAGGTTTAATGGAACTCAGCCTGGTTCGTAGCTGACTCTTAAGAAGTATTTCTGTGGTGATATACCAGTAGTGCTATGTGGAGTGATGCGATACCTTAACAGAGAGTTGGGACGTCGTTGCTGAAGAGACCATCTATGACCATCATAGTCTAGCTTCTTTAATACTTTTTTAAGAATCTGTACTCTTCTTTCAGCCAAACCATTTGACTGAGCATGACAGGGTGGTACAATTGAATACTTAACTCCACTTTGCTTCATGAAGTCTTGAAACTCCGAAGATGTAAACTGGGGTCCAATGTCACTTATTATTTCTTCAGGTATTCTAAATGAGGCAAACCATGTCCTTAATTTTTAAATGGTATTCCTGCTTGTGGTGGACTTCACAGGTATGACTTCCAGCCATTTTGAAAAGCTGTCTACAATAACAAGAAAGAAGTGTCCCTCATATTCTGCATAATCTATATGTACCCGTTGACCCGGTCTAGAAGCCCAAATCCAAGAATGCAGGGGGCTTTCTTTTGGAGTGTTTCTTGTATATGCACAAGCTGAACTTCTTTCAACCATGTCTTCAATATCCCTGTCTAGATAAGGCCACCAAAGATATCCCCTGGCTAAGGCTTTTGTGCGAGACATTCCCAAATGTTCCTCGTGCAGCTCTAGCAACAATCGACCTCTAAACATTTCTGGAATGATCACTCGCATCCCCCACCAGATCAATCCCTTTTACAGTGTAAGTTCATTCCTTCTATCGAAGAAAGGTTGCAAACCAGCATCCTCTACATGAGCCGGCCAACCATTCAGAGTGAAATCAAACATTCTCGACATAATCGGGTCTCTTCGAGTAGCTATCGCTATCTCCTGACTAGAGATTGTTAAGCACATATCCAATGTAAATATTCCTTCTTCTGTTTCCTCCTGTTCTATCTCATGTAATGACAATCGCGATAAGGAATCACAATTTCTATGCTGTTCAGACGATCTGTACTGCATGTCATACTGATACGCTTCCAGGATCAGCGCCCAACGTTGCATTTTTGCTGCAGCTTATGGAAGAACTCCGACCCTTCTTTGGTCCAAGAATCAACAACAATGGTTTGTGATCCGTCACCAACGTAAATTTGCGTCCAAACAGGTACGTATGTAATTACTTTACTCCAAATACTGATGATAATGCCTCTTTTTCTATTTGAGCATAGCTTCTCTCGGTTTCACTCTGTGTTCTGGAGACAAAAGCTATTGGTCTCTCCGAACCATCTTTCATTACATGTGACGTAAGTGCTCCGACCCCATAAGAGGAAAAGTCACACGACAAACGTACAGGTTTGTTGGGATCATAAAACACTAAACGTTTGCTCTCAGTGATCATCTTTTTACAAACATTAAAACTTTCCTCACAGTCAGCAGTCCAATTCCACGGTTCATGCTTTTTAACAACTGATGGAGTGGATTTAACTCAGTACTTAAGTTTGGCAGAAAAGCACCATTGTAATTCACCAAACCAAAAAAAGATTTTAATTCTTTTACTTCGGTGGGTCTAGATGCCCTTCATGGCCTTGACCTTTTCTTCAGCTGGGTGTACTCCATTATGATCTAACAGGAACCCCATATAGACAACGTGGTCTGCAAGAAACTCACACTTCTCTGCTTTCAACTTAGTGTTATGCTTTCGCAGACGTCGGAACACTTCTCGAAGCGTATTCAGGTGAGTAATATCATCAGTCGCTGCAATTAGAATGTCATCTATTCGACATACCACATGATCTAATCACAATAGAACTTGGTCCATCACTGACTGAAATATTGCACTTGCAGAACTAACTCCGTAAGGTAGCCTGGCATATCGAAAGAATCCAAGGTGAGTATTGATGGTTAAGTATTATTGAGATTCTCTTTCCAATTCTAGCTGAGAAAAGGCTAGACTTAGATCCAAATTTGTAAATTTTTGTCCGCCTGCTAAGCTAGCAAACATGTCATCTGTATTGGACAGTATGCACCGCTCATCACTAATGACCCCATTAACTGTCATTTTATAGCCTCCACAAATCCTTACTGACTTGTCTGCCTTTGGAACCACCACAATAGGAGCTGCCCATGAGCTGTTTTTTACTTTTTTAAGAACATTTCTCTCAACTAATTTTCTCAGTTCTATTTCCATTAAAGGCATACGGTACTGTACGTGCTTTACAAAATATCGGATGTCCGTCATATGCATCCTTCAATCTACTTTGTGCTTTAAAACCCTTTATTGGTTCTGTGCTTGGTAGAAATATGTCACTGTATTCCCTCCTTAGGGCTTCAACTTCATGGTGACTGCAAAGACTTCTTCCTAGTTGAGTTTTATTTTTGACGGCCAGTCCCTCCCCAATGAACTAGGTCGATGTCCTTGGGCAACTAGCAATGGTAGCTGGGCAAACCCTTGCTCCTGGTACTTTACATGAACTCTACGCACTCCCAGCAGTCCAATTTCATCTCCAGTATATGAACGAAGAACAGTATCTGTTTTTGTGAGCTTGAAATGCTCTACCGGTAATTGTCTTTTGTAAAATGCCTCAACTACAATGGTACGGACACTCCCGGCGTCTACTAAAAATACAACCTCTTCATCTCCCACAGTTATGTTAATATTCAACTTCCTTCTACTATGGTCAGTTTCATTGGTACAGAAAATACAACAAATGCAATCTGATCAATCTGTCTCATCATCCTGCTTAGTCACAAACAATGTTGGTTTTTCCAATTTTTTTCTCAAGTGGCACTTCTTCGTTATATGGCCAACTTTCTGACATTTGAAATACTTACTGTGTTTGAATTTATACTCCTTTGGGCTATGGTTATTCCAACATCGGTAACATTCCTCTGCATATTGACTTTGAAATTTCTTTCGGTTCTTAGATTTTCTCACATATTTTTTTGTTTCAGCACTGTGTATGCCTTGATCAGGAGTCAAAAATGTCAACATGTCTTTTTCAGCTGTTTCCATGGCATTCCCAATCTTGACCGCTTTATTGAAATCCAAATTTGTCTCCGATAACAGCTTTTTCTGTATTGTTTCTGACCGTAACCCACAAACTAGTCGATCTCTAAGTGCCTCAGGTAAAAATCCCCCAAACTCACAATGTGTGGATAGCCTCTTAAACTCAACTACATACGAGTTCACGCTTTCATCCTCCTGATGATTTCGCTTATTGCTTGAAGCCACAAGCGTCAGGCAGTATAAGGATCAATTTGTTCCATGGTCCTAAAGAGATCATACTTAGTGAGATAGATTTTGAACAAGCTGATATTAATCGGAATTGGTTACCTGCATTTTAACAAAAACATCTTGCAGAAGAAAGAATCATATTACTGAAGCAAAATATTGAGGTTTTTACTTCCTTCAGTTTTTTGGGTTTTTTTTTTTTTTTAATTTTTTTAATTTTTTTTTTTTTTTTTTTTTTTTGTTTTTTGTTTGTTTGTTTGGTTTTTTTTTTTTGCTTGCACCTGATTATTCTTTGGTATTCCCTATACAAACATATGTGCGTTTCTAAACCATTGGATTAGTCTATTTGTCTTGCTTTTTTCTTTTGTTCTATCAAAAGGGTGTGATAACTTCCATGGAAATAAAGTTTGTTCTTTTAACCTCATTCTTAAAATTTTTTAACTAAAAAATTTCTCTTTCTTAAATAACATAACATAACACACGGTATCTCTATATGAGTGAAAATTTCTCAAATGGGACGTTAAACAATATTCATTCAAATAATCAATCAATCTTTAGTCTTCAGACATAATTATATTTACGGTCGCCCGCGTGGCGCAGTGGTTAGACTGTTTGCTATAGAATTACAGAGTAAGGAGTTGATCCTTACGTCGCGGGTTCGACTCCACTGCGTTACGTGGAGACCGGTCCTTCGGATGAGACCGTAAAACCGAGGTCCCGTGTCGCAGTAGGTGCTGGCACGAAATAGATCCCTCACTGCTCAGTGGCCCTTAGTGCCGAGTATAGGTCAAAATTTGCAGCCCTCCACCGGCAAATGGTGATGTCTCCATATGCGTGAAAAATTCCCGAGAGGGACGTAAAACAAAACAAAAAAAACAAACAAACAAACAAACATAATTATATTTACGATTTTTTTCAATAGACTCCACACCAACAAGGGAAATTGTGTGCAGTTTTACTTTATAATGATAATCTTTTGAACATTTGGTCAACTGGTTTGATACATTTTGCCCTGGATCCAACATTGTGGAACTTTCATCATGCACGTCCTTATATGTCCTTACTTCTTATACAGGCCTTCAGTACGCGGCGGGGGATGGTGGGCTGCCCCCCCCCCCATTTTTTCTGAGAATAGCCTTTTTGATATAGTTTTACTATGTAAATTGTCGTTTTGAAGCTACTTGCCCCCCCTCCCACTTTTTGCTGCTGTACAGTTGAACACAAGCAAATTTCAGCATTAAAAAAAATGTGCCGAGAAATCGGAGTTACAGAACCCCCCCCCCCCCCACTATGAAAGAGGATTTTCGAGTTTTTGCAGTTTACTTTTTTTTGGCTTGTCAATTTTTGCCCCCCCCCCTCTCCCCCTTCGGAAATGTTATATTAAGTTTGTGAAATAAATTATTATTTGTCTTCAAAATTCTGAGATTAATGTTCTCCGTAAAATAATTATGCATTAAAGTGCACGCTACAATTCGATATTCATTTTAAATTTTTTCAATTGGTATTATGAATAGCTATCATATTTTCAGTTGTTTTTGGCATTTCTGATCTTCTGTGCATTTGAAATTAATTAATGTAACCTCTACAAAGCCACAGCTTCCCAGCACAAATTAATCACATTAATTTGTTTTCCTTACTTACTATATTTTAATTTAAAACTATTTAAGGAATCTTCAATATCATGTCATGTTAACTTCTTTCAAATGTTATCCTTATGCATGTACATTCCACTTGTATTCCTGTTATTTGAGATAAAATAAATATCGTTATCTAAATGTTTACTTTTCCATAAGTTTCCATTCTTCTGAAGAGTCGCAAAAAAGTTAAGATAAAAAAATCGTGATGTTTTGTATAAATCTTAAAAATGTAAGGTAATGAAATATTATGACCCCCCCCCCCTTAACTTCAAAACTGGACGGAAACATTTATTTCTTATCATGCTTATGTGTTCTATAGATATTAACTGTTCAGTCAGGCAAGCTTTTTGAAAAACTATTACTTGTTGAATTTAAATCTCTCGGAAATCACTAATGGTTTGGGCATGTAATACCCCAGCAACACTTTTACTAAGTCTTTGTACTCTTTTTCTTTTGGCAAGTCCGGTTGCACTATTTTTTTTTTTTTTTTCAAAACTCCATAGGTCGTTGGACCAATAATCGACAAAAATACTGCTACTTTCTTTTGATCCTTAACTTCATTTGCCGCAAAAAATTGTTCAAGTCTTTCCACATAATTCGAGAAACTTTCTGTTCTTTCATTGAACTCACCGACTTTTCCTATGTGGGTCATGTTGATTCTTAGATGAAGAGATTTCCAGCGTTCCGAATCATTTGGTCCGACATTTATTCCCGAAGATTTTCTAAACATATTACAAACTTAATTCTACATAATTCATATTATTCGGTTTGAAAACAAGTGTTGTATTGTAGCATGGAATTATTATTTGTGATGTTGTCTGTCCTATAACAGCAACTGGCCGTGCCTACAAATTGAATACCGCGCGTTAGCGCGGTATGATAAATTGTCGGCACGGACAAGTGCTGTTATAGGACCGACGACATCCAAACATAAGAATTCAATGCTTATATTTACATTCTCTATTTTTATTTCTTGTTAATTGTTAATTTCTTTAATCTTTATTATGAATTTAGCGCCTTTCAGAACTGGTGTGCTTAATAGACGTAAGAGCCATTGTAACTTTGGAAAGGTAAATAACGCAAATGAATATTGCGAGGGAAAAAATAACAAATTAATTTTAAACGTAAAATTGTTATGATTTTACAATAATTTAATAAGATAATTGTTTTTAATCAAATAGAGCTAAACAATATACATTCTGGTGTTCCTATAGCATTGAAAATGCATATAGTTCCTACCATGTATATACTACCACACAGTGACAAGGTTTCGCGTGTGTTATTGGGTATCGAATGTTGTAGGTTTCCAGTGGATTTCATAAAGAAAATTACACTGAATGTAAATATACATTAATGTTAATACCTGACCCTTCACTATATTATTTGTTTATGAACAAAGGCATTATAAAGCAGTTCTTATTGTACCTCTTTGAAAGAAATACTTTCTATAATTTAAATACATATTGTTCTGAAGTTAATTCCGTTTGTAGCTAATAAGACACTAACATTAACCAACGAAACAAACAATAAGATTTTATGACATCCTGTCATTTCTTCTTGATAGAAAAAAATGTCCGAATGTCAAGAATAAGCAGAGGAAAAAAGTTCACAACTTATAACTACTTTAATTATACCGTTTGAATTCCGGACCACCAAGTAAAATTTTCGTCAGTAGGACATACTCTAGTGAATTGAGTTTAATAAAACCGAATCTGTTAAAATAAGCTTATTAATAAATGCAAAATACTAGGTTACAGAATGTTCGAATCTTTTGAAAAAAAAAAATAGCATTGATATACTGGATAACAATATTGAATCAATTTTGAAAACAAGAATGTAAAAGATGAAGACAACAAACAGTGATCGATCTAAAAAAAAATCTATAAATAATACAAATATATAAAGAGGGCATTAAACACTGACCCCTGGAAATTCCAGAGGTGGGATCAGGTGCCTAGGAAGAGAAAGCATCCCTATTGACCGGTCACACCTGCCGTAAGCCCTAGTCAAATCTAGTATAAAAACAAAGGCCTAACATTTAGTATGAAACAAGTCAGACCAAATACGACCTAATGATAAGTTATAGTTGCTAACAAGATCATTATAACGACCATAGAATCTACGAAAGGCTGACTTGAATCGAAGTTGTTGGAATCCCAGTAACATCAACTTATCAGTGAATAGCAAGCCTCGCTTATTCTCTTAATAGCGAATAAGTTGGGAGACATTTATAAACACTATAGGCAGGTAATTGTGGAATATTGCTACATAAATAAGGAAAAGCTGACGTCATCTCGTTTGTCATACATTCTAGTTGTTCGTTGGCCTTATCATCTAAAGTCATTAAAACATCTAAAAATGTAACAGATTTGGCAGACTCTGTGGTGTCCTTTATTTCACGTTCACTAGGATATATCGAGTCGACATATGAATGAAAGATATTATAATATATTATAATTACATTATAATTAATAATAGATAAATATATAATTATATTATAATATGACATTATTATATAATTTATATTAATAAAGGAAATGAAATATGATATAACGAACAGTATTCAATCTCGAAAGTCCAATGAAGCAATACAAATTTGGAGCAGAGCAAACATGGACCTCCAGAAATATCAGATGTGGAATCAGGTGCCATGGAGGTGTGAGCATCCCCCGCCGACCAGCCACACCCGCTGCGCGCCCCCGTCATGATCGGGAAAAAACCCGGAAAAATCCGTAGACAGTTCAGTGTATGAATAATGGCCTAACAATTAGTATGAAGAACGTCAGTCAGCATTTGACTGAATGATAGGTTGTATGTGCTAACAAGATAATGAAATTCATCGGAAGAATAATTCCGGTAATTTCGAATCCCTTTTAATACATGAATATAACTTAAAATTTGGAATAAGAAAATGCTTATAGGATATTAACAAGCCTAAATGCTTCGCAAATTTGAGCAATCCCACAGTTAACAAAATTACTTCCGTTTGTCATGAATTCACCCATTTACCCACTTACACACTCACTGGCGGGTAAGTTTTGTATGCTTTTTTCGCGAAGGGGTATTTCAATAGTAATATACGCACAATTAAAAGTGTGAAATGTTTTGATATTCAACTGTCTAGATATAAAGACAAAAAGTTTTATAAATGACAAAATGAAAGGCTTGAAGTTTCACAATGATAATAATTGTGATATCATTATTGTTTTTTAACAAAGGGAAGAGGGAAGTTCCGTTTTCTGTTTTAAAGTACTAATAATATGATACATCTGAAAAATGCCGGTTTAAAATAGCAAACCTTTTATATCTTAATCAATGGAGAGTCAGTTTAGAAAAAATGATTTACGTATGAATTTTACCTATTTTTCAAATGAGGTTTTTTGAATAAAAGACACACGTTTCTAGCAAGGTATTGGATGTTTTACTGACTATAGACGATAAAGGCCAATTAAGAACTAAACTGTATGACAAACAAGATAATTTCAGCTTTTCCATCGTCAACTTTCCTTATTTATGTAGTAATATCCCACTATCACCTGCTTATGGTGTTTTGTCTCTCAACTTATTCGCTACTCAAGAGCTTGCTGCGAGTACGATAAATTTTTTAAGCGAGGCATGCTATTCACTGATAAGTTGATGTTATAGGGATTTCAATACCTTTATTTAATGTCGGCATTTCGAAAACGTTATGGTCATTATAATGACCTTGTTAGCAATATATATAACCTATCATTGGGTCGTATTTTGGCTGACTTGATTCACACCAATTGTTAGGCCTTTGTTTTTATACTGAATTGACTACGGAAAGTTACGTCTACCTGATCAATACATAGGGCTCACGGCGGGTGTGACCGGTCAATGGGGGATGCTTACTCCTCATCCCACCTCTGGAATATCTAGGGGTCCGTGTTTCATGCTCTCTTCACATATTTGTTTTGTTTATAGATTTTTGAGATCGATCACTGTTCGTTATCTTCACCTGTTACACATTTGCACTCAATTATACAGGAAACATCATTAGCATGGACCAGATTTTGAGCTGCAAGCTTGATGCACAATAAAACTGCTGATGTTCCCTAAAAAAACGATCATTTCTGTTTCTCACCGAATAAACTCTGCGTTTTTTCAAAACAAACACCCTTTAAGCATATACAAACTGTGAAAGTTTCATGCACCTTAAATGAATCAAAGAAATTTGCATTGACAAGTCCATCGGGTCTTTTCGATAACTGAGTAAATGAAAGATGTATTTAATGTAGTTTTAGACTGTACTTTACTGTCAAGCACTGTGAACCTGGTCTTGTACAGCTGAATAAATTACTTAATCACTTTGTATACATCATCAATGCAAAGCTATTCAGAGTTTCAAAATGATAAATAATGTGATTTAACTGACTCTTAAATTTTTCTTTCTCTTCAGTTTATTTATTCAAAAGGCGACGTTTGAAGAAATAAATATCTTTAATGTTTCTTTATTTCTTTGTTATTTTCGTGAATGTTTGGCTTTTGAATTATCTAATAAATTCATTAAGCCCCCAATTTTATATATATATATGTGTGTGTGTGTGTACGAGGGGTTATCTAAAAAGTTCGTGGACTAGTGCCATAAAATTAAAACCGCTTTAGGTACATCAATGAATTTTAACACAGTTAGTTAGCGTCATCTTTTCTATCTGTAGAATAAACCATAAATCATTAGTTTTATTTTTTAATAAATTGTTAATGTTTTTGTCAGCAATGGTATGTCCAGTCGGCGCAACCTCGAATATGACATTTTTTTTTCTATCTGAGTTTAACTGAGAAAAACTCTTTTGATACGAGCATTTGTCATCCAAAAAGCCTGTTAATTCAGGAATGTGGTATGGCATGATTGTTCCGTAAAATTTGCAATTTTTACCTAATTCTGTAAGTTCTATAAAATTTTATCGTTCATTTTCTATGGAGTGTCAAAACAATTAAGGACTTGAAAATTACATCGAAAAGGGGGAGGGGTTTCTTTTTCTAACATTCTATAAAGTTTCACCCTTGGAAAGACTGGTATAGACCTAGGAAATGTTTAAACGGACTACAGTGAAATAAAGTGTATCCAGAGTACTTGTTTTTAAATGCAAAAAAGATTCAGAGAGATGAGAGATGTACAGTTACTGTCGATTTGTAGTCAGGGAGTCAAAAGTCAGTCATGTCGAAAAGTGACATTGATCATGAGTAGCAAATATTGAACTCCGACAAGCTAAATATGTTGACATAATCAAGTGAGGAATTTCCCTATGTATAGATCCATTTATAATATTATATGCATCGAAAGCAGCTGTTCATGACATTTTAAAGTCATATAAACAAAACAGGATTAAGTCCTTACTTAACCCCAAAGAATCGCATCGAGATAAGTGTATGAGGTAGAGGAAGCGGGCTTGAGAAACAATGACGTTGTCGGACGTCATGAAACTAAACAGAGACAGCGCCGGGTGATCATATAATGTCTTTTTTATTTGGTAATAATTTGGCAAATAATCAACGTTTCAATCTGAAATTTTCAACATTTCTAACACTTTTGTTATCTTATTGCCTGACGCCACGTGCGTCAGGCAGTATAAGGATTAATATTTCAGGGATCCGAAACTAAGCAATCATTCTTAATGAACTAGATTTTGTGCAAGCTGATTTACATCGGAATTTGTTACCTGCATTTAAACAAATACAGTTTGCAGAAGAAAGAATCATATAACTGATGCAAAATAATAATGTGTTTAATTCCTTCAGTTCTTTTGCATGCACATGTTTATTCTTTGCGATTCTTTGTACGGACATGTCCGTGTAACATTTTTTCTGCGTTTCTAAACTACTGGATCAGTCCATTTGCCTTCTAAGAAAGGGGTGACACAATGATTTCGCGCCAAATGTCACATGAAAATTATCTTCGCGCCTTTTTCTTGGGTTGTTCTATTAAATGGGTGTGATAACTTCTATGGAAATAAATAAAGTTTATTCTTTTAACATGATTCTTAAGCTCCAGATTTTTTATTAACAGTAAATTTTATCTCATTTTATTAGATAACACATTGTACATGGACAGGCAACACTAAAGCAGGGACCTATGTACTAGTTAGTATATAGGTCCCTGACTAAAGCAATGGATTTGATGATTATTCTTACTATTTATCCCATAAGTGGACTTGTCTAATCATAAACAAACTCCCTCCACCTAGTAAATTGGACATCCCTTCTTGATTCAGTCTGTTTTCCACCTAGCCTTTCTTTCAATATTACATTTATTAATAATGTACATTGCAAGGTTAGGTTTTTAAAAAAAGCTTAGAAAGCCAGCGAGTAGCATATTATTTCATGCTTTGTGATGAACAAGGGTTTCCTTTTAATACAGTGACAAGAGTGTAGGTCAGTACCCGTAGAGGAATGGGCTTCACTCCCGTAAGGTTCCAAGTAAAGAATCGGCAAAATGAAGAAGACATCATGATCTGTACTTTTCATTTTTCATTTCATAAAAAAGCACGTTATTATAAAACTGAGAAAGGTCCTGAAATCGATTGAAAAGAAAAACTAAACAATTTCAAAACTTTATATAACTGAAGATGTATTTTAAACTCATTTATAGTACATGTACATATATATGGTAAGACCATCATCGCGTGAGTTTTGTCCAGGGGGGGGGGGGGGGGGGTTAGTATCATTCTTGTTTTGCGCTAGCTATAAAATGTACAGGTCATTTACTTTGATTTCTAGAGCAGCATTGAAGCATTTTTGTCTCAAACACTTCAAGACAACTTTCTGAGTTAAAACTGTTCATAATTTACTTCGTCGTCGAGAACGACGGAAAACAGACCAGTCTATAAATAGAGGCCGTCTCATCAATCTATCACTGACCAGGGAGTGTGCATGAAGAAGTGAGCCCTCTAGTAAGAGAGTACATGTAATATGAATTTCTTTAAAACGAATCATCTAACTATTTTCCCCAGAATTATCAGTGGCGGATCCAGGAATTTCATAACGGGAGGGCGCAGTAGAAGGAAGGGGGTCTGGGGGGGCTGTATTGAAACCCCAGTGGGTCCAGGGCAAAGCCCTAATGGGGGTTCGGGGGCGAAGCCCCCGGAAGCTGACGAATTCTTACTAATAAGGTGTTTTTCCTTGATTTTAGGATGATAAACATATATGTTCTACTTATATGTAGGGGGGGGGGGCGTACGCCCGGCGCACCGGTGCTGGATCCGGGATCCGCCTTTGATTATAATCTACGCTAGTGCACCAACGTAACTAGTCAGCCCGTGGGCTAACTAATAAATGACCAAATAGTGGCATGTCTGAGATATTCGTTAATCTGTAGTATTTGGTTATGAATTTGAGAATCTTGTGTAATGAAGTATCGCAACTATGTCGCTCCTTGATGACGGAAACGATTAGCACCTCTCTTGCATATACGTTCCATAGATATTGATTGATTAGTCAGGCAAGCTTTTTGAAAAGCTATTACTTGTGTTCCTTGTAAATTTTGTAAGAATAGGTTACAATAGTATCAATTTTATCACCTCAGTCAACGAACCTCGTATGTATGTATTTTTTGGCAGTATTTGCAGTATTTGGAATTTATATGCTACATGTAAGTATTTTTTGGAGTGACAAGAAAAACATTTTGATTGGATAGAAAATTGACCAATTGAATGTTGACTTTTTTCTTTATTAACAAATATTTACATTTCCAATGTCTTTGTCCGAGATAAAATTATAATTTGTAAAAAATCTTTATTTCTACATAAATCTACTGGTTCATCGATAGGCGCTGTTAAAAAAAATCACGTGCAGGGCGGGACAAATAGAGAAGCGGGCTATTAGCACGGGAATTTGCAGAATCAGGAGCATGTAAATATAAGGAATAACTGTCAGATTTTTTGGATTCATGACGATGATCAATCGATTAGCTTGCGTGATAATTTTATGCAAATTATCACGCAAGCCACTCGATTGATCACATCATGAATCCAAAAAATTAGACAGTTATTCCTTAAATCAATAACGTCACCAGCAGGTGTATATGATAGACCTTCTGTGGGAACTTTATTTATCTCTTCCAGAGGAGCAGAATGAAGATTGTCCTGATTCTTGCTGTATTGTTCTGTAAGTAATTTCTAAATTTATCTTCATGTGAGTTGCTTCATAATCAAGAGAAATATAAAAAATGCATTAAGTGTTAGATATTTTAATATTGAGAAGCCTACATTCACTATATTTTCAATATTGAGTTTCAGTAATTTTAGAAAATAGTACGTTTACCTTGTTACATTTGCATTATGCAGTGATGTTAAATTTTGAATCATAGTGCAAATTGTTTTAGCATCTGGAAGGCATTTCATTCCAAAAATTCTAACGACGAGTTATAGCAATTATTACCGTCTTCCTTGGAAGACGGTATACAGAGTTGAAGTATTTTACAGTCTTAGGACTATGCACTTCCTCTCTTTTCTGATTGATATTAATTGCATGATGAGAAAATTTTCAATTATTTCATTGGTTGAAATGCTGTTCAAGGCAAGGGAGATAATTTTCTGATGATCTAATTTTCGTATGACTTTACAATTTTTCAAGATTTTCAATCGTAAAAAAATATGACAAAACGAACAGTGGAAATTGGTAGTAATAAATTCGAAATAACATGATAGTTTTTTATAGCAATTAACAAAAAAAGTTTCCATATTTTCATTGTTAACAGAATTTATCTTTATTGCATGCAAGCTTTACAGTTTGTATGTATTCTTTTTCCCTTCGTTTTGCTCAGTCTTTCTAATCTCGGCAGCACTCGGCCGATTCGTACAACTCTACATACAGTTAACTCTTGATGGCTCGAACTTCGTTCTCTCGAAGTTCTTGATCGCTCGAAGTGAGTCTCCGGTCCCGAATTTTCCCCTATATAACTAAGCAAATTTACTCTTGATTTCTCGAACTCTTGATCTCTCGAAACCCTTGATCCCTCGAAGTCAAAATGCAGTCCCGCTATGCATATTCTATTAGAATTTACCCTCGATACCTCGAATTGGCTATGTGTTCACAAGGTTATATAATTAGCACCTTTACCTGGACATTTAAATGGCCCCCGGCAGAAGACGCGGGTCTCGAGGAACAAGATGTTTATTCAGGTGACACTTATGCTACAAGGTGATAATTGATTTATAATTAATCATATTTTGCCTATATCCTATTGAAATAATTATCAGCGACTGTCTTACGACCATTTAGAGACACAATGTCAGTGAAAAGTAGTAATATATTGATTAAAAGACGAAACACAAAGTTGATTTTTATTTCGAGTCAGTGTCAAAGAAATATGAAAAAGCAGAAACAGCCTCAATGTCAATATGACGACTATTATTGGACAAATACTTAAAGAACTGCTTTCAATGATCATGTTTGGAATAGTCAATGCTATGTACGATGCTGTAAAATGTCGTTTTCATGTAACGAATGCGTAATATGATGTCCGTATTACAAAGATTAAATAAATATACATGAAATGACAATATACATTTTCGCTTTACTCAGTTTAATGAAATATTCAACTAAATTACGAAAAAATATCGTTGTTTTATAAAAACCACGTGTAAAAGGTTAGCACTGCATGAAAATCATTACATCCGGCAAGACTAATTTTAAAACCTGTCAACAAATCCGGAAAATTCCGGACTCTTGAAAACTCGAACTCTTGATCTCTCGAAGTTTTTCCTCGGTCCAGCGGACTTCGAGGTATCGAGTTACATGTATCACAAAGGTGAGGGAATCAGCCGAGGTTTGCCAAATGAACCTGGCAGCAGAGTTGAAGTTTACGGAGACAGCCGAGCATCTGTTAACCGGGGCTCATGTCGGAAAAAACTAAATGAAAAAATACAAAGCCAAGAAATTTTCAAGAATTATAGTCTTGTTTAGGTCAGTTTATAGTTTAAGGTTGTTGCTAAAGACGGTAAGCTTTTTGGAAAAGCTCTACTTGTATTACAGCATACATCAGTACCCTATATACTCGTCTTTTAGTAGATCCGCTTATAAGTCGGATGTATAATTTTTCTAGGCTATTTTGGAGAGGTCCGCTAATAACACTCTTATAAATCGTATATCGTTTGCAAGAATCTGTTGATAATTTCAGATCAAAACTAATGTTTTTGACCTGTGTTTCAAATAACATTTTTGAGAATTGACATCGCTATATCTTTGATTCTTGAAAAATCGATTTTATAACAATACCTAAATGTATTTACCTATGTTTAAATTATATTTTATGCTTTTAGAATTAAATTTGATTATTATACACTAAATTTCGCCACTACCTGTTCATGTGTTACGTGATATTTCTTTCATTACTAAATTAAAAAAATATTATGAAATAGAGCTTTTTTGCGAAATACCACATTGCACATGAAATAAGAGTAGATGGAAAATGTGATCTTTATTTTTTTTTCTTTTTAGGTATTTGGGGAACTGGTAAGTTAACATTTCCACTCTTGACAAAATCATTTGTATTGCCATTTATTGATCATAATGTCTGCTTTTGGATTTTTTTATTCGTATGTATTTTGTAAAAAGTCCTAATAAAAACTGCTTAAATATGTAAACAACAGATTGTCAGACACTAATTATATTTAATAATCTAGACTGGTAGCTTTTCAAAATAGTTACTTTGATATATAGTATATTGAGTCATATGAAATTGAAGAATTAGAAAGAAAAATAAATACAAAACAGAAAATTTAAAATTCAACTTGTATATTGTTTTCATTGGTTTTATTTTCCCAAAAGGAAATAATAGTCATTTACACATGTGATTCCTGGAATCCCATTTGATCGAGCGCTATTTAAAGAGAATTCTCAAAGTTTTTTTTATTCCATTTCTGCATATTTTAAAAAAAATAATATGATACCAATAGTTAAATTATGTTTACGACATCTGCTTTATTTCTTTTGATCCCTTTTATATCTAAATGACTACCTACTAAAAACTCTAATAACCAACGAACTTTCCTGAATATGGTAGCTATGTACATATATCTCATTTGATAAAATAAGCAAAATCATGTTTTAAATGTAAGTACAATAAATTATGAAGAAAAAATTGAGAATTTCATTTGTTTTGTTTGTTTGTTGTTTGACGTCCCTCTCGAGAATTTTTCACTCGTATAGAGACGTCACCATATACCGGTGAAGGGCTTCAAATGTAGACCTTTACTCGGCACTCAGGGCCATTGAGCATAGAGGGATCTTTTTTGTGCCAACACCTACTGCGACAAGGGACCTCGGTTTATACGGTTTCATCCGAACGACCGGTCTCCACGTCTCAGTGGATTCGAACCCGCGACGTAAGGATCCGTTCCTTACTCCGGGACTCTAAAGCAGACGCTCTAACCACTGCGCCACGCGGGCGACCGTAATGGTAGGCCTAAATGATTCTAACCAACACTTTAAAACAAAGTTTTGCTCTATGAAAATTGCCAGAGTTCTGTAAAAATCCATTCAATTATTATAAATGCAGACCAAAATATTTTAATGATCATTAAAAAAGTCATTTGTATGGATAAAGAAGTTTTATAGTTTACTTGATATTCTTAGAGACAATTTGTCTTTAGTCTGCGAATCTTTAAAACCATCAAAATTTGTATGATAGAAAAAAAATACATTGCCAATGTCTGAGAGTGAGAAAAATATATATATATATATATATATTTTAATTTTTCTTCTAAATTGTATATGAATGAAAAATAAAGTGAGAGATCGGAATACGAAATAAATAAACATGTAGCACTATACACAAGAAAACATTGATGTTGCCATCAATTGTCGCCCGGGAAATAAATGTAGTAAAATATCATGATTTTGTTTTATTTAGACGTGCCTGTAATTCCTATATTCTTAAATTTAGTTTTGAGACAAGGTACTCACGCCATCATTTTTTTTTTGTTTTCTTTTTGTGAAAATAAAACTTAAGTGAATGGGCTTTTTTCATTCATAGTTTAATCTGTCAACACTCGTTAATCAAGCAAATTGATCTCCCAGATTGTATAATTGATTTCATGGTCCTATATTTATAACTAAGATATTACTATTACTACTTTATACATGTATAAACATACCTTTGACCTTTAGATCTCAAAATCACTCATGAGTTAAGTGTGGAAAATGACCAACCAAATATTTATGCAAGATGTACTAATTATTAGTGAGGACAATTAATGTCACGAGCAAGATCAATCATGAACTCGATTAAGTTTCAAACCAAATTCTTCCGATAACAATGGAAATTAGTCTTGATCATCAAACCGCTTCGATTTGTGTGATAAAGGCATGCGTCTGAATGATCGAGACTATAGTCGAGAAGATATACGGAAAGCTTCTAATCGGATAAAAATCGAACAAAAACGATACCATTTTAAACTTCATCATTTCCTCAAGTAATTGTTGGCTGCATAAAGTATAAATTAGAATCAGACACATGTTTCACCTATCATCAAAAATATATTTGACTTAATGAATATAAAACACAAACTGTTTAAAGTACGTTTTTATGCGATAAGTAAAATAAATTTTCTAGAAAATGGGACCTGTCGTTTTGTCGATAGTTACGAAAGCCTAGAAGGGTCAAATAAGAAAATAAAAAAAAAAATTAAAAAGTCGTAATAACGAGATAAAAAGTCGTTATTACGAGATAAAAAGTCGTATTAACGAGATAAAAAGTCGTTATTACGACTTAAGAAAGTCGTAATAACGAGATAAAAAGTCGTTATTACGACTTAAGAAAGTCGTAATAACGAGATAAAAAGTCGTAATAACGAGATAAAAAGTCGTTATTACGACTTAAGAAAATCGTAATTACGAGATAAAAAATCGTTATTACGACTTAAGAATCTTAAGTCGTAATAACGAGATAAAAAGTCGTAATAACGAGATAAAAAGTCGTAATAACGAGATAAAAAGTCGTTATTACGACTTAAGAAAGTCGTAATAACGAGATAAAAAGTCGTTATTACGACTTTCTTAAATCGTAATTACGACTTTTTATCTCGTTATTACGACTTTCTTAAGTCGTAATTACGACTTTTTATCTCGTTATTATGACTTTCTTAAGTCGTAATAACGACTTTTTATCTCGTTATTACGACTTTTTATCTCGTAATAACGACTTTTTATCTCGTTATTACGACTTTTTAAATTTTTTTTTTATTTTTTACTTGACCCTTCTAGGCTTTCATAGATAGTAAATGATAAGCAACTTTGTAAATTACATATGAAAAACATATATATTTTTAAAAGATGTACTGCATGGAAGTAAATATATTGTGTATCTCGTAATTTATAAAGGGAGAACATTCCGATGTATAAGCTTTTTAATGTATAGTTAACATTTAATTCCGAGTAACTTCTCCACCTCAATCCCATACACCAAAACTTAAACTTACATGTTCAGAGCAGCCCAGTCCTCCATGCTGCAATAAGCAATGCATCCCTATAAATAGTTTATGATAGCTTCTACTTTATTACAGCCCAAGTTGAAGGACGTGGTCTTGGTGGAGCGCGTCATGGTAAGTGGAACTGACAATTTCTCAGTACCTATTTTAAGGAACTTTTAATAATAGATTTCAACAAAGAAAAGTCTGCATATGAGATATTCCAATATGAAACCTTTACCCCCAATAACAATCTCCTTTTGCACACTCTAAGAGGTAGATAGCAATTTGCTTGAGGCATCACGTATGAGTTCACAATCACCAATTTGTACAGCTATTGTTCTTAAATATTGAACGGCATTTTTGTACAATTTGTTAGCCAATTATTTTCAATACAAAATTGTCAAAGGGTTACATCACTTACTCAGTCAAGGAAAAACCTTAAGAAAAATGCAAATTGAATTACTGGAAAAGGTAAACTCACACTACATACTATGTCATAATTTAAGTTTGCTTGACGAATAGGCGTTAACAGGTTCAATAGCACTGTTAACAATAGACCATACGTTATTACAAAATTAGGTGGATGTTGGTAAAGGACATGCTGCCATTTTTGTCGACGACAAATACAGTAGATCAACAAATACTAATAACATTTTTTTGGTATAGATAAGACAAATTTTAAAAATATTATAGTATTTGAAAATTTAAAAATAATAGAAATACATTCTTAAATGAAATTTTGCAGGCATAGGGCCATGCGGAATAACACAAAAATTTCTTGCCAAATAAAAGGTGATTTATATTGATAAATGAAAATTTAAAACGTATGGATTCAATAGTCACGAATTTGGTAACCCCTGATAATAAACAGAACACAAAGGACAAAAATCATTGCTACGTGAGCAAAATATGAGATCTCTACTCTTACAATTGTTAAAATATAAGGTTTTGCAGAGAGAGAGACTAACACACACACATACAAACACACTCTCACACACACACAAACACACCCTCACACACCCACACACACACACACACACACACACAGAGAGAGAGAGAGAGAGAGAGAGAGAGAGAGAGAGAGAGAGAGAGAGAGAGAGAGAGAAAATGAATGAATGAATGAAGAATGAAGCAACGTATATAAGTTTTCATTTACCAGTTTGAGAAAGATCCATATTTTGTTTATTTTAAAGTGATTTATTCTGTTTCGTAATATTAATTTATTTAAAAATTTTTTTTATTGATTTGCATTGCAGTGACTCCAATTCGAATTGCTAGATCTGCGGCAGGTATGTATTCTTCTGGAATGACATTTCCAGTTCTAATTCTCTAATTCTTGTTTCAGGTATGCATGTTTAAAGTCCTTTAATATACATTATAAAAAGACTATGCAAGCGTAAATGCAAGAATGTTTTAGAGATAAATATTTTTTTTTTTTTTTTTGTTTGTTTGTTTTGTTTTGTTTTGTTTTGTTTTCAGCAATATTTTGACAAGATTAAACCAAGATTTTTATTTTTCTTATTTTTTCTATTTGTTGATAAAAAGGTATATTTTTGTGTAAAATCAACATATTGTAAAAATTCAAATTTAAGATATACGAAGCTTTTCTTTCTGCTGAATATGTCCTCTTTTTTACGATGAACCAAATTTCCTAAATCTAACATTAATGAGCTTAGCTATGCTAGATAGAAGTGTTTTTAAAGCAACCTGTACACATAGGTAATCAGAGATTACAGAGCTCACCTCAAGGAATGTTGTCTTTAAATAAGGCAAAGTCCCACACTAAATTAATAATCTGGTATTTTGCATCCATAGATGCAACCTTTATGCAACTTTGGTCTGATATGGCTAGCTGCTTGGGAATGGACTTTTCTAAAAACTTTAAACTAGTCAATAATCCTTAAAATGTAAGTCAAACCAGCATCGGAATCAAGTTTGAGGGTGTTCGTCCATTGATGCATCATCCATGCAAGTTTGGTTCAATAGGCCTTATAGTTACTTGGAAATGAGATCTGCTCCAAAAACTTTAACCTGGTCACTCATGCGAAAATGTAGGTCAGATCCAGCATCCGAAGCAAGTCCAGTAGTGTGCATCCTTGGATGTATCATCCATGCAAGTTTGGTCAACATAGGACTTACATTTACTTAGAAATGAGATCTGCTCCAAAAACTTTAACCTGGTCACTCATCCGAAAATATAGGTCAGATCCAGCATCTGAAGCAAGTCCCGAAGTGTGCATCATTAGTTGTATATGTATCATCCAAGCAAGTTTTCAATATAGGTCTTATAGTTACTTCGAAAGACCTGCTCCAAAAACTTTAACCTGCTCACTCATCTGGAAAATGTAGGTCATATCCAGCATCTGAAGCAAGTCCAATAGTGTGCATCCTTAGATGTATCATCCATGCAAGTTTGGTCAATATAGGGCATATAGTTACTTGGAAATGAGACCTGCTCCAAAAACTTTAACCTGCTCTAAAAACATTAACCTGATCATTCTTTAGCTGAAATTGCAGCATCTGAAACCTTTCCTGATACAATGAAACACACTAGAAGCATCCTCCATGCATCTCTGATGATATAGGGCATAGAAGTACTTGAAAAGAAAACTGCTCCAAAAACTTTAACCTGGGACGCCGACGCCGAGTATTACATAAACTCCCCCAACTTTGTTGAGGTGAGCTAAAAACGATTTCTTAGTCAGGAGGAGGGGGATCTCCTATAAGGTGGGTTATGTATTTTTTTCTGTGTGCAACAGTTTTTCTGTCTGCAACAGTTAGTCGCCCGCGTGGCGCAGTGGTTGGAGCGTCTGCTCTAGAGTCGCGAAGTAAGGAGTTGATACTTACGTCGCGGGTTCGAATCCCACTGTGGGACGTGGAGACCGGTCCTTCGGATGAGACCGTATAAACCGAGGTCCCGTGTCGCAGTAGGTGCTGGCACGAAAAAGACCCCTCACTGCTCAATGACCGTAAGTGCCGAGCATAGGACAGAATTTTCAGCTCTCCACCGGCAAGTGGTGGCGTCTCCATATGAGTGAAAAATTCTCGAGAAGGACGTTAAACAACATACAATCAATCAATCAATCAACATGTCTGCAACAGTTCATTTCTGCATTTTATTGCGTAAATTTTTGTCACATATTATTTTTCCTTATCTTCTCTTACAGGTCCTGTATCAGGGAGTGGTTGTTGTTTTGTATGCTTTCATTGGTGCAATTGTTGTGTGTGACTTTGAACATCAAAAATGCATGCATTTTTATGCACTTGATTGGAATTAAATAAATATTAAAGAAATGATATCATGTTTGCTTTGCTTAATTTTTTTTCCTTATAACGAAAGATTATTTGGTGCAAGAGTTTCGTTTCCCTTTGGTTACTCTAGATAGTAATGGTTAGGTAAAACGCCTACAGTTTTTATTAATATAGATGAAAGCAACAGAAGGAAAAATCTTTAAGCGCAGAATATTATTAAGACATATAATCAAAGATGGAGAAGAAAAGAGACAGAGTGTTTGGAGTGTGGAAAGGGGTCGAGTTACCTGCTAAGTGCATTTGACAAGATCCATCTAGTGAAGCATTTAATAGGTGATGGTTGTTTCATTTTGGGGGAATGATTTTGAGTGAGTTTCCAAAGCCATCAATAAACTTGGTTGTGTACATTTATAATTTTTTTTTAATAAAAAATCATACCAAAAATTCTCCTCAATACTGTCTTTTAAAAATTGAATCAGGATTTAAATGAAAAAAAAATCAATGGAAAGTTCGCCTACCACAATGATATTGACACGTATACACGTATACAAAGTTTTCTTATTGATTAAATCCAACAATAATTAGCTATAGTTAACTATAGTAAAAACTTTGATACTTTGATTTACTATGAATCTTTTCCATCTTTACTCTGGAACATTTTTTTTTTGAAATTTCAAAAGCTTGAAGTCCTTGAATTTGATAACAGGGATGTAAGATTGTGTAATTATACCTGAATATACAAGTAATAGTTCTACTTAATAAAAGACAATGTGCAACTATGAATTTGAAAACGTAATATATAACGAGGGCACCGCAAAATGGAGCATCCCCTTGCAAAGAGAATATTTATTAATCAAGGCAGCATTCGACATCGGTCCCGATGAAAATTGTCACGTCCGTTTCGCACAAGGACAAACTAACACACACACAAACACACACACTCACAAGCGCGTTACTATATCCCCTCCAACATCGTTGCGAGGGGATAACAATTTGAAATCATTATTAAAAATTCTTTAATTTACTACAGTAAAAACATTTTTTTTGGGGGGGGGGGGGAGTTTCCCTTTTTTTACAGGAATATTGAATAACTACAATGCAAGGAACGCATCTGAATATTCCGAATAAATCGTTCATCTTGCATACACCATACGTTCATTATTCACTTCCATCGCTCTGCATTCGTTAAAGGTTCACAGATAACTTTCCGTCCCCTAACCGTTAAAGGAATTGCGTTCAGAATTCACATACTGTTCATTCACCGTTTGCGTTGCGTTCGTTCAACGTTAGCTCACCATTCACAGAAAGTTTGGAGAGGGATAGGGGGATCGTTGTATGTGTTTGTCAAAATAATCAACAATTTTACCTATTCATAAACGCAGTATATAAATTAAAATAGGTGTTTCATATTTTCAAATTTTGATTCATCATGTGTCTGTATTAGCGGACGTTTTCATCAACATTTATCCCTGCCGATGTTATTTTTGATGATTGACGATTTGTAAATTCAATAAAACTATCGGAAATTCCACCGTTTTATCAAATGCTTTTTATTTATATGTACAGTTGTACTTTTTTCTAATTTGAGTTGTTTTTCTTGTCTTCGTTTTCCGTCTTTTTTTATTTATGTACACATATCTACCGCCATAAATTACTTCGACAGCAGGTGAAACTGAATAAATTCCTATTTGTGTGTTTTTTTTTCTTCTCAAAATTAACATTAAAGATATATTGCTTGATAGAACGGATTTGATGAAATGCTATAATCTATTTCCTGTTTACAAAAAGTCCAGCCTCCTCCATCAATAACATCGCCAGCAGGTGTACTTAATAAATTACAATAGTCTCAACAACCAAGCCTCTTTTACGGACACCAATATGAAAACATTTGTAATTCTCGTTTTGTTAATCTGTAAGTTGGTTTCTATATTTGTAGACATTTAATCAATTAAAGAAAATGAATCAAATAAGTATTTATATTAAATAAAAAAGAGTATCGAAAACCAAAACATTTCTTTAACAGACTTATGGTTTTGGTAATCAAGGCAATATTTTTATTATATAATGCATAGGTGAGTATCTTTTTGAAATTTTTTTTTTTTTGTTTCTTTAATTTGTTTGAATGCAAACTCGTAGCTACGTTAAGGATAACTTTGGATTATTTCTTAATGTATCTTTGAAAATTGCTTTATAGCCAATTGGAATCATACAAATTGATTAAAATTAACTTACCAGGTACTCATTACTAAGAAAAAATATATTGGTTATATCTTTCCGATGTTGTTCTAATGAAATGACAGTAATATTTTTTCGATTCTAGGCATTTTCGGAGCTAGTAAGTTAACAATTCAATTATAAATAAAATCAATCATTTATTCTTTTAATCCTGGCAGCAGCATCTGCTTGTAGTTTTAACAACAGTCAACTTAAAAACAAATCTCTAATCCCTCTAAATATTTAAGAAAATGATTTAAAAAAGTGTTCCGTTGATTTACAAAATATTCTGACTCTTTTTTTAAACTAGATTTTCACTATTTTTCACTCTCTATGGGTACATAATACAAAACTTTATCTGCTAGAGCAGTAAGTAATTCTAGATAATTTTGTCGTGTCTGACTAGCCTAACATTTTAGATTGTATCCTATCTGTTCGTGTCTGTTTCCTTTCCTGTAACAAGAGTAATCGATATTGAAAAGAAACTTTTAAAAAATCAGAATGAATGAAGTGATCTGTGATAGGATATCATCAGTAAGTTTTATATTCAAAGAATAAAGAATTGTTCACCGGAAATCTTTGTTTATTATTAGAATTAAAACAATTTATGTAAATCTTTTCTTCATGTTAAATCTTAATTACAATTAAATGAATGAATGAATTAATAAATAAGGAAACTATTCGCTTTCATTTAGAAATTTTAATTCCCCAAGGCAGTCTAGCTTAGGCAATTTTAAAATTTAAAATAATTGATAAATAGATTCTTATGTGAGTATTAATAAAACGAACAGTAATCAAGCTCCATTGAAACAATACAAAATTGAAGTAAAGCAAACATGGACCTCTAAAAACATCAGAGGTGGGATCAGGTGTCATAGAGGAGTGAGCGTTTACTGTCGATCTGTAAGGTCACATCAACCGTGTGCTCCTTGTCATGATCAGGAAAACAGAAAGAACAATTCAGAAAAGACAATTCAGTTAAATTAACTGCCGAACAATGTATGGAAAACGCCAGTGAACATTTAACTTTATGATAAATTGTATTTGCTGACAAGATCATTGTATCGACCATATAATTTACAAAATGTTGAATTTAAAAGAGACTGTTAACATTTTTGTTTCATTAACTTATATGTATTTGTCAAAAGCTTACATTGTCTCGTTTTAGAAATTGTTCGTACGTAGAGCAAGCTCTTGCGTATCAAATCAGCCGGGAGACATAAAGTCCATAGAGAGGTGATAATGTTATATTGCTACATAAATAAGGGAAGTTGACGATAGTATTTTAATATTTCTAGGATCGCATGTTCGCTAGCCAAGGGTTTCTAATCCGCTACACTCCTCACAAACCCTTGGCCTATGCACTCCTACTAATGTTATCGTGATTGAAATTCAAGGCACGTGGTGTAGGTTGACCAACTCAAAGGTTATAGGGTAGAGACCCGTTTTTATAAATAAAATTGGCAGTAAACAGAAAATTGCTATAATCTGTTTCTTTTAAAAAGTTTCTGAAAGATTTTCAACAGAAATGGGTGGGATTTAAAATATCACAATCTACTTAATTAATCTTCGCTTTTGTGATAACTTACGGCAAAAATTGGAGCTTAGTAGTGTTAATATTTCCAAAATCGCCCAATATCTGGTAGAAAAAAATGTATATGACAAACCTTTGTTTACCTTATATGGCTTTTGTTATTAATACGCACAGAGGATCTTACCACCAAAAATTGACCAATCGTTGCATGAATAGCAAGGTTAACTTGACACCTATATGTTTACATTTTACTTCGAACACGTGGTTCAACTCAATCTACGATCGATATTGAATGGATTGCAAAAAACAATGAAAAAACTGCTTATATGAAAAAATACAAAGGGTAGAAACTATGAAAAATGCCACGGACGCTTGTAATTTGTTGTTACGTTGTTAACTAGAAAATGCATATTAAAAATGTAGTCTGTACCACGTTCAGAACACTAGCGCTTCAAGGTTAAGGAAAACGAGCAGCATTCCTTACAGTTAAATGGACATCAAAGTTGTTTTTTTCATATTACAATACCCGTGATCATCTGTGCTTTTAGGTCAGGGAACCCTCCTGACAATTGTATTCACCGATAGTACAACAAAGGTATGCAGACGAAAATCGCCTTACAGTATGACTTTACTAAACCTAGAATTCCACGTTTATTTAACATGTTACTAATGAATTGTTTGTAATTGTGAGCATGGAAATAATAGAATAAAAATGGACGCATGAAAATGCATGAAAAATGTTCTACGTGCCTTTCCGATCGCCTTGTTTTTATTTTTCATGCGTAAAATTCCTAAAGTATCCGTAGTAACGCACAATGCAATTCAACTCATTCAGATTAAGCTATATTGGTATCCCATTTGCTAATCTTACGCCAAATAATTTAGTCCCAGTTTCCATGCAAGCATGTATGTCCAAAAAGAAATTATAATACATAAGTGCAGAGAATAATGTCATGATGAATACTTATTGACGTTTGAGTGAATTCAAGAGAGATTGAAGTACATTCCTATAGATATTATTCAGTGGTGGAAAATGAAACGCATGATAACTTTTCTGTTTACCATGTCTCCACGTGCTAGTCACTTCCTAGCCACATTTCGGTGAATAATTAACCTTATCTCGTTGTAGTCTCGCTAGATCTCGCCAGAGCTACTGTGAGAGAGAGCTACTGGGAACTCCTCGGATTTTATAATTTGCAGAACACCGAAAAACAAAATGTTCCGAACACATTAGTAGGGGTGCTATGGTGCTGATTAAAGTCGGGTTTGTTTACGTCACGTGGTCTCGAATCTTACCACATACGCATAGAGTGCGATATCGACAAAAATATAAAAAGCAAATTTTAGAATTAAAGTTTTTAAAGTATAATTAACAAGAAGGTAAAGAACGATGTTTACATGTATTTGTTATTTAGGTTGCAAAGGATGATTCTCTATAAGGCCACTTTCCGGCCTACGATAAAATCACTTAAGAATGTGATTTTATGTAACTTTGATCATTCTATTTTATGATTCTGGTGTTTGTTTTTCAACTTCGATCACCTAAGTCGTGTGATTTAAAAATAACGAATGGTGGTCAACTAAATAAAAATTGAGAATAGGTCTATTTACATCAAGTTTCTAAGCATGTTTCTAAATGTAAATGATCAAAAATTGTTTATTTATGTTGGAAACATATCAGACTTAAAGTGACAGTACGGCGCATCTCATCAAAAAACTGACTAGATAAAATTTTCCGACAAGATTTGGAATTTTTTTACTACTCATAAATGTATAAACTTTCAGAAAATTTCAACTTTTACAATTAAATAATTTGGATTATTTCATTAAAATTAATAGTTATTTAAGGGACGTAAATATATACATCGCAACGTGTTCGGGGTTCCACATTCCATGCTATGCACGCATGCGTAGTTTTCATAAACAAAACAGCATGGTTAGAGAGGGAATCCCGGTAGGCCTGCTACATTGACAAAGTCGACTAAAAATAAAAAGAAACTGAAAATAGAACTTGAAAAAGCAACTTTCCTGACTAAAATTTAGTTTGGGGATTAATATAATCGCTGGATAAGGAAGAAACGGGAACTCGGCGACACTCAAGCAGGGCTCTCGAAGGTTCGAATCTATTCGACAGGTTTGTTGATACTTGTTATCATTTCTCATTTTTCCGTCGCTTTCAAAGAAAAAAAATATAAGTGTAAACTCAACATAAAAAATACATCTTTGACTTATAAACATTGTTGCCATTTGAAATGCTTTTTTTTTTTAACTGTGCAGAAAAATATTTGTTTGACATTTGCCGCGATAACGTATGATTAGTTGGTTTTTCCTTTCTCGGACCCCAATACACAAAACGTCAACATTTGTCCTTTTAATTCTGTTAAATTCGCCTGAATGTAGACTAAAATCTTTACGATTATTATTTTAGATTATTTTATCAGAAAGTTATGATAATTTGTGTTTTTGAAAATTGCTTTCACCTAATATTCATTATAACTGTAAACTCTACAGTGTAGGCACGTGCCGTTTTGGAATTCACGTGGTACAAATAAACAGATCCAGTTCGTACGACCCTTGATTTTCCGGCAGATTCTAATTACGTTAATTTTGTTTGAGTAGAGAATATTTCTGTTTCTCAAACTGCTTACATCAACTTTATACCTTATTTCTTAATGACATATTGGGTAAATTTGGATGAAAAAGCACACATTTTGCAGCTGTACTGTCGCTTTAAGTAATAAATGTGAAGATTGTTTATTTAAGGCTTAAGCTATTTTTTATGACAAGAATTTTTATGCATTCTCATTTTGCATATTTTGAATGTAAATCTGTACAAAATGCAACTCGTATGATGTTGGAAAATGTTTAATTAGCATTTAATTAAAAGTACTATTTCATATATGTTTATGTTGTAATTGTGTATTGTTTCAATAGATGTGGTACCTATTTTACGCATACATGTAAAATGTCCAAGTAAGAAACGAGGTTTCTAAGTTTCTATTGAACTATAAAAGTTGTGTATCAAATGATTAAAGCATTGAATGGATTTTGTTTGTGATTAGATAAAAAATAAGTTGTAATTAATAAAATAAATTCTATATTTGCAAAAAATAAAGAATTCATTAATTTACAGGATGAAAATATCAATGCAATTACATGTTGACTATTCATTTGAATGTCCAGTTCATTAAACTCGGAACGGTTGTATTAAAAATATTATATCGACGTAAAATGAAATAACATCGTAAGAATTGCTTTGATTTCATTTTATTACGCATGTAAAACAATATATCTAATTTAAAAAACTATCTAAACTATTATACACAAATGAATGTATAAAAGTCTAGTCCCCCCCCCCTCCCCCACTTTCTAAAGGCATTCCATAAAATGGAGTAGATTTTCAACAGCTCCTTCCACTACGCATATCAGAGGTTTTAGTATATATATCCATGGACTTACAAAGTTCTACACGTCCCAGGTACAAAATGGGCCCTAAGGGTTTGACGCTCCTTTCGCACTTTTGAAACCTAAGAGTTAAATTCTCTCGCGTCAAAAACTAACGTCTTTAACACGGGTAGTGACATTTCCTTTGCTAAGTCCTCAGCATTAAAAGTAATTTATCTTTAAAAAGGAGGTCCCGTCTCACTGTAGGCGTTGGTGAATAATGAAACCATGCATATTAAATCAAAATTGTGACACTTCACCTAAAGTGGATGATCCCTTTATCTGAGTGAAAAATCTAAAATGGCGTAAAGCAACATTCAGTTTTAATCACATTTTAAATCACATGTGACATTAAGGAACCCCTTTCCTCCTTGGTATTTTTTTATTTTCTAGGACAGAACTGCTGTTCTCGTAACTTATATATTGATGCTACAAAAGATGTGTGATGAATAGATTGAGTCCTCTCAACACCCAGTTAACAAAATATATGGATACCATGTCATTCATACGGAAAAGTGTCCTTGTAAAAGATTGAGGCGAGAATTCCCATTATGTAGCCATCCCATCAGTAAATCCCTATCTATAAAAGTTATTTGTGTACCCATAGAAAAGTAAGTTTATAACACAAATAGCAAATGAATCTTCCCGCTACAACAAAGATAGCTTTTATCATTTCTAGAACTAACAGATATGCAGTACTCCAAAGGAAATACAAATACAAATAAGAAGCATAGATAAACTAAACTATCATTATAACTAATAATAATTTCACACCATATAGTCTATAAAAAATGTTTTTTTTTTAATTTCTAGCAAACATTTCAATGAGACTTGTCTGCACCTGTAATTTCATAACATCCAGTCATTTCAGTCCTTTGATTTTAGATTTTTTAAAGTAAAAAGTTGACATTTTTTGAGTAAACATGCATGGTTTATATCAGTTCTTGGTAAATCAACAGAAACATGTACTCCAAGTGAAAGTTTATGATAAGAAATAATCTACATAAGCTAATATCCTTCATTGTGAGTAGTTAGCTTATCCTGCAAATATCGTAAAAATGAAGAGAAAGGTTTTTATTTATATGTCATAACCACCTTTAACCAAGTTCATAATTTGGAAGTCACGTTTTATGTTTATTAGAAGTTTACATACAATTTGTGGTGTTGGTTAAAGGTGGTATGACATGTGTAGGAGTTACCTAACACACCTACCCTCTTGAGTTTTCCCATTACCCTAATGCTAATACGGTACGAAAGTACCTTACTTTGTGACCCTGTATCATAACAAATACTACTGTATCATTAACCAATCAACATTTACCAATAAATTGGAACATTAACCTACTGATTCATACAGATCGCAAGGGGGGAATACTATTTGAAATCATTGTAGGCCGCAAAACGCCCTTATAGAGAATGATCCTTTACATTGTAATATAGATTCCTGAACATATTATTAGCACATCAACTTAAGATTGGATGACACCATAGCTATTTTTAGAATGGCATGTTATCTTACAGATCATTGTTTACTTGTGTTTTTCATTTCCAAGACTAAAGGGTCAAGATACATCCCTTACGCAGGTATCGTCATAAAAAAACAATTGCTGATTGGTCGAACTATATCAATCAACTTCAATCAGAACTCGAGAGAAAAAAATCCCGACTTTCGACAACACCGTGACCAAGGGTTTGTGAGAAGAGTAAAGGATCAGATACCCGTGACAAGAGAAGATGCTGGGATCGCAGTATTTTTCAACCGCAAAATATGCTGAGGAAAACAATAAACTAAGAAATTTTAACTTGATTATTTCTTTGCAATATTGAAATTTTTGATGACCTCAATACTACAAGTTATTGCCTCATAATGTCACCAGTCATGATGAAATGCTATAAAATCTAATCCTCCTCGTGTAGTTTTTATATTATGTTTGTCCGAATCTTGTTAATTTCTTTAAAAGAAAAACACTTATCCTTATCAAGGAAATATTTTTAAAAATAAATGACCGATATTTCCATTGCTCACCTTAACTGCACTGCATGATCAAAAGCGTCTACAGGTTTACAAAGTACATTTTATAAGCAGAATATTTAGCGAGTGTTTGATTTTGGCATTATTAGCGAGAGTTAGGAGATCGCTAAAATTGAATATCGCTAACAATTAATTGCGTTTTATTTGTAATAGCTTCTTTAGTAAACATTTTAAAATCTCTAAAATTATATACCAATTTTCAAGGATAAATCGCCAAATTTGCGACTCGGTAAAATTTCCACTTGTACGGTATCTTGAGAGAAAGTTGCATAGATTACTTGTTTTCCTACAACCCTCGTACTCTGTATACTCAAATAAAAAACATCTAAATTGTAAAAGAGTAATTGAAAAATGTAAAGGTAAAGTAGGAGATAGAAAGATTTGTTTCATTATACCGGTATATATCTCAAGAAACACACAATCTCTGTCAATGAATATTCCATTCTTCTTTTTCAGCCGATGTTGAAGGGAGCTCCAAATATTATAGTTAGTAGAAACATATTTTCAAGAACATTTAAAAGTAAAGTGTAATGACATTAATGTTTGGTATTAAAACTTAAAGAAAATGCATGTATTTACTAATAGTAGATAAAATAATAGAGTTCAAACAAACTCTTTAAACATCCCAAGAACCACTGAGCTGTCAAACGTTTGGCAGGCTATAAGAGGGTGATGAAGACTCTTTTAAAAATATTGTCCATTTGGACTGTGAAAATTACGGTAATGAAGTTTCAATCTTAATTATTTTATTATAGCAGCTACGCTGATCAACACTCCCCATCTGAACCCCCATTTACCATCCCCGGAAAGAAAAAGAAAATTAAGAAAAAAAGAACAGAGAGAGAAAATAAAACAAAGTTTAACGAATTCAAATATCATTTGTAACAAAAATAGATTATTACTAAAAAAAAGTTTACATCGATAAGATTCGCTTGGGTCTTTTAGGATTTTTTAAAGAGCGGGGTGGGGGCGTACGGATTTGTGGAGATTTAAGCCTCTATATTCTGTGTGTAGGCGAATTTTAGCATAGGATATTCACCCAACCCCCATCTCCAACGAACACTTTTTTAGCGAAGAAACCTAAAATATTATTGTAGAAAAAAATGTGAAAAAGGAAAAAAAAAAGATTTTCTTCATAACGTAAGAAATTGTAATACATGTACTTCTTAACTTTTTTTTTTCACTATGTAGAACTCATTTTCTGTTTGCTTTGCAGTGGCCCCGATTCGAGTTGCTAGATCATCAAGTAGTATGTTATTTTATGTTTTAGTAATGCTAAGGTCCAATAAACTTTTCCAGTATGACTGTCAATGCTCTGATTCAATTTTCTTGTCTTATGGTCTCAATGAATAGGGATATAATTGACGTGTATACAGTTTATAACTCTATGAAATAATTTTGCTTAAACCTTAAAAAAAGTCGTTTTTGATACAAAAAAAATTACCTGTAGACTTTGTTGAGTGTAATCTCTCGAGGTAAAGTTCTTCGCCGAATCTGCTACAAGCTTAAAGCAATTAAGAAATAAACAACAAGTTTAAAAACTTCGTTGGAAAATGAAACGGGTCGGTCACGTGATCAAATCCTTGTGAAGGAGAAAGTAGATAGGAGTAATTTCAGTGTCTTAGAGCTTAGAAAAAGGGCTATTAATACCCATATTATTAGCAATCGAACTTTAAGCAAATGTGAAGTAATGGAAGTCAACAAGCATCGCTGAAAAAATCTTTCTGTCCGCCATAAAGAAAACAAATTAAAAAGACAGTTGACAAATAGAATTTAATCATGAAATATAAGTTCAAAGTCCATTTAAACAATACAAATCGAGAGAAGAGCAAACACTGACCTCCAAAAAACATCAGAGGTGGGATCAGGTGCCATGCATGGAAGAGTGAGCATCCTCTGCCGACCGGTCACACCCAACTAGTGCTCATTGTCCTGATCGATCGGGGAATAACGGAGATATCCGTAGACAATTCAGTGTGTAAATAATGGTCTAACAGTTAGTATGGAAAATGTCAGTCAGCATTTGTAATCGAACCAATGTCTGTCAGTATATAATTTGCATATTATCATAAATAAATGATCGAAGAAATTTGCAAAACCTTAATCGGATGAAATCAAAGAATGAAATATAGAATACTATTGCCATTATAGAATGTCTTAAGGAATTTTAAAATATCTAGCTTTCGGAAGAAATATTAAAAAACATAACGGCTCTTCAGAGGCATTGAATTTGGGTTTTTTTTTTACTTAATTTTTTTTTTTAAATAAAAATTCATTTTTTTATATTAAATGTTGATACACAGGTGCTTTCATCTTACACTGAATTGCTCAAGCCTGCATTCATACATATCAAAAATAATCCTGCTCATTTTATTGAGTTGACGGCAAGGAAATATAATGTTAATTAGTTATTCAAATTCTTAAATTTACCTTTTTATTCAATCTTCTTTCGATTTATACAAATAAATTCATAATTATTACTCATTTTTAGGAAAGATGATTTGAATGCCCCTAAACTTACACATGCTAGAAATGCAGCTGTAAATGCTGATTGTTTTTTTTTTCACTAAATTCTTTTAAAATGAAATTTCCTGATGCTTATTTTTTTCATAATCTGCATTCGAGTTATAATTTATTTTTGTCCATCTAAAATATCTAATCTCAAAGTGATATTATCCGTTCTGATTTATGCATTTACACATTACATGTAGTTGTATACACAATCAAGTTTAAAATATATAAAGCTCTTTTTCACGAATATTGATTGAAATTTGTTTTTATTTACAGGGCATTCATTAGGATTTAATAATTGCTGTGTGGTTTGTTACTCGTGGTGCGGTTGTTTTTACGCATGATGTTTTCGAGAGAGAGAGAGGAAAAAAAATATGTGATGCATTTTACTTGAAATAAAGATAGATGCAAAAGACCCTTTTTGAATTGTATTTGTTTGAAAAAAAAAATGCATACATACAAGTAATCTATAGTAAATTGATTTAAAAAAAACAATGTTATCACAATATTAAAACACCGATATAATTTTATTCCGATTATAATTAATCAATATATTTACCGTATTTGTTGGTTTCTTGTTTAATTTAGGCTAAGGATCACGTTTTAGATACTTATACTAACTACTTTCAATCATACAGCGAAAAAATTTCATGGAACATATTGCATGAACTAGTCTAGAGTATGTATATATTTTTTTAATTTTTCTTTCAGTCCAGTGTAACATATTATTCGAAAAAAATTGAACAAGAGAAAATAGCTTTTATTTGACAAATATTATAACTTTTATCGAAGTGCTAAAAATAAAATAAAAATCATATTTTGAATATTTTTATGCCACAGAGAAGTCAAAAGTAAGGCTAGTCCCCCAAGAACGATTGTAATCTGGTTCCCATATAAAAATGAAAATGCTATATAATTTCGTCAAGAAATCATTGAAGCGGAACAGAATGCAAATTTGATCTATAACTCATCAAGGTAAACTCACATACTAAAAATAAGCTCCATATCTGCAAGCCTTTAGAAAAAAATGTGGAAAAACACTAAAAAAAATTTAAAAGGCCGTTATTCCGTCAAAATTCATTTTAGCAAAAGGAAATGCAAACTTGATCTGAAGCTCATCAAGATACACCACATCCCAAAACTTAGCTCTATATCTGCAAGCATTTAGGTAAAAAGTGTGGAAAACCAAGTGGACCAGACAGACGGTAAGACAGCTAGAAAGACAGCTATACAGACAGACAGACGGACAGACGTGGAGGACACCTAAAGTCCCCTCCGGTTTCACCGGTAGGAAACTAAAAACCAAAACCTTAAAATTAAATTGATATGAAGCATATCAGACAACCCTTATAGGTTATAATTTGCTAACATTTGCTTAAAGTCTATAAACGCATTTCTTTTCTTTATCAATTTATTAAAAACATATTCGCAAGTGTGTTAAGGAGGGATTCTTCTCTTATTCTACTCATATTTCTTGTATTTAAAAATTAATGAAATTTTCATAGATTCAAGAAGACAATATCACTAAGTGATGGTATCAATTAGATTAAATTTGACCGTTTTATTTTAGAAACAAGGTCAGGTCAAGGTCATTATCTTTTTCCTTGACATTTAGAGTAAAAATTTACTGTTGCTAATCATGTGATGCCTACTTCTATTTTGAAAGATAAAATGTTTTTCTTTTTGCACAAATAGATGTTACCATATCGGGTCTATCAGATGATTCTACAAAATTAATTGGCATTATTTAACTTAAATAGATATTGGCTAATCCAGATTTCCTCTGTTTTCTTAATTTTTAGGATATATTAGTTATTTTTATATACTTCTTATATTTAAATATTTCTTATTTTTACATATGGTAAAGTAGTCATATAAATATACAAAATGATACAAAAACAAAAAGCTTTGACCGTTTAGTAAGAGAGAAAAAACACTTTTTACTGAATTTTTGCTCAAATCTGTTTTAAGGCTGGAGACTTTCAAAAGCTAACAAGAATGTAGTTTGTTTAGAAAATCTTTTTTTTTTTTTGCTATGTTTTAAAACTTTAGGGCATTATTTATAATTTTAGTTACATATCAAAATTTCTTCAAGTCTTTGATTGTTTAAAAAAATTAACAACATGTAATATTCTGTAAGTGATTTTGATAGGCAGAAAAGGAGATATTTTCATACGCCGCAGTTGCGCCAAAAATATAGTCCCTTAAGGATTTCAAACTCAGTTTACCATTTCTATTTAAAATTGTACAATTATGATGAGTAAAGAAAAATATGATCTTTTGAATACATTACAGCTAAGTTTATAAGACACACAAGCAAATATACTTGGAATATTTGTCTAGTCAGAAACCAGACAAGAATCCCTCCTTAAGGAAGCACTATGATAATCTGACTTGACTAAATCAGTGAAAGAATGTGACGTCATAGTAGGCGAGATGACGTCAATTTTAGAACACAGGTTTTCTAAATACTGTTATTTAGAGATATAATTTAACTCCTGAGAATGAATAGAAACCTGCAAATATTAACAAAAATAAAACGTTTTTATTTTGTTATGCTGTATCTGTCACTTGAATTAAAATCTCCGACCGATGACGTCATAACTGTTCAACAAGTAACTTCAGAATTGATCATGTTGTGTAAAGAGAATTTGGCTTAAACAGCATGTAAAAAGATACGTAAAAGGGGGGTTAAAAGCAAATACCGTGAATATTGTGTGTGATTCATGTGAACTTAAAGTTTGTTAAACAGGTATGCTAATTCATTTTCATTGATTATATCTTCTATTGAAGACAATCAGCTATTTACGTATCCCGGTCGGCCTTTCCTCTGTCATTCGTTACAACAATAATGCAAAAGAACAACACAAAGCTGGATACTTCAAAACCTAATATTTGTACATATTTAAAGTTTGCGTTCTATAAAACTTGGAAAGTGCTGCTAGAATCATGAGGTAAACTTGGTTTGAAGAAATATCTTGGGTTATATGTATAAAATGCAAAACATTGGGTAAGGTTTCGTGCAAATATGTGGAATAATTATTATCTCGACCGGACAGTGGGATTCTAGCAGCACTTTTTAGGCATAAGAGATGTTTTTCAACTATATTATTTACTCAAAGAAATTATCAAACCCCGGGGTATTGTTGTTCTTTTGCTATTAATAACAGTCACGTGATGACGTTGTAGTGGTGCACTTCTTGGCTTCAGACACTCTGTTATCTTTATGCAATAGTTAATAATAGTTTACACGTTTTATCGGCAACTTTGATAAATTATCAAACTTAATTTTCTTTAAAAAGTCTAAATTTCCCGAGAAACGATTTGTATGCTTCCTTAACATACCCGCGTTGAAACATTTTGTTAACATTGAACCTTTTACGCCTGGCAGCAGCAGTAGTTCGGACCACATGATGTGTTGTCACAACCATTCCCATATATGAGCATTGCCAGCTGTTTTTGTCCTGTGGTGCCCGGGTTTAGATTATTGTACTTGTAGTAAAAATGAAATGCTAGAAAACAGCTTGCCCTATTTAAAATAAACTGTTATTACAAAACTTATTGCCCAGAAACAAGAGAGAGAGGGCGATTAAAAATCAACAAAATGGTTTGTTTGGTATATGTTATATGTCACAACTCGCGAGGTTCTTGTCTTATTAATCGGTGTTGCCTTCACTCCCATATTTTCTATCGCAGAAGTTTAAGGAGTGAAATAGTTTCATGTGTAACTTTTCTCAAAGTGGAATTAAAAAGTACCTTCATGATCTAAAGAGCCCTGCTCTAATACCAGAGTCCCTGTCTCAGTGGCAATGAATTTCACAAATAAGAAAGAAGCACTTTTGGCCAATATGCAAAAAATGTAAACCTGCACTTAGTTTGACTACTTACACTCAGTACAGAAGAATTGCAAGGAAATAAATCAGTTTATGCCTTTTCACTTTATGACCCATAGAGCCCTTTTCTATTTCTAGAACTCCTAACCGCGAGTTTACAATTTTGGAGGTCAATCTATACTTACAAATTAATAAATTTTGTAAATAAACTCCGAAACGGATGCACCAGAGTTTTTACTTACTCCTCTAAGAATACACTAGATACAATATGATGTCCGTAAACTATATTTAGATTTCACTCGCATTGTAAGTATCGTACATTAAATTAAAAGTCTACTTTCATTTTCTATAAACAGTCATGAAATAGCAAAAACGTGAGTACGTTGGCGTTTCCGTTTGCGGATCTAAGTTTCTGGTAATTTTCAATGAAACTGACAGCAATCAATCAATTATTTATTTCATAAAACGTCATCATTGAATTATTCAATCAAAACTTGATTTAAATTACATAAAAGAAATAAGTTGTGATAACCGGTTAAAAAGGGAAATGTGCAAATCATTTTTGTCATTCACCGATCTAAATATTGACGGAAGCTTCTAGAACATCATATAGCATCGAGCCCGATGTTAAAAAGAAAAACGAGACAATTATAACTGTAGGAACATAAGAAAAGCTTATGTGTGAATGATCATTGAAATAATGGTAAATCATTGGTAACACTATAAGTTGTGAATATATTTATATATCGAAAAACTATTACATATATGTAGTAGGTTTTCCTAATAAATTTATCGGTAAAATATGTACATATTCCTCACTGCTTACATGAAAAGGGAAATTAAAATTAATGAATAAGATATTGTTCAAATACAATTAAAGCTGTAAAATTTCGAGCTTTAATCAATACATTTCATTTTTGTTTTGTTTTGTTTTTTTGTTTTGTTTTTTTGTTTTGTTTTTTGTTTTTTGTTGTTTTTTTTTTTTTTTTGTTCTTTTTTTACAGTCTTTTGTATCAAATACTCGGCCTATTCATAGGGCGTTAAAAGCTAATCTTTACACAGATACTTGCGTCTTGGTTTACGTATATGTATGAACCTTACGTAAATATATGTAAAAATATATGTAAAAAAGGAAAAGTATACTTTTTAAATATCAGTAAGGTACATACATATTTATAAACCAAGACACAAGTACCTGTGAACTCCCCCCCCCCCCCAAATCAATTTATCAGTAAAATGTGCATATTCGCTGCTTTTAATTTATCCTTGACGGAAATGAAATAAGAGCATACAATATATCCATAACATAGCATTACAGGTTTCACAATAAACATCAATTAATGAAATTGTTATTTTTTTCAAGTTTTTACAAAAGGGGGTGAGGGTGGGAGGTGGAGACGCACATGCGGGATTTTGAACAAAGTATTTGTTCCTGCTATAACCCTGTAGGCTGTCAGTAGAAACTACAATATATTTTCTGTCGGTAGTGGTATAAATTCAATTCCCCGCGCTAGTGCGGGATTTCATCTAATGTTATCATATTTTGCAAAATATACAGATGGAAGGTAAAAGGTTTTGGATAATTTATTCATTTTAACTTGATGATTAATAGAATTTCGTCCTAGCACCAAAATCCCTACCCAGGGGCCACGAATTCCTGCTTTCCTGCAGAACAGCATAAGTAGACTACATACTGTTCAATGTTATGTTAGTAAGTCAATGATAGAGATAAGCATTTCATTGTTGTGGAACTAGTGGGGAAACAAATAAAAGACATTGACAAATTATCTTGATACTCAAAACCTTGTTAGAAAACTAAGTATAAAATGATATAAAAACTTTTGTATACATGGATAATGCGCCACAGAAAGTGAACGAGATCAGGAATTTTTTTTTTTCGTTTTTAATTTTAGGGGGGAAAGTAATTACTTACCGTAGAATCATTTTAATTAAGTTGGGTCAATGTTCGTTGGCAATCAACATTTTACTTATTTGTGGGGAGGCAACTTCGTGGTTTTTTTTGTTTATAGGGTACATTCAAGGAATCAGTATGTTTACAAAATAAAAGGTCGTGGGGATATAATTCGTGGGTAAGGGTTACCAACAAAATCATCGAACATTGGTCCCCCTCCAACAATGATGATTCTTCAGTATGTCTAAAATAAAGTCGACACATGTAAGAGTGTTCCATGGAAACAAAATGCTTTTTCTAAATAATGTTGCATGAATTCCGTTTAATTTAATATAATGTTACTGCACACATTGACAAAATAATTGGTTTCACATTCATATGCAAATATTCATGCATTCATCATCATGTATTCATTAATTTTAACTTTTTCTATGTGTTTGCTTGCAATATAATGAGGTATCTCTTTTGTAATATGTACATTTAATTGACTGTGACTGTAAGTGCACCGGTCGATTACAAAAAAATGAATATGAATTCATTTTACAATTTTTTTTCTCTTTTGATGACAAGCTTTCCAAACATTTCTTAATTCCTAATGATTATGGTTTTATTTGTTTTGAAATTGTTGGGATTTCTTTTATCTGTTTTCTTCCGAACCACAGCTTCCTCATACAAGGCATGAGGAGGAGGAGGAGCTGCGTTATCGTCTCATTCTCTTTAAAGGATGTACAAGACACACACCCCCACCCCAAAAAAAATTCCTTTAATTTTCGTTATTTTTGTATATTATATACATGACTATATCTACTTTGTGTATGCCCATTTTGAACAAAATCGTTCATGAATTCAATTAATTTCTGTAAAAATTCTTTTTCATTTTCGATACTTACTTTGTATATATTAAAGTATTCAGTTCTCGAGTTCATCAGCCCGGCCGGTCTGACTGTAAATGTATCTTGTCGCAGTGTTTTTTCTTTTATGTCCACTGTGTTTTTATTTTTGATACATCATATCAAGAAAGAGCACGCCGGGGTGATGATGCAACAATTCCAATGACCCTTAACCTAATACATCGATAAAGAAAAAGAATATAAACAAAGTAGCCGCTTTTATCAGCAAAATACAAACTCATGTAAACATAGTAATATATAGAGTACCTTTTAACGAGTGTATCTTCAGATATCAGACGAGGGAGCCTGTCCCCGGAGTCTGAAATCTGAAGATGCACAAGTTAAGATGTTTTGTATCATTGTTTTCAGGTATTGAGTTACCCATGATCTATCAATTTCACATTAATAACACGTGATTCAACTATATTCTCATGCACTGAGTTAGCCATGATCTATCAAAATTTCACCATACCATTTCATATGACCAATGAAAAAAGAGCACGTGATTCGAAAAGTATAGTGCGCTGTATTTCTTGAACTTTCTACTTCGTCCATTCAATTCTGAACGCCATGGATGATGGTTGTGTTGTTATGCTTTCGCAATTCTTAGACACGGAAACCGAAATTATGAAGGAAAATTCCTTAAATCAGTTAGGAAACCAGATACAGGTTGAAGATTCATTGGGAAGTATGACGTTTGATCTACCGGGACTAAAAATTGAACCTATTATGGGTTTCGATATAGGGGATAGAATCTCAAAAAAATCCTAACACTCGTAAAAATTCCAATTAAATGGGCAATTTAAAAGTTCAAGCCAATCAAGGAGTGGCGTGCGGCACGGGAAAATGTCCACTTTTGACCGAGATAAACAGCGATTCTCTAAATTACTGGATGCAGCGATTTGTGGTGGAATTAGAAAATCAAGGAATATCCACCTCGCTCCCTGTACTACATTGTGTGTGGTTTGTTACGCTTCAAGTTTATGAGAGACGAAAACATTCAATCTTTTAAACATGTGCTTTTGTGAATTCCATTTTGGATTTAAAAATTGACATGCAAAATTTTGCGTCTATCAACCGCTGAATTTCATGATCGGACACTTGTACAAACTGTTCATTTTTCGTCTTTGTCTCGACCTCGGGACTGGTGAAATTTACGCACTCAACTCAGTCTCCATCATGTCTAAAATCTATCTCCTATATCGAAACCCATAATAGGTTCAATTTTTAGTTCCGGTAGATCAAACGTTATACTTCCCAAAGAATCTTTAACCTGTATTTGGTTTCCTAACTGACCTAAGGAATTTTCCATCATAATTTCGATTGCCACCGTGTCTAAGAATTGCGATAGCATAAAATCACAACCATGGCGTTCAGACTTGAATGGACGAGGTAGAAAGTTCAAGAAATACAGCGCGCTATACTTTTCGAATCAAGTGGTCTTTTTTCACTGGTCATATAAAATGGTATGGTGAAATTTTGATGAAATTTTGATGAAACTCAGTGCATGAGAATATAGTTGAATCACGAGCTATTAACGTGAAATTGATTGATCATGGTTAACTCAATACCTGAGAACAATGATACAAAACATATAGAGTACCTTTTAACTCGTGCATCTTCAGATATCAGACTCGGGGGGGCAAGCCCCCTCGTTTGATATCTGAAGATTCACTCAAAACATAATTGTTCAGTGAGCAGGAGGAATAACTCAATTAAAGGGAGGGAAAACAAACATATCCTACATTTTTAGAGTTGTTCCTCTTTGACCAGTGAGCTTCTGAGAACGGTATCGATAATTACATTGTAAATTTGTTGTTGTTTTTCCTAAAATGTTTGTTTGTTTTTATATTTATGAAAGTTAGAACAAAACAATATTTATTTGATGAATATTGATACAATTATAATGTAACACTCAACTTTTGAGTGTTTTTGATTTATTACATATTTTTATTCAGTCGCAAATAAAGCTTTGTGTTTAATGAAAATGCTAAAACATTTATAAAATTCAGTTATAATTTTATTTTTCTAAGTCACCAAATTGTATTTATAGTTCATATATATATATATACCTTGTTTTACTTAAAATATTCTATAGCATCTATGAAATTTTATTTGTGTGAACTCAATGTCAACAGCTGGATAATCCATTCATTAATTTTCTTTTGATGTGAACATTTTCTTTGTGGTCAAGAAACTGCCAACTACTTAGTTGTCGTGTCAGTGTCTTATTTACTCAAGTTGAGCCCCTTTTAGGAAAAAAAGTAGTTTCACACTTATAATTGGTTTTATTATTACGCGTTAACGCCTTTTTATTCCCTTTTCTCAGTATTCCGCAATTTTAGAATTTTTTTATTGGTCAACCTTTTTATGAACTAAATTTTGTCAACGGGCGAGAGTTGGGCGACGCGCATTCACTTTCATGATTGCGCTCGAACAATTAATTCCAACTCCTCGCCTCTTTCTAGGTCAAGGACAAGCCGTTACCAGGACAGTCTAATTGACAAGAACATTTATATATGTCTCATTGCCGAAGTGGTTAATGTGTTAAAACATACTAAATCGTATGAGACAATAAGATAGACCTGTAATTGGAATGTTATGTAGCTAACATTAACGGGAAAAAAGCTATGTAACATAAAAATTTTCAGATGAAAAATGCTGTGCTTTGATCACGGATACGATTTACTTCGTTCCTTCCTTTTCATAGAGGGGAGGGTTTAATTAAAAAAAAATTAATGATAGAATTTGGTACTCATAAAGAAATCACAATCAAGACCCTAATACCATTTTTCTATTTCTATTCAATATATTTTTACGTCGATTTATTTTTGCGAATCTGGGTCGAAAAGGTGTTGATTAATTTTTACGTTTTAAAATTTGCGAATGATCATTGGCGCTAAAAATAAAAATCACTTAAACGTTTCATAACAGTTTATAAGTTACGTATGTGCATACAATGAAGTACGCTTATACACGCAATCTCATTTTTTCGTCGGAGTTTCATTATACACGAGAGTAAGTTCTTTATTAACAATCTGTCGTGCTAAGGATTCATTGTTAGATAAAACAACTGGCCTTTCTTTCTTAAATAACTTGAAAGAGACCGACTGGCTGTCAAACTATCGGACGATATTGAATGTAGTTAAGGCACAGATTATCACGGGTAATTAGCTTGTAGTATAAACATATTTCTTAAAATGACCACTGCTTACGAACACCTGTTCACCGGGTTTAAAAAAGACACCAAATGTCAGCAAAATTCTCGTTTAAATTTTTTGTTGCTGATTTATTTTTAAGAAAAATAATTTTGCGAATGCAGTGCTCGCGCATATTTGCTAAAAATTAATCTACAGTAAAAATTTTCAGATTTACGGTACAGCAAACGAGCTCCCAGCCACAAACACATACATGCATGACTACAGACGATTTTTCCTTTGAAATTACGTGTTATGTTAGTTCTCCCTCTCAACTCCTTTACTTTTCCATAAAAGATGAGCTACCAGTCAAACTTGACAAATTTTCCTCTCACTATTTAAAATAGATAGCAAGCTAAGTTAGGTTCATTTTCCGGCAAAATGGACAAACAACACAAAAGCAATCGGATCTGTAAATGAAAGCAAGGTCAGGAGTTTCTCCATTTAAGGGGAAACAAACTAAATACTTTTAATTTTCTTCAAAGGTATCTTAAAAAAAACTAAATGTTTTTCACTGGATTATCTATTTTTTTCCTTATAAACCTATTTTTTAGTTCAGGTAAGGTACAGATTTATTTTATTTCATTTTCGCAAGTTCAGGAAACTTCTCTACTCCTGCACAAATTAAAAAAAAAAAGAACACATGGTTAAGATCTAGAGGAACATGTAACTTTCTACCCAGTTTGCGTTTTTCATGGCCCCCAGGGCAGGGCTTCCTAGAAAAGCAAGAAACTCTCTACTAAATTGTGAAATTCATGACAATTGTTCACGGTTCAGGCTCCAGAGTGGGGTTGAGTTGGTCATATTTTGAAATTGCTTTATTAAAATCTTCTTTACTCATGGACACCTAGCAGGCAACTGTTTGCAAGATTATACTGTGGACTTGACAGTTCAATTCATTAAACTGTTGTTATTTTGTGCTGCTGCAGCGGCCAAATTATTTATGGCTTTGTTAGAAAGTGCATGTCTGAAAATAGAATAATTCTGTATTGATAGCAAACATGTGTTATGAATTTAAAAAAATGTGTTTAATTGTTGTTGTTAATGCATTTCGATTTTACTGTCTTTATTTTATTAGATATATTAATTTTTTATTCATTAAATTACCAGTCGGTATCAAGTTTAATTTTGAATTTCCTATTCTAATGGCACAACGATTATTTATTTATTTATTTATTTATTTTATTTTATTTTTTTTTTTTTTTGTCTTTCGGCACGTGAAAAGTTTGCGGCCGATTTGATATTTTGCATCAATATATTATCTTGTATTCTATATTCTTTGTAAATTAAGAAATTAAAATTGTAAATATATAAATGTTAAAATTTTTGTCTTTGTTTAAAGAATAAAAACTGATGCTTAATTTTGTAGAGCTTTATTTGGGTTTTTTGTGTATATATAGTTTTTAAATGTGAGTAAAGCTTGGTAATAAGAAACTTTTCCTTCCAAAATAAAGAATAGAGGCGTACAAGGCGAGGACAATCCTCCGCTCTGAGACAAGACATTTTACAATTCTAAAAGTTCATGAAAAGTTATATTTTTCAAAAAACTATATTGTCATGCAGTTAATCATTTACACATTTGCTTCCTTTATTTTGTTGAATAACTAACTGATAAATAATATATTTTTCACTTATGTTTTTAAGGTAGCCTATGGGAAAAGGAAAAAAAAGAGCTTTGCACATGATTCGAACTCTAGCTCTCCAAAACTCATGCTTACTAGACATAAGACTGAACGCGTCTTTTCCTCTCTCTCTCTCTCTCTCTCTCTCTCTCTCTCTCTCTCTCTCGACTGAACGCATTAACCACTAAGCTACGAAGTCTTCTTGTCATTGATATGTGTCAGTGTGTTTTAGATAAACGAATTTAATTTTTTTTCAAAAATGTTCGATTTTCATACAGAATGGATTCAAACTCCATTTTTTTAACATAAAATGTATTTTACTTTTATTTTTCCGTCTTTAAACGTTAATTAAATGTAGAATGGAAACTTGACCCATTCATATTTAAAAATCATTTTTTATGGCTCCTATATACCTAATTTACATTAAATGTGCTTAACTATCACCTTTATAAAACGATTATCAATCAAAAGGTCATTCAATAAAATAAATGAATAAAATGTGTTGAAGATGATATTACTGACAACATAATTTTAGAAAAATATTTTTTCCATGATCTAGCTTTGGGAGAAATATATTGTCTCTAAGTGAGTGATTGTTCTGGCCTTGTACGCCCTCTTTCTTTGTCAAAAACGCCCGTGAAACGGAAAATAAAAATTGTTGAAATTAGTCCAGCCGTTTTCAGAGGAGAATCTGAAATTAAACAAGTTAATTCAGAGAATTTGTGTCCCCGCTTAAGGAAAAAAGAAGAGCATGCGCAGATCGGGGGGGGGGGGGGGATCGGACCCCCCCCCCCCTCCACATGGATTTGCAGAGTTATTAAATGTATATCCTGAAGCGAATTGCCAATATGGATATATAGATTTGATTGCTTATTCTTTAAAATGTGTACAGAAGTTTCTTTTTTATATAATATTTATTATTATCGCACTGTAATAATGCTTTTATGAGAGGGTTTGTACACCCAGACGTCACAACTTCTTTATTTCATATGTTGAATACTATGATTTAGTAAATGGAAAAAAAAACATTTCAAAAAAAAAAATAATAAATAAATAAATAAATTCGGGATCGTCCGGGATTTGAACCCGGGAACTCTCGCATCTAAAGCGAGAATCATGCCTCAAGACCAACGAAGGCGCTTGACAATATTATAAATCAAATGCAAACAACAGGTCACATATACATGTATATATTCACTTTCGATTTTGTCAAAATTTTACAAAACATGGTGTCGTCTTAGTCTTTACTAAACGGTTCTAAAAGATGTAATTAGAATATAAAGCCCGCTGACATCCTGTATTACCTGTAATAATTGTCCACATGCTCCTGTGCTAAAAATAGTGACACGCAACTTTTAGTACAAACGGGGAGTAACTCTAAAACTTTGAGCGTGATCAATGCCAAAAAATTTCCAATTGACTTTTGAAAAAAAAATTGACCAAAATAAAATAAAAACGGGGTGTAACACTTTGAGAGGGGCGGGCGGGGCAATAGGGAGTTATAATATAAAATTTCATTGCAAAAGCTCAAAAGCTTCTTGAGTTATCGCCCGGAAACAAAAGTGTTACATACAGACAGAATGTATGAATTTACGACCTCGACCTTTTGACCTCAAAATCAATAGGGATCTTTCTTAGGCCATAAGGAGTTGTGGAATAAAATTTCATTGCAAAAGCTTAAAGGCTTCTCGAGATATGGCCCGGAAAAAAGTGTTAAAACAGACAGAATTTATAAATTTATGACCTTGACCTTTGACCTCAAAATCAATAGGGGTCTTCTTTAGGCCATAGGGATTTGTGTTTGGTTGTGGTATAAAATTTCAGTGCAAAAGATCAAAGGCTTCTCGAGATATCGCGCGGAAACGAAAGTATTACAGACAGACAGAAATACAGCTAGACGGATGGACGTCAGACACCTGAATATCGCAAAAGCTTTTCTGGTCTCTGACCAGTAGAACTAAAAATATACTTACCATTTTACCTTATACATGCATGCTTCTTTTCATTACAAATAAATTTCCAACGTAGAAAAGTGTTATTTTTACATTTTCAATGCAATGACAAAATACCTGATTGGGATAAAAAGTGTTTTTTTCCTACTTCATCAGGCTCCAGATCTACAGGTAACTATTTTAGTTTAAAAGTTCTCAAATTCGGAATTTTTTTCTTCATGTCACTTTTTATCAACTGTTTGTCCTCACGTCAGGGGTACTGAGTCAACACGTGCGTTGCCGTTGGACCCCTGAGTCAACACGTTGCCGTTGGACCCCTGACTTAGGGGTCCAACGGCAACGTGTTGACTCAGGACCCCTGACGTTGTGAGGATGTCAACTGTTAGGAACCCGTAGGGAGGGGGCACGGCCCCTAACACCCCCCTTCCCCCCTAATTTTGCCACTATAGAATATACTATAGCATATCAAAGCTACTTTATGGATGTGCCCCCTCAATAATTACGTCTGATGACCTTTTTTTGCTTGACAATGAATTTGTGTCCCCCCAAAATGTGAATGTTTGGATGTGCCTCCTTCTCACCCCCAATTACATGTATAAAGAAGATTGGTGTACTTGGCGTGCGATCTGCATGAATCATGTGTACGAAACACTTATGGTTTAAATGTCCACGATTTGGTCGGCTGACCATTAGTGGACAGACCTTACAAAGTTATGCACATAGGAAAATGTTTAGATTTACACTGAAATAGCTTGCAAATTTGAAATATTTTAGTCCACTTATCTTAATAGTTACAAAACACAGTAACACTTCCTATAAATAATAAACACCTAACAGTATAATAGGATATGAGATATGAAATGAAGTTTCAGTTTGAAAAATTGCTTTCGCTCCCTGTGCAACTGAACCAAACTTTATCTCTTTTAAAACTTTTATATATAAAATAAAATTCAACAGATAAACAACTTGATTGTTTGTATGAAAAAAAGAAGAAACAAGATGTGTTTTTGAAACACTAATGCCCCCATATGGCAGCTTATGGAATGCATATGAGAATTATGAAAGACCTTACTCCAACTGTTCAAAAGTTATGGCCAAGGTTAAAGTTTTTTCAAAAGTAGATCAAACTCCAAGGTCAAGGTCAAAGGGTCAGGGCTGTTGGTATCCAAAGGAAGGTCTTGTCACAAGGATTACACGAGTGAAGTATGAAAACCCTAGCACTAACTGTTAAAAAGTTATGGCCAAGGTCAAAGTTTTTCAAAATTAAAATAGGTCAAACTCCAAGGTCAAGGTCAAAAGGTCAAAGTTGTTGGTATCCAAAGGAAGGTCTTGTCACAAGGAATGTACATGTAAAATATGAAAACCCTAGCTCAATCTCTTCAGAAGTTATGGCCAAGGTTAAAGTTTTTTCAACAGTAGGTCAAACTCCAAGGTCAAGGTCAAAGTTGTTGGTATCCAAAAAAAGGTCTTGTCCCAAAGAATACACATGTGAAGTTTGAAAGCCCAAGTACCAACTGTTTAAAGTTATGGCCAAGGTTAAAGTCTCATAAAATTTTGCAAAAAGTGGGTCATACTCCAAGGTCAAAAGGTCAAGTATGATGGTACCCAAAGAAAGGTCTTTTCACAAGGAATACACATGTGAAGTATGAAAACCATAGCTGGTAAAGCATACGACTGAGCTATCATCGCTACACAAACACCCTGGAATTTAAAATGACAAAGAAGCAACGCATTTACACATAGGTATTTTTTGGAAAACATTCATTTTTTTATAGTCTCTGGGTCTTCTCTCCATTTATTACAAATGTTTGTTCGTTTCTTTGAATACAAATGCACATAAATGTCTTTTTTAAAATCGTGGAGAGATGACCCAGAGAAAGCAAATTTTTAGAAAAACGTGTTTAAAAATGTAACATTTTGTACCAAATGACTCATCTAGTCATGTTTTAATTACATAAGCTATTTTTAAGGAAATCAAAACAACTTACTATAAAAAAAAATATTTTCCTTTCCTATTTCAAAGATACATAATGCATCAAAAGAATGTAAAAAAAAAAATAATTTGAAAGTTCAATAAAGTTTTCACTTTTCAAGTGCGCCCCGATTCCTGCCGAATGTCAATCAAAAGCACCTTCGTTCTTTATACATGGTAGATGCACTTATCATCATCCTAAAACTGTGTGTTTAAGGACATACGCAACGTACCTTACCTACAGATAAATTTTCAAGATATTCTTAATATAAGATTACAGTGCCATCAGATGTTTGTAGAGAAAAAATTAACATGCTTTACCAGGGGTTTTGAAACGATATCAATTGATGAAAATTCTTGTAAATTTCAAAAAAAAAAAATATAGAAAAACTACTAAACGTATATTCTAGACGTTTTTATTTATCCAAACTTGTTTTAGAAGAAGTGTATAATAGCATTTATAGACATTAAAATCTAGCACACAGTTCCTTTAAGTATTGAAACTCTTCAACTCCAGGGAAAAAGACAATAAAGTTCAAACTACGTTGCCTATGTCCTTAATTTATTTGCCTGTCACCGATTTTCTTTTCCTTTCATTCCGTTTCTTTTCTTTTTGAAGATTACAGGTACCTAGCCGTTAAAAAAAATCAATAATTGTCCCTGAAGACAATCTTTTTGTTTTTATAATAATAAAAAAATGCATATGGGTTGAGTGCAATATATCAAAATAGGTATTTACTGGATGATTATCTAAACAAAAGGTCCCTTAGTAATTTCATTTGGTGATGGGTGGGTGGGGGCACTATCATGTTGTAAATTTTGAATTTACTAGGTGAAGGTAATTACTAGGCATTTACCTCCACCTAGTAATTTCAAACTTTACCATTACAACATGATAGCACAACCTCCCATGCCCCCTTTGTCCCTATGGTCATGCATGCACGCATCCTTCAGACCTTAATATTCATCCAAAATAATTATCAAATGTTAAAGTTTCTCCACTTAACCAAGTTATGATAATATGACTATGAGCGAAGATAGGTACAAACCATGAAAAAACTTTCTCCTCGTGCAGTTCGTGTTCTTGTTATCACGACTCACAAGACTGTGGCGTCACACGGTGCACGCCGCGGTCAAAAGGACCAATCCAACTTCTGTCGTCATGCTTCAATGCACTGAATTCTTGTGTTGCTAAATTTATATCAAGGTAATGAGTGACAATGATTGGATAATGCTATATAATGGCTGCTCTTCCTGTCGGAGTACAAGAGTCAAGACAGGTTTTCGATATACTTACTTAGGTTTTGATTGCCCTAAAATTAATTGTTTATTATTCCTTAAGTCAAAAAGCTTATTAGATTACATGATCATAATACAGAATAAACAATATCTACAATAGAAGTGACATATCTGAGTTCACGGCTTAGAACATGAAGTGCAGTCGAGCATAGTGCAGTTATAGCAGCCTATAAACTTACATTTTTACCCTAAAAATAAAGATTAATAATGTAGGCACAATCAGCATGATATTTATTTTCTTAAACAAAAATGTAACATTCAACAATCATGGTAAAAATACAGGTTTTTCTTTAAAATATCTAGAGAGATGATGTCGCTTGTGGTAAGGTTCATAAGGGTCATCCACAAAGTACATTTTTTTCCTCCAGAAGGGCGTGACCAGTTGGTCCAATAGTTTATTTTGTTGTTTGTTACAAAACACATGTTGATCCAGGCGTCTTTTTCGTGCTGAGGATTTTTGATAGCGTTTCTTCCCACGACCACATCTTGTTCGGATCCATGCACCCCAGTCCAGTCGATAAAATCGTCGAATAACGGGACGGACTGTCTTGTCTTTGTTGAGTCTGCTGTAGCGAATCTTAGTTCTGACTGTTGTCTTGAAAGGTGTACAAACTTCCAGCAGCGATCTGTAATTTAATTGAAGTTCCTATCAATTAGGCTTTTAATCATTGATCAGGTTAGTGTAATAGTGTATGCACATTTTTCATCAATTTCTTAAAATTCAAGGGCTATCACTCTGACAAATGTTTACCAGAAAACTCATATATGGTTTGTAATGACAGAATGATGGCTTTTGATGTCTTCATGTATGTTGTCTGTCTCTCTGTCCTACGTCTGTGTATATGCATCTGTCTCTCTCTCTCTCTCTTCTATGTGCATGTGTCTGTCTTTCTGTGTGTGTGTGTATGTGCCTGTCTCTCTCTTTCTGTGTGTGTTTGTATATGTGTCTGTCTGTCTGTCTCCCTCACCTCTGTGATGTTCCATACAGGTTCTTCTCTGTGTAGGTGTCTGTATTTCCCAGATTCAGGGTGGAGAACTGCTGTGTGAGACTGGTACAATTTATGTTACTCCCTGATACAGCCAGAACCTCCGTATTGTAAATACATGTGGGATGTCTGAAAACATGTCTCGCTAGGACTCTGGCCCCTGTCAAAGTAGCGAAATATAAAGAGATCATCATAATTCTTTCTCTGTCTAATCATCATTTAATTGTCATCAAGATTTTGTCATTTTGTCAAAATTCCACCAGGTCTATTTAAACTCTGTTATGGAAAGCCAACTTATATATGAAGAATGTGTCTTGATATACATGTGTCACTGTGATTTAAGTTTGAACCAAAGTCACAAAAGTAAGCTGTGTAAAGATTTTTGATGATACAAATAAGCTCACCCCAATCGTCACACAGTAACACATATTAATTTAATGACTAGTAATCATCATTTTCAGAATGATGGATTTCTGTCTCACCCTGACTGATGAATATGTAAGTTATCAATATCTATAATTTTGTACAAATTTGTTTTGTTTGTTATTTCTTTATCTTCCTCATATTAACTTTGGTTGAATATTGAATACAATAAAAAGCAAAAAACTTAATGTCTATCTTGGGAAAACTTTGATTTCTTTCAGCAATTGAACACACATGTACACAGGTCCAGTACAATCAGTACATTTAGCTATGTAGCTAAAATAACCTACCATAGCATTATTTACCTACCTCAGGTAGCTTTATTTAGTTATTTCGAGGTAACTTTTCACAATTTTGCTTTTTATTTTAAAAATACAAAAAAATAGCAAGTAAACATGGTAAATGTCTACTAATATTTATTCTAGGTATTATTTAAAAGCAATCTAAAGCAGAGATAGTTTTAACATTGCTGTATTTAAACACTTTTAAGGAAAAGATGTATTTCCATTGTTTGAGTAACTGTACACCACCTTGTGTGCGATGAGGCGTGGATAAGTATGACTGCTTCACATTGTGCTCATGTTAACCAAAACTGGTTTTCTTTGTTAATTCACTCAAGAAGTAACTGTTAGGTCACAAATTAACTGTTGTATATAGCCCCAAAATTTTAGAACTTTGATTGCAATTGCACAGAAAAAGACACATCTCCAAGAGTGATTTTTTTTCATGAATTGTTTTCAGATGAGTTCAAAGTTGAAAATTATCACTGCATCAAAGTGCAATTTACTGCACTTTCTGGGGAAAATGCTAATTTAAGAAATAAGTTTGATTTAGTAGCTAAATAAAGCTACTTCAGGTAGGTAAATAAAGCTATGAGTATGTAGGTAATTCAAGCTACGTTGCTAAATCTAGTGATTGTACCAGACCTGGTACAGTGAGTGAGTGACACACTAAAAAAAACTCAAGAGAAAAATCAGTTATTTCTTTTTCAAGATATTATGATCTGTAGAAATCGAATTGGAACATAACAGGTCTCAACAAAACTAATATGTACATGTTTTTGCATAAAAATGAACATTTACCCTTGGAAAAATTCCTGATCATGGAGGCAGCCATTTTCAATTTATTTCAGATCCCGACTCATTAAAAAAGAAACATATCTGCTCAGCATTTACTAAAATGACGCAAGTTAAAATTGGCTTAATGAGAAAATAAAAATATATAATAAAATTCACTAATCAACTTTCTATACACATAATTCGCGTAAAATGATTTTGAAAAATGATTTCATATTTTGTCGGGATCGACGTTCACATATTAATTTTGTCCTTGGACGTGAGGGAGACCGGTGTCTGGGCAAATAAATTTTTGGTTCTCGCTGTAAAAGGATGTGGCGAGCTGCAGCGAGGGGCGTCACCCCGCGGATTAAGGTATGGTTATCATTTCTTCAAATAGCAAACTCGGCGAGGATTTGTCTTACACTTTGATTAGACACCATTGTATCTTGAAATTGCCATTGGGCATTAACTTTCATTTTGCTCTTGTCAAGAGCTAAAATGAAAGTATGTCTTTATGCTTTTGTACTTTATATTTGTATTAATACTTATTTGATTATAAAGTAAAGCTTTGCTTTAGCTGCAGTCTATCAATGGCTAAGATATTTTGTGACTAGAGCTTTACATTTGTTTATGACATTATACAGTTATTGACTTTTGATGAAGTCTACTTGTGGTATATAGAAAATACATGGCATCCTACTAACTTGGCCTAGTGGGTTAACCCTTTAGCTTAATTGGTAGAGCATTGGACCGGTCCTGAATATGACCTTATTTGCAGTAGCGTATCAGAACAGCTGATTTTAATCAGATTGTTTTATCAATTAATATTAGTAAGAACATTATCACCTTTGCTTTCACCAAATTCCTGAAAAGTATTAGATGTTGCAATTAATGGTGAAATGTAAAAATGGTAAATTGAGTTTCCAACAGTCATGTGCGAGACCCTTCTAGAATGTTTAGGTTTACAATGTTACATGTTTAACTCCAGTCATTGTCCCCCTTGAAAATTACGTGGCGTAGTCCTGTAGAAATGTGCCCCTTTCTCCCCATCATTTTAGCAGATCTTAGGTTGGTGTTGATAACATTTGATCCATGTCAGGCCAAAAAAAATAATAGTCTTGTTTCCTGCTACCAGCCTGAAAAAAATAGGGTAGGTAGGTAGGAAAATTATTTTATTTTATATTTTTATTTTATTTTTTTCCGACAGCATTTTTTGGATATGAACTAATACAAGATAAAATTAAACATGTCACAGGTCAACATTGTCTTTTAAAATTGAATTTCATGTCTTTTATGCACAACTCAAGTGGTATTTTATGAAAGTCCATATTTAAAACAAGAATTTCATGAAATGCTTGTTTTGTGTTAACACGGAAACCGATTACAGTGACAGAACGATGAAATTCTGGAAATTCCCGATTTTTTTTCTCCCAAAACTTGAAAAAAACTTTAGGGTCGGGTGCAAAAAAATAGGGTAGGTCGGGTAGCAGGAAACAAGACTATTATTTTTTTTTGGCCTCATTTTCTTTTTCAGACCTCCAGTGTAGTGAAGCCAATACAACAAAGATGTATGGCATCTGGACCCCCTCCCCAGAAAGGTGGAGTTCTAAAGTAAGTATGCTGTACTTAATCTGGAAATGGTAAAAACATTGATCTCTGTGTTTGATCCAAGCAACAGAGGGTGACATCAGACAGACTACATTCATGTCTATAATTCATTGTATGTTAAACTGTTTTATAGCACACTCATCCAACAGTTTGAAAACAGAATATTTGATTACCATGATTAATGATTTTTTTTTCGAAATTACTAAATACATGTACTGTATGTCTTAAGTTAGAAGAAAATTGCATGCTGTGTATTTATCTGATTATTTAATTTTAGTTATTTCCTGTAAAAAATACTGTTAATTCCTTAATATATTTGAGAATTTTATTATCACTTAATTTTGCAAGAAGGACAAATCACGAAATAAAATTACTCAAATTTATTTTTTTTTTATATTGCTAAGTTACATGTACCTGTAAAAGCTCATGATCTACAGTCCACTTGCATACTATCACAGTTTGATGTCTACAAGTCATTTTGCAGTATTAAGTACTCATGTAAATAAAATAAGAAATAATGCACAGTAAATAATGTAACATGATTTTATGTGATTATAGGTGGTTTGTTCTGTTGCCTACAGCAGCTTTGGGAGGAGCTGCTGCCTATGGTGAATTTGTGGATCCAGAATTTAAGAAAGTGATGGAGAAAAATGTATATAGTCCATTCCAAGAATACGTTTATGATCCTATAAAGGGCCTTGTATCTGGTTCAGGGAAAGCTGCTGAAGAGGAACAAAAGCCGCTGGCTAAAATCACCCCCACCCCAGTGAGTATAAGTCACCCCCACCCCACTGAGTATAAGTCACCACCACCCCACTGAATAAAACTCACCCCCACCCTAGTGAATATAAATCCCCTCACCCCGGCCAGTGAGTGAAATTCACCCCAAACCCAGTGAGTAAAACTCACCTCCCTTGTGAATACAAATTCCTCCCATCCAAGGGAGCAAAATTCACCCCAACAAAATGTAAGTAAAAATCTCCCCCCCCCCTCCCAACCCAGCATCAGTAAAAAAAAATTCACTCTAACCCCATTGAGTAAAAATCACCTGATCTACAAGGTGGCCAATAAAAAAATCATCCCCCCCACCCCAGTGAGTAAATTTCAGCATCAGGCCAGGGAGTAAAAATTGCACCAACCCACTGAGTTTAAATCACTCCCACCAAGTTAGTAGATAGTTCTGGAGTCTAAATTCTAAATAAAGCTGATTATCTTGCCAACTAAAAACAGGATTTTCCTCAGAATAATGTCCCGAAAGTACATTTACAATGTACCTATTAGAAGTTGATTTTTAGCTCACCTGAGCTGAAGGCTCAAGTGAGCTTTTCTGATCACTTTTTGTCCCACATCTGTCTGTCTGTCCGTCTGTCTGTCTGTCTGTAAACTTTTAACATTTTCGCCTTCTTCTCAAGAACCACTGGGCCAATTTCAACCAAACTTGCCACAAAGTATCCTTGGGTGAAGGGGATTCAAGTTTGTTCAAATGAAGGGCCACGTCCTCTTTCAAGGGTGGATAATAAAGAAATAGTGAAAAATTAATAGCATCTTTTAAAAATCTTCTTCTCAAGAATCAAAGGGCCAGGAAAGATGAAACTCATGTGGAAGCATCCTTAGGTAGTGTAGATTCAAGTTTGTTCAAATCATGACCCCGGGATGTAGGGCAGGGCCACAATGGAGGATCAAAGTTTTACATATAAATATATAGGAAAAATATTTAAAAATCTTCTTCTCAAGAACAGCAAAGCCATGATGAGTCATATTTATATGGAAGCATAAGGTAGTGTAGATTTAAGTTTATTCAAATCATGACCCCTGGGTGTAGGGCGAGGCCACAATGGACTATCAAAGTTTTACATAGAAATATATAGGAAAAATCTTTAAAAATCTTTTTCTCAGGAACAGCAAAGCCCTGATTGGTCATATTTATATGGAAGCCTCCTCAGGTAGTGTAGATTCAAATTTATTCAAATCATGACCCCCGGGGGTAGGATGGGGCCACAATGGAGGATCAAAGTCTTAAATAGAAATATATAGGAAAATATCTTCTGAAGAAGAACTGCAAAGCCATGACTTGCCATGATTAGTTCATTTTGATATGGAAGCATCCTCAGGTAGTGTTAATTAGTCCCCTACCGGTGAAACTGGAGGGGTATAGGTTTCCTCTGAGTCTGTCCGTCTGTCTTTCTAGCTGTCTGTCTGTCTGTCCCTCTGTCTGTCTGTCAGTCTGTCCCACTTGGTTTTCCGCACTTTTCTTCTAAATGCTTGCAGATATTGAGCTGATTTTTGGTATGTGAGAGTATCTTGATAAGTTACAGATCAAGTTTGTATTTCGTTCCGCTTCAATGATTTTTGATGGAATTACAACCTTTTCAATTTTTCAGGGTTTTCCGCACTTTTTTTCTAAACGCTTGCAGATATTGAGCTGATTTTTGGTATGTGACTTTACCATGATGAGTTATAGATTAAGTTTGCATTTCGCTCCGTTTCATTGATTTTTGACGGAATTATGGCATTTTCAATTTTTAATGGGAACCAGATTACACTTGCCAATAGGGGACTAGTATTGCTAATGCAATACTCTCAGAATGCTTGTTCAATTTTGTTCAAATGATGACCCCCGGGGGGTAGGGTGGGGCCCAATGGGAAATCAGAAGTTTTACATATGAACATATAGAAAAAATATTTCTTCTCAAGTACAGAAAAGCTATGTTTAGTCATATTGATATGGAAGCATCCTCAGGTAGTGTAGATTCAAGTTTGTTCAAATGATGACCCCTAGGATAGGGAGAAGCCATAATGGGGGATCAAATTTTTACAAAGGGATATATGGGAAAATTTTTTTCAAAATCTTCTCAAGTACAACAAAGCCATTTGTTATATTGACATGGAAGCATCATCAGGTAGTTTAAAATTCATGCCCCCCCTCTTGTTTCATAATTAAAATTTATTTTTACCTGATAAAAAATAAAAGAAAAATTTAGTTGCCCTTTTTTCTTAAACAGCCTCAGCCAGTAACGAAGAAATCAGAACCAAAGGCTGAACCAGTGAAGACCACAGTCAAAGGTAGGGAGGAGGTCATCTAGGGAGGGGCTTAGACCTAGATGTTTTCTGTGGACATTTTCTGAATGCTCAGACCTAGATAGTGTGGCATTCTCTGTTTGAAATTAAAAAAGAAAAGTACTTGATGATCCAAATTTTGACATATAATATGCAAAATTTGTATTAGGTTGTATTAATATTTGTTTTCAGTATGATATAGAAATTTTAAATTTCAGGAAATCTTTCAGAAAAGAGCCAAAATTAAGGCAAAGATTGATAGATTTCTCTGTTATGTCCAATTCTCATTTTTAGTCTGTAAAAGATGTTTAAATGAAAAAAATACTTACAGAGACAGCAGTCAGCCCTGCCCCAGCCCAACCCACACTGTCTGCTAAAGAGAGGGAAAAATTAGACATAGAGCAAAAACTACAGCAACAAAGAGAGAAAGAAAAGGCTGAAAATACAGGTGAGGAGAGAGAGAAGAGGGGTGAGTGGGGGGTTAGACATAGACCAAAATCTACAGCAACAAAGAGAGGAGAGAGAGAGCTAGAGAGAGGGGTGGGTTGGGGGTTATACATAGACCAAAAGGTACAGAAACAAAAAGAGAAAGAAAAGGCTGAAAATACAGGTGAGGAGAGAGAGAGCTAGAGAGAGGGGGAAGGGATGGGGGTTATACATAGACCAAAAGGTACAGAAACAAAGAGAGAAAGAAAAGGCTGAAAATACAGGTGAGGAGAGAGAGAGCTAGAGAGAGGGGGAAGGGAGGGGGTTATACATAGACCAAAAGGTACAGAAACAAAGAGAGAAAGAAAAGGCTGAAAATACAGGTGAGGACAGAGAGAGCTAGAGAGAGGGGGAAGGGAGGGGGGTTATACATAGACCAAAAGGTACAGAAACAAAGAGAGAAAGAAAAAGCTGAAAATACAGGTAAGGGGAGGGAAAGAGTGAAAGAAAGGGGTGAAGGAGATAGATATATAGCAACAAAAAGAAAATTAAAAGACTGAAAATGCTAATAGAGAGAAGGACAAAAAAAAGAAAGGGAGAACAGGTCAAGAAATGACTTTTTAAATGTTAAGGGAAGACAAATCAGTGATGATAAAAGTCAGCATTCTGTATGTACTTGTAAGTAATAATCACTCTGCCAATTGTAGGGTTCTGATGAAGCATTTTACAGATACTAAGTTTACTATTTTGTCTGTTGAACTTTCAGCCCTGGAATCCAAACTTAAGGACCTGATGGATTCTTGTAAAACTAGGCTCCAAGAGGCATCAGATCTACAGAAAGATGTTATTGAAGCAGTCAAACAACACTCCAAGGCCCTTCAAACTGCCATGGATGATAAAACAGATGTAAGTGTACAATTCTTAGTTATGTGTATCTAAAACAGGGGCGGGGTCACATTACCAAGCAAGAGTCTTAGGGAGAACAACAACAATGATTCAAAATACAATCAACTTGATGAAAGGTTAACCTCTTGGTCAATATTTACAGATCCTGAACAAGGAAGGACAGTGGCAGGCTGTGTCCGAGGCCTTCCAGAAAAGAGAGGGGGTCACAGATAATGCCAAAAAAGTCATGGAGTCACTCAGGTATGAAAACATTCTCAATCCTTTACAAAGTTCTCCATAGCCATTTAATGTGGCGGCCCCACCACAGTTAAATTCCTTAGCGCCACAGTTAAAAAATTAGTGCCAGAGTTCCGCCATGGTAAAATATTAGTGCCACAGTTAGATCACCATCAATCAGGAAGATAAATGTATAAAATTGTAATAGGAGAGGAGAAAAATGCAACAGATCAGACCAGGATTCAAACCCGGCCCCCTGAATCTCCAGTCAGGTGCGCTACTTTGCTATCTGGCCACCGGTAATCGAACCTGTCTGACTGCCACATTCCTCCCTCCCTGAAGGTCTTTGCCTCTCCCCCCCAAGACACAAACTCAGGCTCTTCCCTGGCAGGTCTTTCACGACATGGCAACAAATGTAATAGGAGAGGATTTGAATCCGAGCCCCCTGAGTCTCCAGTCAGGTGCTCTACCAACTGAGCTTTCTGGCCAGCTGTGGCCGAACCCATCTGACTGCCACAAGATTAAATCTTCAAATTATGTACCATTTTATTGTATAGTTTCTAATGATAAACTGTCAATTTACTCTAATTAGAGTAAACTAACTGGAGTTAAGTATGACATGCAAGCACACATAGTCTAATCCAGTAATGTATAAGACAAAGAATCATATCTCTATCATGTTTGTAGATCAGAAATGGACAAGTTAAAATCAATGGTAGATGAAGCAAGGAACACCAAATCAACAAAAAGTAACAAAGTCCTGAATGCAGCTCAGGAGGCCTACAATACAGCCAGTAGTAAACTAAATGCCATACAGTCAGCTGTAAGTCATTACGTGTCAGCTGTAAGTCATTAGATGTCAGCTGTAAGTCATGATGTGTCAGCTGTAAGTCATTATATGACAGCTGTAAGTTATTATGTGTAAGCTGTAAGTCATTATGTGTCAGCTGTAAGTCATTATATGTCACCTGCAAGTCATAACTTGTCAGCTATAAGTCATTACATGTCAAATGTAAGTCATTACGTGTCAGCTGCAAGTCATTACGTGTCAACTGTAAGTCATTACATTTCAACTGTAAGTCATGATGTGTCAGCTGTAAGTCATGATATGTCACCTGTAAGTCATTACATTACATGTCAGCTGTAAGTCATTAAATGTCATAATACGGTAATCTGTAAATCATTACATGTAACAATTTAGTCAGTGTAAATTTATGTGTAATAAAACAGTTGTAAATTATTACTTGTAATAAACAATACAGCCAGCTGTAAATCATTACATATAAAGTAGTCAGTTGTAAGTAATTACATGAAAAATACAGTCAGTTGTAAATCATCATATGTAAGAATACAACCATTTCATGCAAGTTATTTAGCTATAAAGTTACCTATAAGTCATGAGATGTAACAATTCTGTTGTTACATGCAACAGTAAAGTTTGCCCTAAGTCATTACATTTAAAGGTTATAGAAAGCTGTAAATAAAATGGTAGATGGTTTGCTGTCAGTCATATTAAACTAAACTAGAGGAAAGGTTGCCTACTATTAAAAGAGAAATGACTTAGTTGTCTTGACCATTCATGTTTTGATTGGACATTATTAATAGCTTTTAACATAAACAAGGGTTTTATGTACTGAATATCAATGTTTAGAGGGAGTAAACATTATTGTCAAACTCTCAATTCATCTGTTCACCAACTAACTTTGCAATTCTTTCTAAACATTATATAAAAAAGTGTTTGGCCAAGTTGAAGGTTAAGAGCAATGTTTTTTATATGAGATTAAGACAACGTCATACATCAAGACGAATATCAAATAGAATTAGTCTCTGCATAGGTTATTATATTTCACGAAGACCTGTTTCTTTGTAGAGCACTTAGGAACCTATGGGACTAAGTACATTTTTTATTTTAACAATTTCTTTGAACAGTTCGATTTTGATTTTTAGATAGCAAAGAGTGAGTCAGAGAATCAGGGACTTCTAAAGTTCAATGATCTGGTGGAGGAAGGGAAAAAGAAATTCCAGCGAGAACTCGAGAGTTTGATGCCTGATGTCAAACCGGGAAAAGGTGAGCAGTTTCTAAGACTAGATTTATTTATAAAACTATAGGCTATATACCGGACTGCAGGCTTAATGACTGTGAGTTAGTGCATTAACTAGAAGAATTTTGGTATAGGAAGACTTTTAAACAAAGTAAATATAGCTACATGTATTTGAAAGCTGAGACAACTTCAGAATATTGTAGACTGTATAATCATTGGTCATTAATGATAATGAATAAAGATACCTATTACTTTGAGCTACAAAGCCCATAGCACTTCTGTTTTGTAGTTAACACAAAATCATATTAACATTGACAGAACTCGTACTTTTATCTGTCAAACAGTAAATGGTGTGGCAGCAAGTTGGGTTGGATTTATGTGGAAAAAGAAAGAAGTCCAGATTGAGAGATTATATTCAGAAAAAAAAATGTGTTCATAATTTTTTGAAGTTTATGTATTTGTGCAGGAAAGAAGCTGAGTGAAGATGAATTAAATTCATTGATTGCACATGCTCACAGACGTATAGAGCAACTGCAGCACCAGTTGGCCAATCACATGGCTCTGGAGAAGGAACGAATTCAGGAGGCGCTAGAAAGTCAAAAACGTGCAGACGACAAAGTGTGTGACAGAAGAATTCAAGACGAGACACAGAAGATAAAAAATAGCATTGATCTCGAAAAACGCAAATGGGTATGAGTTATCTTTTAGAATTGTACAGTAAAACAAGCTTATAGTGAACACACTTATAATGAATTGACGCTTATCGCAAAGTGATTTTCATTCCCCATTACTTTAAGATGTATTGTAATCTTATTGGATAGAACGAAATACGTTTACATGTATTTTTTAACTTTTAAGTCAAATTTGATTTGAAGGAGGAAGAGGCCCAAGTTCAGCATGAGGTGGACCTTCGTCAACAACTGGCTCGACAGGCCGCAGCCCACAGCGACCATTTACAGGAAGTCCTGAAGGTCCAGGAACAAGAACTCTTACAGAAATACGAGCGTCAGTTCAATCTGAAGTTTATTGAGGAGCGACAGGCTTTCCAGGCCGAGATCGCTGGGTGGGTGGCGCGACTGAAAGGCATCGAAACTGCAGTAGAGAGTAAGTACGATCTCTGGATGTCATTTGTTATAAGTAATCCTCCTGGAATGCTTTGTTATTTTAGATTATTTTTGGGTACTGACATTGCATGTATTGACTGACATTAAGCACTTCATTGTCCAAAGGTGGAACAAGAAAAAAAAAAGATCTGTGTCTAACCCTTTAAGAATATATTTAATTTGAGGAAATGATGAAAAGTATTTTTATAGATTTTTTTTAAATATTAGACAGGGCTGCTGCTGAAAAGATTGCCAGAGAGGCACAGGACCTTTGGCTAGCCAGCCTCGCTTTGAATGGCAGCATTCGCCGGGGTAAAGAGGAGGAGTTAGATTGGGAAGCCCGCCTAAAGCCCCTAGGGAATGAAATTGTGGCAGTATACGATGCTGCCGGAAATCACCCCTTTGTCAACATGATTGTAAGCACAATCCCAGAGAAAGCTTATGTACGTGGGGTTTGGACAGAGGATACTCTGAGGGAACGATTCGAGAAAGTCTCAAGTGTCTGTAAAAAAGTGGCGGCCATTGATGAATGCGGAGGAACTCTGTATAAGTATTTTATATCATACCTCCAGTCCACCTTTATAAGTTTTAAAAGTTATGACATAAAGGGATTACATGACCAAGTTGACATTGCTAGTATGGACAATTTTGAAATTTTGGCCAATGCTAATTATTGGATGGAGAGGGGAGATTTCGAAACAGCCGTCAGATTTATGAATCAGCTGCAGGGCGAGGCCAGAAAGGTGGCATCCGATTGGTTAAAAGAGGCCAAGTTGCTATTGGAAACACGACAAGCAGCCATTGCTTTGACTGCCTTCGCATCAGCAAGTGGTTTGGGAACAGTATTTTGAATTTGATTTTTTTTTTTTTTTTGGAATATACATGTATGTGTTTAAGTAACCAGACAATGTAAAAGATGCTGTTTTGATTTATGGGAGAAATAAAGATGATGAATTACAGTGTTTTGTTATAGCTCACCCTAGCCAAAGGTTCTATTTAGCATTTGTAATTGTTGTCCGTCATCAGTCTATCAATCTGTGGTTTGTTGATTTATTAAACACAATCTTAGGTTGTGAAGATTGAAGTTTGCTCAAATCTTGCTCCATGGCCACAGTAAGGAGTCTGTAAGTTTGATGTAGGATTGATTTGGGAACCTTCTTCTTAAGACCGGAAAGACTACAGCAGAGACATCAATAATACTCTTGTCTCTGGCTACAGTTTGTCATATTTAGAAATATACATCCTTATTTAGGAAAGATTCAGTTCTGTTCAAATCATAGCCCCCCAAAATAAGTCCTGATTTTGACATAGAAATAAACAAAAAAAAATCTTTTGTATAAATATTAGTGTAATTTTACAAAGAAAGACTTGGATTCTAGTTCTAGAATTAAATATCTCTTTCTTGGCGTTGACATTTACGTCATACTAATTTAATACTTCTTTTTTTCAAGTTCACAGCGCAGTAGCTACATGTAAAAGATACGCAGATAACTATTAAAAATGGCAAGTATTTGTGCTGTTGCAGATTTGAAGGAAATTTTTTCTTTAATTTTCATTTCAAATATATGAATGAATAAGTGAATTTACAACAGAACATAATTTAACTTAATTTTACCCACTAGAACCAATCGGGGCAAGCAATATATACTGTACCTAGTATTTTATCATGTGTTATTTTTGCACCCCCCCCCCCCACACACACACATACACACACACCCCCACCCACTGGAAATCTTGGATACGTTAAGTATAGTGAAATCTAACACGCAATCTTGGAGACGTTAAGTATAGTGAAATCTAACACGCAATCTTGGAGACGTTAAGTATAGTGAAATCAAACACACAATCTTGGAGACGTTAAGTATAGTGAAATCTAACATGCAATCTTGGAGACGTTAAGTATAGTGAAATCTAACACGCAATCTTGGAGACGTTAAGTATAGTGAAATCTAACACGCAATCTTGGATACGTTAAGTATAGTAAAATCTAACACGCAATCTTGATTTACCTGATAATATAAAAGGCCGAAATTTTTATCAACAAGAGATGAAATAATGGCCGACAAACTGTCCTTTCTTGTTATCTCGGTGATAATTTCGTACGGTAAGTAAATCTATATACAAATTGTAGTTATCTCATAATAGTGCAACCGCAGCGTGATCTGCATTAGAATCGTTACAATTTTGTAATTATAAAGTCTCAATTTACATCAAATCATACCCTCACCACATGTGATTTGTCTATTAATTTTAAAGGTCTGTTTATCTGTACTGCTATCCTTCTATATAGGTATATGTAAGAAATCAAAGGAGCCTATTTTAACAACATTTCTTCGCTTGCCTACATTAATAGGAGATTAAATTATCAGTGGATATAAGGAACAGTCTGCGAGCGCTTTTATTTAAAAACAAAAACAACTTTCTTGTTAAAGGGGGGTGGGGGTGGGGGGTGGGGGGGTCATAGTAGGTGTAGATTTAACAGTAGCGCAAAAAAGTAAAATATATTTTCATTATTATTTTTTGAAATATGTCTTATAAATGTTGTTTGCTTTTAAATCATTAAATGGATCAATACTTAATATTTCTTTTTCACATCTGAAAAATGTGAAATGAATAAAAAATATTTTCCATACATCGGAATTTTTTTTTCTCTTGTCGATCATGCATGATTAAAAACAAAATAAATAGACACGGAGAAACGATTTATTTGTTCACCCAATGAGTAATGCGTGTTTTGGACTGAACATTTTTAAGTGGGAGTAATTTTAGGTCATTGCTTAAAGCCTTTTAACAGGTTTGTACAAGGCTCTTTCGACTGAAGTCGATGAAATTTTACTTCTTGATCATGAGTTTAATTATAATCGTGCGTGACGCTCATTTACAAAAAATGCATTTCATTTAGAATGAGAATGGGAAGAATATCAAATGTTAAAGTTCATATCTCTTAAGGTTCATAGACTCTCGGGTAAGAGGGGTAACTCTTACTGGTATAAACAAATATTCCTTTATATATATAAAAAAAAAATTGTCAAGTTACCGACCATTTCTGTTTAGAATTCAAATTATAAATAATATTTCTTTTTAAAAATTATTAGCAACAATGCAAGTTTTTCTTCGCTTGAACTGAGGGATATTTTACAGAACAAAATTTAGTCGCAAAACATTATAGCTCCTTTCACCTGGTATAAATAATTGTGTCTGTATTTCTTTTTATAGTGGTTGCAGACTGTCCAAATGGTTTCACAAGACATGACGAGTCCTGTTACGTCATCAACCGTGTCTTAGCGACGTGGGCTCAAGCCAGTGTAAATATAGTTTGCAACTCCAACCACTCTCCATCAAAGATGATTTTTTTTTTCGGCACCAAAATCAAGTCACAAGTTTGTCACCGATTAGTCGTATATTATATTTATTGTAGAGACAACACATATACGTCTTCGCTAGCCAAGGGTTTCCGATCCGAAATCTAGAGTAAATTTCGGATCGGAAACCCTCGGCTAGCGAAGATGACACATACAGTGCAATAAAATATGTCGCTACACACATTGTCTATTTTTGATGCAACTTATCGATATAAATTGCAGTTGAAATTATGCCTTTTATACATTCACACTTTCGGTAAGTTGTTAAAAATAAAACAAAAGTCATTCCGTTTGCAGATTTACTGTCATGCTATTCAAGCTGAATTGGTTTCCATAGAAAGCCAGGTTGAGGACAACTTCCTGCGAGGATATCTACAAAATCAAGGATGTAATGACATTTACATTTTTAAATCACATAATTTGTCAAAAGTTTACGACTTTCATTAGTGGATGCAAGAGTGGAAAGGGGGAGGGAGATACACATGTACCAACTAAAAAAAAATTCGACTCGGGCATATTTTTGCCAGAAAAAAATAAATTAAAAAAAAATAAAACCACCAAAAGCAAACAAAAAAAGAAGAAGATAATATTCGTATGTATCATGATCATCCTAGTATCCATTTGTGCAGTCTATCCCAATAGGTAGATAACGATTAGCCCATGAAATGTTTTCTCCTTATCTAATTCTATTCAGCAAAATATGACCATCCCCGGTTCTGGGTCGGGGGTAGTGACCTCCTACAGGAGGGGGAGTGGACATGGACCAAGACCGGAAGCGTGATCGGATCCCAGGGGTTCTCCCACTGGGCCCCCGGTCAGCCGAACAATGGTGGTCATTTGGACGAACACTGTATGGAGCTGGAGGCCGGAACTAATTGGTTGTGGAACGATGACGAATGCGAGAATCGCAAAAACTTTATTTGTGAGAAACCGTGAGTCAGTTTTCATATTAATCAAAGCGCTCTATATTAAATTCATTGTTAAAATATGTCGACTTTATTGTTGGGATTTTTCAGTCGAATATCATCCTTAGGATCTTACGGTCATTAATAGCTGAGTCTCTTGATTTGCAATGAAAGAATTATTAAGATTCCTATAAATCGGAATGAGGAGCTATTTTATAGATTTCTTACCAAGACAAAAACTGTGGTAACCTGAGTCTTATTTTGCAATAGATACTTAGAATGCAGCCAGAAATCTTGATTGAGTTTTTCGCCTTGTTTACGTCATGAAAAAATTGTTTGAAATTGCAATTGAAATTAACTAGATTCTTTAGTTTAATTGTTTAAAAATCAATGTTGAATATATTAAAGCATTTACAAAAGTAAATCTTTGTCCTGGTTTTAAATTCCTTTGTATTATGGGACTGTAATTGAAATACATTACAAGAAATATAGAAAAAATTACATTCAATTATGAATGCTTTAATTTCGAGCTCGAAATAAACAATTCGATCCGTTCCGAATTTCTGTACAGCTTAACTAACATGACTAACAGTTATAGGACTTAATATCATGATATATAATTATGCTTTTCTTACATTTTCAACAGTGAAATACTGTAAATTTATCTACTGAATAAAACTGATATTCTGACACAGTGTGAAAGGATATCAAAATGGTATTCTCACAGTGTAAGAAAATCAGAAGTGCGACAAAACTCTCGATTTCCAATCCCAAATCATGCCCGTACTAAGCAAGCCCCCCCCCCCCCCCCCCCGGGTTCATACAGCCATGCCCATCACTAATAGTGTTTAAAAAAACTTCCTGGCCTGTTATAAGATAGAGTAAATGAACCATCTTGACAGAGACTAAAACTGCCAAAGTTTCTCCAAATATGTTGTTAAAAATCCATGTTCAACCGCTCAACTATGACGTCACAGCCTATGACACCGTGTTACGAAAAGACAAAGGGAACATCAAAGAAAATGTAATAAACAGAAAAATATCAATGTTTTGTAGATGAATATGGAATTTATTTCAGTCGTGAGACAGGATTTTTTGATATTTTCACTCGTGCTTCGCACTCGTGAAAATATCAAAAAATCCTGTCACACTCGTGAAATAAATTTCATATTCATCTGCAAAACATTGAATATCCTCTATATATCTTATTCTTATATTTCAGGCTTTACGATACAACAATCATTGGATGAACATTTTAAAAATTAAACTAATTACATAGCTTACATTTTATTTGTCTTTTGTCATGCGATGTTTATGCAATTAAACCTTAAATCTTGGCATTTTTTTTCAAGATATGGAATATTATTAAATTTTTCTATTGTTAAATCCGCCTAGAGCGTTGTCTACTGGCCTAAAGTCATATTTTGATATTAAAAAAACTTTTTGAGGTTTAATTGATTTACGTATAAGAGCATCCTCGCAGGTCCAAGGTGTTGAGCATCTTCAGTAAAAAGTTACTGTTCTTCTTTAATTCAAGAATTAAAACAAACATTTTCTTCCATACAAAGCGCTATAAAGTTTATGGTTTCTCTGCAAATAATATCATTCTGTGCAGTGCATCATTTCATGACTTGACCGAGTATTAACGGATTATCCGTGGCACTGAGAGGGGAAGTAAGAAACGTGGGGTTCATATTGACCAAACATTCAATGTCTAATGCATCCTTAATACTGTAAATGGTGTTGGGATGTCGATCCCTGTTTCTGTTTTAACGGGCTCTTCGGTATTTTTAATTTAGTAAGTATTTGGTGATGGAACAGCCACTAACAGAGGTCACAATTTTCAAAGAAAACCGGATATGTAAGGATTTCTTTTTTAAAGGTAGTATTTATTTGGAATCATTTCCACATGTTTTTCAAATTATAGATTGTTTTATGTCGAGTTTATCTATCTTAAAAATATTTCAAATGGAGAATGTCATTTTAGACACAGGCACCTGGAGCGTGGATAATGTACATCTCTGCACCCCCTACGTCTAATAACAAACGTTTAATTACCGAGTGTGTATTCTCTAGAAAATATGCAATTTTCCATCAATTCCATATTTTTATCGCTCTGTACAATCGATAGATACGGTATATTATGTATAATTATTATACATATACCAAAAAAAAAATCCATTCAAATATACATATATATATATCATTTTAATGGTGTCAACCTCAGCTGTATGCTTTACGTACGTTTCATTGTTTACCCCACCTCTGTTGATTTTTCGATGAAATCCTGGCTTACGATTGGTTGAAGTCTGTCACGTGAAGGGGGTGTATTACTTATACCTAGTCGCTTGAAAATCAATACATGGTCGATACGGAGTTATCGTTCTTTTGTAACGTTCGAACAACTCGAGTTCACACGATTTGCCGAGTGTCTGTTGACAATGTTACAGTTAACTAATGTAAGTAACGAAGATGGAACCTTTTTCTCCCTTTACTGAAAGTCTTCAAAACTGTCAGTACGTTATTACAGCACGAAACACTCGCAAAACAACATTACGTCACACAACGTGACGTCATAATAGGCATTGTATGAGTGATGAAACATACATATAGTGAGAAAAACAATTTTACAAACCACAGACAATGCATAAATATTTTATCGGTGGGGTAAATTCGTTACATAGTTTTGTAGTGACAGGGTACGGGATGATACCTGGTTAGTAAATTCCATACCTGGCTCGGCTTCGCCTCGCCCTACCCGTCAATAAATAGACACTACATATGTATAAAAATCGACTTCACAATCTTTGTGATTATCTATATATAAATAATTCTATTATATTAATGTCATAGTCTACATATGTATGATTTAAACTTAATTGCACACCTAGCTATCATATTAAATAGATTTAAAGTCCGACTTCGCGGTCTTCGTGGTTATCTAACAAGCTCATAATAAACTAGATCATTGGTAGGCGACACCCGACAAACATGGCTGCCAATACAACCAAAAAATATCCATTGGGCTCGCCACAAGAGCAAATTAAAATGTGTGAAATCCATGGAAAAACTATTGATATGATATGTGAGGACTGTGATGAATTCATTTGTGTTGAGTGTGCCATAACAGGTCATAGAGAGCACGATCCGAAAACTTTACCCACGGCAGCCACCCAAAGGAGAAGATGTCTAGTTAATTTTCTGAAGAAGATCAAGGAAGAGGATCTGCCTAGGATTGATGAGAAGATAGAGAAGATTCCACAACAGATTACAGAAAATATAGAACTGTGTGACTCTGAGATTAAAAAGCTACGGATGCATTACGATGAGATAATAGCCAGGCTGACAGACATCAAAAAACGTCATGAACAAACACTGAGAGACAGTTTAGTTAAAAAGAAAGATCAACTGAACCATGTGAAATCTGAGTTAGACAAAAAGAAGAGAGGAATTGTTGAGACAGTGGAATTCATGGAGGAGAACAACAGCACCATGTCAGATTACAGCTTGATTGACAACCACAGAGAACTGACAAAAATGCTGTCTAAGATGAAGGTTCATATGACAAACTGTGAACATTCAGCAAGGTTCAATAGAGGTGATATCAATGATGACTTACTTGAGTCTTTGGTTGGAAAAACTTTCGATTTAGGGAATAATGAAGTGACTCAAATAAACTCATTTCAATATAGAGATAAACCAATATATGTGTTGAAGGCATACGATGAAGACCAATGTTACATAAGAGAATATAAATCACTATATACAGAAAAAGTTAACAAGGAAGGAGAAAGGGAACATGAATTTAGTATCATTCCATATGACATGTGTATGACTGATACTGGTGATGTTTATTTCACTGACTTGGGTAACAAGTCCATCAGGTGTCTGTCACCATCAGGATCTGTCTCTACAGTCATCAGTACAGATCCACTGGCACCAATAGGAATCTGTCATTCATTGGATGGTGGACTACTGGTTACCTTGAGAGACAATGAATCAGATTGTTATGAATTAGAGTCACACAGCAGAAGTTTGGTGAGACACATCAAAGTGACAGGTGATGTCATCCATGAGTATGAGTACCAGGAGGACGGTCAGACCAGACTGTTTACAGTGCCACACAGAGTCACACAGAACAGTAACAGTGATATCTGTGTTGTGAACCTTACAAGTGACACTACAGGTGAACTAGTGATTATGTCTCCCTCTGGTCGTATGAAGTCTGTCTACCGTGGACAGAACCTGAAAGAAAACTTTAAGCCAACTGATGTAGTGTGTGACTCCCTCTGTAACATCCTTGTTACTGACCCACCTAACAACCAGATCCATCTGCTGAGTCCTGACAAGGAGTTGTTAAAGTTCTTACTGACAGGGAATGAAGTGAACCATCCATGCAGATTATCCCTATACAAGTCTACACTGTGGGTAGGATACCGGGAAGGACTTGTCAAAGTGTTTCAGTATAGATTGTAAAATATAACATGTATAAATTCTGATTGAATTCATTCCTCACAGAAAGTAAGTTCATCATGAGAAATACATTTTAGTCTGATACATGTGTAAAGAGTTCTCATATTTTGTTATCAATCAGACTTATACTCATCACAACATAACCATAATCATATATTGTTCTTATATTTATAAATATTTTGAAAACATGCAATCGGTGGGTGATCTCATTTAAACCTGATGAATATTGTAATACATGTATATCTCGTGGTTTGTAGCCGCTTGTAATTTTGTGAATAGTAAGCAAATCAAATAAAATCGTTTAGCAGTCCATAATGCGTTTTGATGAAATTAAAGCTGAACACGATTCGTAAAAGGAATAATGTTACATCTGAGAGCCCCTATATCACCCCTACTAATGTTATTGTGATTTAAATTCAAGACACGTGGTGTAGGTTGACCCATTCAAAGGTTATAGGGTAGAACCGGTTTTAAAAATAAAATTGGCAGCAAACAGGAAATTGCTATAATCTGTTTCTTTTAAAAACTTTCTGATATTCAAGATTTTAAACAGAAATGAGTGGGATATAAAAAATCACAATCTACTGAATTTATCTTTGCTTTTGTGATAATTTACGGCGAAAATTGGAGCTTAGTAGTTTTTCCAAAATCGCCCGATACGCTGGTAGAAAAAAAATGTATATGACAAACCTTTGTTTACCTCATATGGCTTTTGTTATTTATGCGCACAGAGGATCTTACCACCAACAATTGACTACTAGTAATCATTGAATGAATAGCAACATTAACTTGACACCTATGTGTTTACATTTTTCTTCGAACACGATCGATATTACATGGATTGCAAAAAAAAAAAAAATGAAAAAAAAAAATGAAAAAAAAAAAAAAAAAACCTGTTTATATGAAAAAATACAAAGAGTAGAAACTATGAAAGATGCCACGGGCGTTTGTTATTTGTTATTACGTTGTTAACTAGAAAATGCATATTAAAAAATGTAGTTTGTGCCACGTTCAGAACACTAGAGCTTCAAGGTTAAGGAAGACGAACAGTATCCCTTAGGCATTTAAACAGGTACTAGTAAATGGACAACAATTTTTTTTTTCCATATTACAATACCTGTGATCATCTGTGCTTTTTGGTCAGGGAACCCACCTGACAATTGTATTCACATATAATACAACAAAGGAATGCTGACGAAAATCGCCCTACAGTATGACTTTAATAATCCTAGAATTCCACGTTTATTTAACATGTTACAAATGAACTGTTTGCAATTGTGAGCACGGAAATAATAGAATAAAAATGGACAGCATGGAAATGCATAGAAAAAATGTTCTATGTGCCTTTCCGATCGCCTTGTTTTTTTTTCTTCTTCAAGCGTAAAATTCCTGTAGTATCTGTAGTAACCCCCAATGCAATTCAACTCATTCAGATTAAGCTATATTGGTACCCCATTTGCTAATCTAACGCCAAAAAATATAGTCCAAGTTCACATGCATGCAAGTATGTTTGTCCAAAATGAAATTTAAATACATAAGTGCAGAAAACAATGTCATGAAGAAAACGTATTGAGTTTGAATGAATTCAAGGGAGATTGACGTACATTTCTACAGATATTATTCAGTAGTGAAAAATGAAACGCAAGATAACTTTTCTGTTTACCATGTCTCCACGTGCTAGTCACTTCCTAGCCACATTTCCGTGAATAATTTACCTTATCTCGTTGTGATCTCGCTAGATCTCGCCAGAGCTACTGTGAGGACTACTGGGAACTCCTCGGATTTTATAATTTGTAGAACACCGAAAAATAAAATGTTCCGAACACTATAGTAGGGGTGTATATGGTCACTGTTCACATGGTTCAGTGTAATCAATCGTCACCGGTGTAGAAGGACGTATGCTATACAGCACTCGATAGCTACAAAAAATAACTGTGTACAGTGCAGGGAACTAATTTTGTTACATAAACCAGCATCAGCATTAGTAGCATCAGGATCGAACTAGCATCAGGATCAGCATTTAAAAAACAGCATTACCAGGATCAGCATCAGCAAGCAAAGGATAAAACCAGCATTGACCTACATAAAATCAGCATTATCCTACTAGCATCAGAAAATCAATGAGTTTTAATTCAGTAAAAAATTAAAAAAGAAAGAAAGAATATTGGTTAAAGTATTCACATTATTGATACATAGTGAGATATTATGATCAAATAGTAGTAAAAGGCACTTTTATTGCTTTAAACGGCAATGCTGAAATTCATTATCTACTTCCGGTAGCATGATGCTACTTCCGGTAGCATGCATTGACCTAATTATAAAACAGCATCAGGATAAGGATAACTAGCATTAAATCAGCAAGCAAAGGAAGCATTCAAATCAGCAAGCAAAGGAAGCATTCAAATCAGCATTGATGCTGTAACAAAATTAGTTTCCTGCACTGTACCTATTCTAATTCAGAAGAGAAAGAAACCAAAGTAAAGAAACTTACAACAGTTGCACAAGTCAGTGCAGTATACAAACAAACACTTGCAAATACACGTAACTGCAATGAAATGTAAACAAAGGTAATGCAAGATAACCAGCACGAACACGGTCGCCATTCCACGCCGATACCCGTGACAATAAAGCAGTCAGGTGTAACAAATGCGAAGAGTATACCCTGGTGCTGATATCCTAGATAGTAATATCGCGTATTCCTATTCGAGTCGTGTTCAGCTTAAATGTGACAGAGCATTGTTTATTCAATCAAAAATCTTATATGTTATCAGCATACTTTCTATTAGTACAGAAGACATCCCATTCTCGAAGAAAGTATATATGTACCAAGCACCAACAACCCGCCTTCCTTTAGATAAAAACGAGTTTGAAAAAAACAAGTATATTAAGGGTTTAAAAAGCGTATTTCTAATCTTATTTTTATGCCTAGCCATGAATATGGCTAGGGCATATAGTGTTTGTCATGTCTTTCTTCCGTCCTTTCATCTTTTCTTCCGAAGCACTTTGCATTTAGCTCAGTCTCAAAGAAACTATCAAGATATTTTATCAAACTAAACTTTATATGCTGATACATATTAATAAGAGCTATTTAACTACATCAGCATTTCTAGACCTTTACCTTTCCTTTGATCTTGACCTCACTTTTCTTAAATTTTTGTTTAGCTCAGTTTCAAAGTAATTATCCTAGATAAATTTTTTTATCAAACCTTGATGCTAATACATATTAATGAGAGCTATTCAATTGCATCAACATTTTGAGACCTTGAACTTTTCATTGGTTTCTTTTTACTTTTCTAAGAGTTGTCCGCGTGGCGCAGTGGTTAGAGCGTCTGCTCTAGAATTGCGAAGTACAGAGCTGATCCTTACGTCGCGGGTTCGAATCCACTGCGGGACGTGGAGACCAGTCCTTTGGATGAGACCGTATAAACCGAGGTCCCGTGTCGCAGTAGTTGTTGGCACGAAAAAGATCTCTCACATGAACAATGGCCCTGAGTGCCGAGTAAAGGTATAAATTTGCAGCCCTCAACCGCAAGTGGTGGCGTCTCCATATGAGTGAAAAATTCTCGAGAGGGACGTTAAACAATAAACAAACAAACTTTTCTTAGATTTATATTTAGTTCAGTTTCAATGAAACTATTCAAGATATCAAACCTTATATACTGATACATTGTACATATTGATGAGAGCTATTCATCTGCATGCAAATGTTTAGACCTTGACCTTTTCCTTTGACTTCACTTTTCTTTAATTTGTATTTATAATTCAAAGACACTTATTAGATATTTGTATTCAACTTCATATCCTGATACATAATGATGAGAGCTAATCAGCTTTTTATCTGCATCAATGTTTTCAGACCTTGTCCTTTTCTTTGACCTTGTCTTCACTTTTCATTAATTTCTGTTTAGCTAAGTTTCAAAGAAACTATTCAGGATTATTGTATCAATCTTCATATTCTGATACATAATGATAAGAGCTATTCAAATGCATCTTTTTTTTACCTTGACCTTTCTATGACCTTGACTTTACTTAAATTGCTGAAAGCTTAATTTCAAAGAAACTATTCAAGATATTTCATCAAATCACATATACATATTGGCAGAACTTATCAACTGGATCCATTTCTTTTTAACCTCAAGCTTTCCTATTAGCTTTGACTTTACTATTTGTTATGTTTAGAACTCAGTTTCAGAAAAACAATATTCAAGATATTTTCATCAAACTTCATACACTAAAAGAAATTGGTGTAATCTGGAATTGGTGTCCTATTTTTATTTAACATAACCTTTCCTGTGTTTTTAACCTTACTATTCCTCATTTACCCTATTAATCTTAAACAAAGATGCAAGATACATTTCTTTTTATGTTGCATTACTGACTGCAAAGGTGTAATGTATTTTCTATGTAAAACCAACTTAGTCCCACTCTGAGGCATGAACACTGGCCCCAGGGGACATTAACGTCACAAATCTGGTAAGGGGTGAAATACTCTATGACCCTGGAGCCAGGAATTTCACAGTTTTGGTGAAGGGTTAAGTACGCATTGTAATCATGCAAAACATTTTGTCTTCTAGAAGAAGATTTTCAAAGGTTTGACATTTGTTCAATATATTTCTTTGAAACCGAGCTAAATGCAACGTGTCTTGGGTGGAGAGAGGCATGGAAGACAAACACAACACACACTATATGCCCCAGCCATTTTCATGGTAGAGCATAAAACAATAATTATATACAACTGTATATATAAAAATACAGAGTGTATATAGCATTAACATCTAGTTTATTTTGATCAAAATTCTTGGATAAGAAATCAAAGAAAAAAGAACTTCAATTTATATACAATTTTTATGTTTTCAGCATAGCAGCTAAATCTTAATATTGCATCCCAAGATATAATGTAAACTCTTACAAATCAATGAATTTAACATATTAAATTAAAAAAGATATTACCTATAGAAAGTATTTAGGAACATTATAAAGTTAAATGTTACAGTTAAGATTCTAGCAATTTGTATATGTTGAAAAAAAAAAATAACAAACATGTACACTTATAACACAAGATAATCTTGGAACACAGCCTACCTTTCAGTAAGAATATAACATTCCCTTTATAGATTTAAAAAAAAAAAACATCAAATTTTATAATCAGTTTTAGGCCCCTATGTGTCATAAAAACTTTTAAAATCAATTACAAAGTTCACAGTTAATATTAAATTTTACATGATCCTTAGATTCACATTCTGTCTGTAATGACACAAACATCTCTCTCCGTTTTTTTTTTTTTTTTTTTTTTTTTTTTTTCACTTTTTGCCCTCCACCATAATGATGTGATAACCAAACTTTGTTTTGACCGGGGGATCCGTGTAAACAGGGTTGGCGAGTGAACTTGTAGGAAGAGCGAAGGCCGCGTCCTGGAACGGTCCGACCATACTGCCCCGGGTCATCCAGCCTAAGTCACCCTGGAAACCAAACAGCTGATGTATTTCTTATCGACAAACACATTCACAATGCGGAAACAGTGAAGATTAAGAAAATCGACGGAAAACCATTTTAATAATTGAAACTTTCTTTATCTACGACTTTAAACATTGGTAGTGACAGAATCACAAACACACAAAAGAGTCAAGATAGATACATGAAAATTGTTTGCTAGATACATTCAGTCTGTGGGGATAGACATAAACAGTTAGCATGGCAAGTAAAATCTCAGGTCGGGCAAGTGAAAGTATCAACATAACAGGGATGGGATAATTGAAAAAAGTAATTGTAATTGACCGTAATTAATTACATTTTTTGAAATAATGGGAAGTAATTTGTAATTGAACATTTTTTCAATTACTTGTAATTGTAACTTAATTAATTACACTGAAAATATACCTAGTAATTTCAATTACTTTTTCAATTACATTCAATTACTTTATATAACACACATTCGTGATATATTGTCACCACTTCCTCTCCATTTTACTGTCTTTTATTTTATTGTAAAACATATCCTCAATCCTTCAATTATACAAATTCTTAAATTAATGTTTACAAGCAAATAAATGATTGGCTTGATAATAATTATCTAGTTTCTTTCTAATCATTACGTCAAATTTGATTTTTTTATTTTATGTTTATCAAAATTTTGTACCACCCTTCACAGGTTAGCTATTCAACTTTGAAACATGCATTTTTTATGTTTTGAACAATCTTTGTTGTTGGTCAATAATAAAGAAAAAGAATGTGTGTGTCATTAGTTAAGTTGCTGATTATTCTTACTTCATGTATTTATCCCATACGTGAACTAGTCCAATCATAAACAAACTCCCTCGACCTAGTAAATGGGACATCCCTTCTTGATTCAGTCTGTTTTCTTCCACCTTTTCTTTCAATATTACATTTATTAATAATGTACGTTACAAGGTTAGGTTTTTAAAAAAAAACTTAAAAAGTCAGCCAGTAGCGTATTATTTCATGCTTTGTGATGAACAAGGAAAGTGACAAGAGTAGGCCAATAGGCTTACCTCCCGTAAGGTTCAAAGGAAAGAATCGGCAAAATGAAGAAGACATCATGATCTATACTAGTTTTCATTTCATATAAAAGCACGTTATTATAATTATGAGAAAGGTCCTGAAATCGATTGAAAAGAAAAACTAAACAATTTTAAAACTGTACATAAAGATGTATTTTAAAACTCATTTATAATACATGTATATAGTAAGGCCATCCGCGTGAGTTTCGTCCGGGTGGGGGGGGGGGGGGTATTACTATCTTCTTTTGGTCTAGCTATTAAGTGTACAGTCCATTTACTTTGAGTTCTAGAGCAGCATTGAAGCATTTTTGTCTCAAACACTTCAAGACAAGGCAGTTAAAACTGTTCATAATTTACTTCGTCGTCGAGAAAAACAGACCAGTCTATAAAAAGAGGCCGTCTCGTCAATTTATTACTGACCAGTGAGTGTGCATGAAGAAGCGCGCCCTTTAGTAAGAGAGTACATATGCATCTAATATGAATTTCTTTAAACCGAATCATCCAAAATTATAATCTACGCTAGCGCACTTAGAGTTTCATCCCAACGTCACTTGTCAGCCCGTGGGCTAACTAATAAATGATTAAATAGTGGCATGTTTTAGATATTCATTAATCTGTAGTATTTGGTTATGAGCTTTAAGAAAGTCAATTGTACATCTTGTGTAATGAAGTATCGCAACTATGTCGCTCCTTGATGACGGAAACGTTTAGCACCTCTCTTGCTTATACGTTCCATAGATATTGATTGATTAGTCAGGCAAGCTTTTTGAAAAGCTATTACTTGTGAAGTAAAAACGTTCGCCATAAGTAGCAATACCCTCTTTTAATCAAATATCATAAGCCATGCAATTTATGTACATGTAGGTTTTGTGTCGAGGAAACTGCATCAAACTGATCTTGGATAGTTCTTTAACGTTTTGTAAATAAAAATTATAAATTAAACCACAAAGATACACAATACCTATATAGCATATTATTTCTTGTATTGTTTGTGCAGAAGCTGAGCTTATATACAGATGAATGATGTTCTGTATATTCATTGACAAGGATTATAAAAAAAATTCAAAAAAATTATAAATGTAATTTGTAATTTAATTAATTACTTTTGCAAAGTAATTGTAATTTAATTAATTACACATCTTAGAAAGCCTGTAATTTAATTGTGATTTAATTGAAGAAAAAGTCAAAGTAATTGTAATTTAATTAATTACTTTTTAAAGTAATTGACCCCATCCCTGCAACATAATTGTCTGATTAGCCAGGTGAATATTTCTGATAGAAACTGATATTTTTATCTCATTTAGTTTGTAAATGCTTTCTTCAGAATGGCTTCCCATGCATCTCAAAGTTTATTTGGGGTAAACAAATCCAATATACATGTAAACCAAATAACCCCTTACAGAAAATGATATTGTCTAAAGCTATATCTTGTATCAAGTTTTACACTTGGACAAGTCAAAGTTTGTTAAGGCAAGTGAATCTAAATTTAAGTTTATGTCTATCCATGGTCTGTATGTATTTGACGATAAACTATAATATTATATAAGATGATTATTTTTGTAATTTTCATTGGCTGAAAGAACGTCAGGTGATATTCGTCCTTTTGTGATATTGACAAGAAAGCGTGTCCATGAAATATGATATCGCACGACTCACTGTTCGGCTTTGCCAAAGTTATGTAGAATGTGACGTCATTATATATAAGAAGTTTTACCATTGTGATAACGACAGCCAAGACTGTTCAGTGAGGACTGTGCCAGATTATTCACTTTGAGTGATTATACAATATAACTATTATGGACTTCAGTGTATGGCCAATATGTGGTTATAAGGAACCATGTCAAGTGATATAAACCTCAGACACAAAAAATGATAGCAACCTCACAAGCACGGTCGCTATCACTTTCTTTGTCTTCGGTCAATATCACTTGACATGGGTCCTTATAAACACATATCGACCTAAATTTAAGTCCATTATTGGTTACTTACCCCTGACCTGGCCTTATCTTCACTATGTTGTATAACTTATCCCTGACCTGGCCTTATCTTCACTATACTGTGTAACTTACACCTGATCTGGCCTTATCTTCACTGTACTGTATAACTTACCCCTTGACCTGGCCTTATCTTCACTATACTGTAAAACTTTACCCCTGACCTATCCTTATCTTCACTATGTTGTAGAACTTACCCCTGACCTGGCCTTATCTTCACTGTACTGTATAACTTACTCCTGACCCGGTCTTATCTTCACTATACTGTACAACTTACCCCTGACCTGGCCTTATCTTCACTATTTTGTATAACTTACCCCTGTCCTGGTCTTATCTTCACTATACTGTATAACTTACCCCTGACCTGGTCTTATCTTCACTATACTCTATAGCTTTACCCCTGACCTGGTCTTATCTTCATTACACTGTATAACTAACTCCTGACCTGGCCTTATCTTCACTGTACTGTATAACTTACCCATTGACCTGGCCTTATCTTCACTACACTGTATAACTTTACCCTGACCCCTGGTTAAACGCTACAAAAACTTACCCCTTGACCTGGCCTTATCTTCACTATACTGTATAACTTACCCCTGACCTGGTCTTATCTTCACTGTACTGTATAACTTACTCCTGACCCGGTCTTATCTTCACTATACTGTACAACTTACCCCTGACCTGGCCTTATCTTCACTATTTTGTATAACTTACCCCTGTCCTGGTCTTATCTTCACTATACTGTATAACGTACCCCTGACCTGGTCTTATCTTCACTATACTCTATAGCTTTACCCCTGACCTGGTCTTATCTTCATTACACTGTATAACTAACTCCTGACCTGGCCTTATCTTCATTGTACTGTATAACTTACCCATTGACCTGGCCTTATCTTCACTAAACTGTATAACTTTACCCCTGACCTGGTCTTATCTTTTCTACACTGTATAACTTACCCCTGACCTGGTCTTATCTTCACTATGTTGTATAACTTACCCCTGACCTGGCCTTATCTTCACTATACTGTATAACTTACTCCTGACCTGGTTTTATCTTCACTATACTGTATAACTTACCCCTGACCTGGCCTTATCTTCACTATATTGTATAACTTACCCCTGACCTGGTCCTATCTTCACTATACTGTATAACTTACCCCTGACCTGGCCTTATCTTTACAAAACTGTATAACTTACCCATTGACCTGGCCTTATCTTCACTGTACTGTATAACTTACCCATTGACCTGGCCTTATCTTCACTAAACTGTATAACTTTACCCCTGACCTGGTCTTATCTTCTCTACACTGTATAACTTACTCCTGACCTGGCCTTATCTTCACTGTACTGTATAACTTACATCTGACCTGGCCTTATCTTCACTATACTGTATAACTTACCCCTGACCTGGCCTTATCTTCACTATACTGTATAACTTACCCCTGACCTAACCTTATCTTCACTATATTGTATAACTTACCCCTGACCTAACCTTATCTTCACTATATTGTATAACTTACCCCTGACCTGACCTTATCTTTACATAACTGTATAACTTTCCCCTGACCTGGCCTTATCTTCACTTTACAGTATAACTTATACCTGACCTGGCCTTATCTTCACTATACTGTGTGACTTACCCCTGACCTGGCCTTATTCTTCACTATACTAAATGACTTACCCCTGACCAGGCCTTATCTTCACTTTACTGTACAACTTACCCCTGACCTGGCTTTATCTTCACTATACTGTGCAGCAACCTCATTAAATTTCATTCCTCCTTTAATTTTCTCCAAGGCTTCTAAACATTTTGATTGCTTCTCACACAGGATATGACGAACCTAAATAAAACATAAAAAAAATCACAATTTAGAATCTTTATGTGATATAGAACTCAACTGATTTCCTGACTTATGAGAACTGACAAGTTGAAGTGCAAGTTTTTATTTTTCAATTTTTTTCCTTTAGCTTCTTTTAGAAATTAAAATGAATGAAAGTTGCTAGCAGTAAGTGACTTTCACACAGAGAGTTGATTATTATTTACATTAAATATGGTAATATCACGAGTCTGAAAAATGGAACAACACTTTTGTCCTCAGTTCCATATGAAAGGGCATGAAGGACATTTTATTAATGAGGGCATGAAGGACATTTCATTAATGATCTGGTGGATAACAAATATTAAAATAGAGTTTTAATAAGTATAGAATCAATATAACTTTGACCAATGTAACCAGGGTTGTGGATAACCACATGCCCACTTGCAAATGCGAGTAAAATTTGCTGTGGGTGATTAAATTTTAAAACTCTGGTCGCCCACATGGCGAACGATTTTTTCCCGGAACATATAATCACAATTGTATGTACTTTCAGTTTTTGAACAAATGCTCTACTAACCTAGATTATTTGTATTGCATGCAAGCATATTAGTGAAACATGTAAGTGACTTAGATCAAACATGGCGATTTATCAAAGCGGTTAATTTGCAATCTTGATGATAGGAGAGCAAATATTTGAGATTGTTCTTATGGAAATATTAATTGTAACAATCGGCTATGGCTGTGAGACACTCCATCAGGACTAGTTATTCATAGATAGAATTTGAATTATCATGTCAAATGCACGCAATAAAAGATAAGAATCAAACTTTATTACACGTTTGTATGTAATTTAACACAGGAGTTCGCAATTTTATCAATAAAGTCAATAAAAATCACTCAATTGACCAAGCCATGAGCTATGCGTTAGCATAGAGAACAGTTCGCTATGCTAAAGCATAGCTCATGGCTTGGTCAATCGAGAGATTTTTATTGACTTTATTGATAAAATTGCGAACTCCTATGAATTTAATATGCCCCGTTAAACCACAGATGCTTCAGTTCAGTCTTATCTTCACTTTACTGTATAACTTACCCCTGACCTGGTCTTATCTTCACTATGTTGTATAACGTACCCCTGACCTGGCCTTATCTTCACTATACTGTATAACCTAACCCTGACCTGGCCTTATCTTCACTGTACTATATAACTTACCCCTTGACCTGGCCTTATCTTCACTATACTGTATAACTTACCCCTGACCTGGTCTTATCTTCACTATACTGTATAACTTATCCCTGACCTGGTCTTATCTTCACTATGTTGTATAACGTATCCCTGACCTGGCCTTATCTTCACTGTACTGTATAACTTACCCCTTGACCTGGCCTTATCTTCACTATACTGTATAACTTACCCCTGACCTGGTCTTATCTTCACTATGTTGTATAACTTACCCCTGACCTGGTCTTATCTTCACTATACTGTATAACTTACCCCTGACCTGGCCTTATCTTCACTATACTGTATAACTTTACCCCTGACCTGGTCCTATCTTCACTACACTGTATAACTTACTCCTGACCTGGCCTTATCTTCACTGTACTGTATAACTTACCCATTGACCTGGCCTTATCTTCACTATACTGTTTAACTTTACCCTGACCCCTGGTTAAACGCTACAAAATCATTGTATCAAGATTTTTTTAGAAAACCTGATGAAAATTCAAATGCTGCGAACATATTGATACTAGCAACTAAAAGAAATCAGTTTAAAAAAATAAGGATTTTTTGTTTTTATTTTTATTTAACAAATAATGTGGGCACCTGGGTCACATTGTGGGCCCGTAAAATTTGAAAAGTTAGGAGCCCACATGGCCCCTAAGTTTTCAAAAGTTAACCACAACCCTGAATGTATGATAAAATTGTAATTTGATGAATAAAACAAATAACAGAGGACTGCCAAGAAATTTGCATTTGTTATGTGTTCTGTGTGTATATAATAAAGACTCTTTACAAAACCTTTTACAGATTATAAGTCCCCTACCAGTGAAACCAGAGGGGACTGTAGGTTTATAGGTTTCCTCTTTGTCTGTCTGCCCTTCTGTCTGTCTGTCCCACTTCGTTTTCCGCACTTTTTTCTAAACGCTTGCAGATATTGAGTGGATTTTTGTTATGTGAGTGTATCTTTATGAGTTACAGATCAAGTTTACATTTGGTTCTGCTTTAATGGTTTTTTACAGAATTACAGGTTTTTTTTATTTTTAAGGGTTTTCCACATTTTTTCCATAAAAGCTTGCAGATATTTAGCTGATTCATGGTATTGAAAGTGTACCTTGATGAATTATAGATCAAGTTCAGAAAAGAGAAAAAGAGAGCCAATACCTGCCCAAACTGACATGAGGTTGAATTTCCAAGAAAATAACTTTAAAAAACAACTAATAAATAATTAGATTATATCGAGTTGTATGACAGGATATTAAATGTAAAACACAATTCAAGTATAAATTACACAATTTTTTTTCTTCAGAAACCATCAAGATTTTGTTTTATTTACAAATTATAGTTGTGAATGCCTATGATGACCACTTAAATAGGTTTCATGAGAATATATTTGTTTCTTATACATATGCAGGTCTGGTGCAATCACTATATTTACCTTGTAGCTTGAATTACCTGCATAGCTTCATTTACCTACCTGAGGTAGCTTATTTAGTTAATAAATCATACTTATAATTATTTCTTAAATCATTATTTCAGTACTTTTTTCAAGATGTACAAAAATTGCAATTTGATGCACTAAAGATTTTCATAATGAACTGATCTGAAAACAATTCATGAAAAAATCACTCTTGAAGATGTGTCTTAATTGATCCTTCAGCGCAATTGCAATCAAAGTTCTGAAAGCCATGTGGCTATGTACAACAGTTAATTTGTGACCAAACAGTTACTTCTTAAATGAAATAACAAAAAAGAGCAGTTCTGGTTAACTAGATATGATTGGTAATAATTCAGCACAATGTGAAGTAATCAGACAGTAATTTATAGAGCTGCAACACAGACAAGGTGGCATGGTGTACAGTTACTCAGTGAAACTACATCTTTTGTTTAAAAGTGTTCAAAAGCAGTAATGTTTAACTACTTTGCTCTGGGTTGCTTTTTTGAAACTCCATACTACAAATCTATATAAAATAACAAAAAAAAACAACAGATATTAGGACCTTACTGAAAAAATACAGATGAAGATGGATCGGCCATGTCTTAAGAAAGCCATTAAGCCAACAAATGATATAACAAGAGTGGCACTCAGACGGACCCCAGAAGGGAAAAAGGAGGTAAGGATGACCAAAAACAATGTGGAGGCGAACTGTCAAACAAGAAATTAAATACATGAAACTTACCTGGGGAGAGGTAGAAAATAGCTAGAGGAGAGTGGAAATCTCTAGTCCTTGCCCTACATGCCTCTGGGTGCAAGAAGGACTAGGTAGGTAGGTAGATAGGTAGGTAGTAAAAATATTATTAGTCACATATTTACGATTTATATTTTTCAATAACTAAGGACCTTCTATACACCAGTGCAAATTTTTTTTAGACATTGAGAAAAATCATATTGTATAGGTGTAAATTTTGAGCTTATCTTTATAACTTTCAATAAATGTTACGTGGCATTTACTCCCAGGAAAATTGCTCAAAGAAAACAAAGTATCAATGTCATTGATACTTTAATGTCTCTGAGCATTTTTCCAGGGAGTAAATGCCACGTAACATTTATTGAAAGTTATCTAGAAAATAATAGTCTTGTTTCCTGCTACCTGACCTACCCTATTTTTTGCACCCGACCTTAAAGTTTTGTTTTTTTTTTAGTTTTAGAAAAAAAGAAAATTGAGAATTTCCGGAATTTCATTGTTCTGTCACTGTAACCAGTTTCCGTATTCACACAAAACAAGCATTTCATGAAATTCTCTGTTTTAAATATGGACTTTCATAAAAAAAAAAAAACAACACTTGAGTTGTGCATCAATAGTCATGAAATTTAATTTTAAAAGACAATATTGACCTATGACACGTTTAATTTGATCTTTTATTAGTTCATATCCAAAAAATGCCGTCTGGAAAAAATAAAATAAAATAATTTTCCTACCTACCTACCCTATTTTTTTCAGGCTGGTAGCAGGAAACAAAACTTTTTTTTTTTTTTTTTTTTTTGGTCTGAACAGAAATCACTGTTATTTACTTCAGTGGACAAAATTAAATGATGTGTTCAGTTAAAATGTTTAGAATGCTTGAATTGATTACAAATTGAGAAATACACAGTGATACACTGCACATTTCAATTTATTTGGCATAATCATGTTATTAGCATCACGATGCTAATAATTATTGACGTTTTTTTACGTAACGTCAGAAGCATTTAAAGTTGTTAAATATCAGAATTTAATGATTTTAAATGGTTGAAAATCAAATTTAGATAAAAATAAATAATAAACTTGTAATCAGAAAATTTCATCAGAAAAAATGGGGGGTATTTCTCTAAAAATGGCACATCTTGCTAAGGTAAAATGCCCTAAACTTATTAGCATGGCAATGCTAATAACAGATTACATACAGAGAGACGATGTTTTCAAATATCAAGATTATAAGCTCCACAAAGGAAAGTATACCCGGGAAAAAGGTTTCTTTGGGGGATTTCATCAGAAAAAATGGGGCTTGGAGTTCGGGGGGGGGTATCACTCTAAAAATGGCACATCTTACTAAGGTGAAATGCCCAAAACGTATTAGCATCGCGATGCTAATAACAGGAGTATATATAGAGAGATGAGACACATTTACATACCTGTAAACTTATTAGCATTGCAATGCCAATAACAGGAGTGTATATAGAGAGACAAGACACATTTATAAACCTTTCAACTTATTAGCATCGCGATGCTAATAATAGGAGTATATATTGAGACGACGTTTTCAAATATCAAAATTATAAGCTCCATAAAGGGAAGTATTCCCGGGAAAAGTGTTTCTTTGGGGGATTTCATTAGAAAAAATAGGACTTGGAGTTTTTGGGGGGTATAACTCTAAAAATGGCATACCTTATTAAGGTGAAATGCCCAAAACTTATTAGCATCGCGATGCTAGTAACAGGAGTATATAGAGAGAGACGAGACACATTTATATACCTCAAAACTTATAAGCATCGCGATGTTAATAACAGGAGTATATATAGAGAGACGACGTTTTCAAATATCAAGATTATAAGCTCCACAAAGGGAAGTTATCTTGGGAAAAGGGTTTCTTTGGGGGATTTCATCAGAAAAAATGGGGCTTGGAGGTTTTTTGGGGGGCGGGGCTGGGGGGGGGGGGGTATCATTCTAAAAATGGCACATCTTACTAAGATGAAATGTCCAAAACTTATTAGCATTGCGATGCTAATAACAGGAGTATATATATAAAGAGACGAGACACATTTACATACCTCAAAACTTATTAGCATCGCGATGCTAATAACAGGAGTATATATAGAGAGACGACGTTTTCAAATATCAAGATTATAAGCTCCACATAGAGAAGTATTCCCGGGAAAAGGGTTTCTTTGGGGGATTTCATCAGAAAAAAATGGGGCTTCGAGGGTTTTTTTTTTTTGGGGGGGGGGGTATCACTCTAAAAATGGCACATCTTACTAAGGTGAAATGCCCAAAACGTATTAGCATCGCGATGCTAATAATAGGAGTATATATAGAGAGATGAGACACATTTACATACATGTAAACTTATTAGCATCGCAATGCCAATAACAGGAGTGTATATAGAGAGACGAAACACATTTATATACCTCAAAACTTATTAGCATCGCGATGCTAATAACAGGAGTATATATAAAGAGACGACGTTTTCAAATATCAAGATTATAAGCTCCACAGAGAGAAGTATTCCCGGGAAAAGGGTTTCTTTTGGGGGATTTCATCAGAAAAATGGGGCTTGGAGTTTTTGGTGGGTATCAATCTAAAAATGGCACATCTTACTAAGGTAAAAATGCCCAAAACTAATTAGCATCGCGATGCTAATAACAGGAGTATATATAGGGAGACGAGACACACTTATATACCTCAAAACGTATTAGCATCATGATGCTTATAACAGGAGTAAATATAGAGAGATGAAACTCATTTACATACCTGAAAACTTATTTGCATCGCGATGCCAATAACAAAAGTATATATAGAGAGACGAGACACATTTATAAACCTTTAAACTTATTAGCATCGCGATGCTAATAATAGGAGTATATATTGAGAGACGACGTTTTTAAATATCAAGATTATAACTCCACAAAGGGAAGTATTCCTTGGGAAAGGGTTTCTTTGGGGGTATCACTCTAAAGATGGCACATCTTACTAAGGTAAAATGCCCAAAACTTATTAGCATCGTGATGCTAATAACAGGAGTATATATAGAGAGATGAGACACGTTTACATACCTGTGTAACGTATTTACATTAAAACACAGGGATCGTACCTGGTCAATTCCAGGGTTTGGGGTGTTCAATATTAAATGATTGGAAATAATTGGTCTGATTTAAGTGGACTGCCGAAATATACAAATATGTCCTAACCTTATCTAGGTAAACAATAATCAAATGGTAAATCAATATAACAATAAGCAATGGTAGTCCTAACCTAACACTAATCGAAATAGAGCCCAGTCGCCCTCAGACTACTGCATATACTGTAGGATGCCTTATTCAGGACGGATAGTATATGTGATAGCCCTTCAACCACTACACTCACTGTAGGATGCCTTATTCAGGACAGACAATGAGTATTGCAGCCTGAACAGACTGGTCAGCCAATGCAGACGAACTAACTTTATGGCTAGCTTCTTTACTGGAGGACAACCTCTTCGTGGCAGGCCTTATATCTGGTTTGTCAAAACTCAAATGGCCTTCCAAATTCACTCTCAAACTGTAACACAGGCGAGGAATTAATAACCGTAAATACTACACTAATACACTCGTCTTCACTCTTCGGCTGAATCTCCAACAATAACAACAGAGGACTGCGGAGTCTCAGTATATATACCCTATTAATGTCACATGATGTCAACAGTGACTAACAGAGAAATCCGCATGGACGTACCTTAAAATTCCGTAATCATTACACCTGTAAACTTATTAGCATCGAGATGCCAATAACAGGAGTGTATATAGAGAGACGAGACACATTTATATACCTCAAAACTTATTAGCATCGTGATGGTAATAACAGGAGTATATATAGAGAGATGACATTTTCAAATATCAAGATTATAAGCTCCGAAAAGGGAAGTATTCCAGGGAAAAGGGTTTCCTTTGGGGGATTTCATCAGAAAAATGGGGATTGAAGTATTTGGGGGGTATCAATCTAAAAATGGAACATCTTACTAAGGTAAAATGCCCAAAACTAATTAGCATCGCGATGCTTATAACAGGAGTACATATAGGGAGACGAGACACATTGATATACCTCAAAACTTATTAGCATCGCGATGCTAATAACAGGAGTAAATATAGAGAGACGAGACATTTTTACATACATGTAAACTTATTTGCATCGCGATGTTAATAACAGGAGTATATATATATAGAGACAACATTTTATAACTCCAGAAAGGGAAGTATTCCCGGGAAAAGGGTTTCTTTGGGGGAATGTATCAGAAAAAATGGGGCTTGGAGTTTTTTTGGGGGGTATCAATCTAAAAATGGCACATCTTACTAAGGTAAAATGCCCAAAACATATTAGCATCGTGATGCTAATAACAGTAGTATATAGAGAGAGATGAGACACATTTATATACCTTAAAACTTATTAGCATCGCGATGCCAATAACAGGAGTATATATAGAGAGACGACATTCACTTTAATACCTCAAAACTTATTAGAATCGCAATACTAATACTAGGAGTATTAGGGCCGGTACACACGGTAAGGGTTGCCTTATAAGTCTAAAACCTTACGTTTTGCAGGACGTACGGCTCTGGCATCCACATGCTATCGCAAGACTTACAAGATTATAAACAACATTTCCATAAATCCTACGTCTTTTTTTTAGCCGTAAACAGTGCATATCATTAAAATAGAAGTAAAGATTACTAGCTAGGACTTTGAAATAATTTTACAGACCAGAGCATTCACACTTCTGAAAAAAGAGGAGGTTGAACAAAAGCATTCATGGATATTTTCATTATCTTATTCGAATATACTTATGTTCCCTTCAATCTACGCACGTGTTTGATAAAAATCGATTGAAATTTGGGTGAGTGGATTTCGTTGGTTGAGAGGAACATGTCAGCTAAGTCTTGTACCAAGAAATAGAGCAGTGCCCTATTCATAAGTCAGACTTGCAAGGCTTGAAAAAACGTGTATTAAGGGTGTACACACGGTAAGGCTAGAACTGAAGTTCCATGACTTATAAGGCAAGCCTTACCGTGTGTAGTGGCCCTTAAACACAGAGAGAATTTTACAAAATAAACAAAAAAATTTCTGTTTTTCTTGTAGTGAATTAAGTATTTTTAAAAACATGTAGTAGAGCATCATGATTTGCGACTCATTCAATGTCTTCTGTAAAAGGTAGTGTACAGGACTTCTTTACAGTGACATGCCACTAACAAAGGCCTTTTATTCCTCACCTGTTCTGGAATACATTCAATTCCGTGCAGAAATCAAATAATGGAAATAACGACCATTGATCTTAAACGGAATAAATGAGAGTACTACTAAAAAATATAAAAGTTCATATTACCTGTATTATGTAATAAATTGTAATTTTATGAACTTCAAATACACTTCCCTTTTAACATAAGGAAAGAAAACATAGACGTTTATATTACTTCTATTGCCTTAATTAGAATAAGTAACACTTATTCTGTTTCTAAACAACAACATATGGCAAAAGATCCCCCTTTCCATATGTAGAAAATTAATGTAAATGTGCATTTACTGTTAATCTTAATGCGTTGCAATTATTCCGTTAAATTAATACTGGAGAAAATTCTTTTTTGCCTACAACGGATTAAAAGGTGTATTCCTTCAATATAATTAAAGTTATACCTCGCAGAGAAAGAAATAATAGATAAATTAATAAAGGAATAAATGTTACATTCTACCATTATTATAGGACAATCAGTCCCCTTTTTCAATTTTTTTTCTCATATTTTGTGACAGAACAAAGTACATCTTTTAAATTCACACAACTTTACATAAAACATTTATTCCGTTATAAATTTACCTCGGAAATAGAAAAGAATTAGACACTAATTATTGAATAAATGGAACATTCCAGCAATTATTAGCACAATCCCCTACCTCCTCCTTCCTTTTTTTCATATTCTTAAACGGAATAAAGTGCATCTTACGAATTCATACAATTTTTCATCAATACATTTATTCCGTTATAAATTTACCCCGGAGAGAATAAAATTTATGCATTGTTACATTCCAGCAATTATTAGGACAATCACACACCCTCCTTTCATTTTTAAATTTATTTACAACGGAATAAAGTACATCTTTTGAATTCTAACCATTTTTCATCAACAGTTTTATTCGGTGTATAAAATTTTTGTCAGAAAAAATAATTTATACAATAATTACAGAATAAATGGTACATTACGACAATTATTAGCACAATCAAGACCCCCTCCCTACTTTTCATATTTCCCCCCAAATTTATTTATAACGGAATAAAGTAATTCTTCCCATTTTCAATCAATACATTTATTCCATTATAAATTTACTTTGAAGAGAAAAAAATATATACAATTATTGAAACATTTTATGATATATATACCAACCACTTAGTCACAACTCAGTTGCCATTCAAAATAAGGTAATTTCTAAAAAAAAAAAAAAAAAAAAAAAAAAATCAAATAGGCCTATAACGGAATAAATACAATTGGAATGTAAAGAAAAATATTAATATTATATCATATTATGAATGATTTTTAACGCCAATAACGTCAAAAATTATTAGCATCGCGCTGCTAATAACAGGATAATGCCATTTATTTAAATTTAGATTTGTTTGTTTGTTCAGGAAAGGAAATGTCTATCGGCACGACGGTCGTGCCGATTATTTTCGTTATCCGCACGACGGTCGTGCTAATTACAGTTCTTATCCGCACGACACAAGAGAAATAACTCTTATATTATGTATATCAACGATCTTGGCGGAATATGTACAACAAACGTATACTTTTCACTTAAAAATATTAATCCAAAGGAGAAGGGATGTACTTGATACATAATGTAGAATATGTAGCATAATTATTTTTTTATCTTTATTATTTTTTTATATTTACTTTTCTTATTCAGTAGATTAGTATGTTTTTATTATTTTACTTTTATTCTTAGACTAGATTGTATATCAATGTCTTGACCCAGACTGCGAACAGGTCATGGGGAGCTGTTAATTAGGTTAGGAGGAGGTTTTATACAATGGTAGTGATTTATAGTGTTTAGATTTTATAGCTTGACCTTAGTTTAATTTAGGGGAGACATTAGGAGGAGTAAGAGGAGTCATAAAAAACTATATAAGCAGGCTCATTTTATAATGAGAGGGGAGTAATTTGAAAGAGTAGTTTAATAATGGGAATTTAACTTGAGTTACATTGGAATAATTATTTTAAGTGCCTTTCATTCAATTCTTTTGGATTTATACTTTGTGACATTGATTTGGATTATATTTTACTTTCATTTGGATTTAATAAACATTTTACCGTTATTTTGTGTTTTATTACAAAGAGGAATTATGATTGAGAGCTACCAAAATATGACTGTGAAATGGATTTGGAAACTCGGAAACGCTACAAATAAATTATAATGGGTGGATACAGGATTTGTGATTAGGGGGGGGGGGGGGCGTGGATAACTTTGTTCAGGCAAGGGGTCTGGGGGCCCCCTTAAGGCCCCCAGTGGGTCCAGGGCAAAGCCCTGGTGGGGGCCCAGGGAGGCGAAGCCCCCGGAAGCTCCTGGGTTTTCGTGTATTTTAAGAGTAAAACCAGGCACAATAATAGGGGTATTGGTTAGTTTATATGTACCAAAGTTTGGCATTATTAATACTAGTCATATCGTACTTTGAATAGAGGGGGCCCAGGGGGCAAATCCCCCGGAAGCTCCTGGGTTTTCGTGTATTTTAAGAGTAAAACCAGGCACAAAAATAGCGGTATTGGTTTGTTATATACCAAAGTATGGCATTATTGATATTAGTCATATCATACTTTGAAAATTTTAGGGGGGCGTGCGCCCCCCACGCCCCCCCTTAAATCCGCCAGTGATTATAACATTTCGTTAGGCCAAATTTCTTTAATGTTGAATTTCTACATCGTGTCACAGTATAATAAAAATTAATCGATTAATTATTCGTCCTCTATATTATATCTCTTGGGTATTTTTAACGTTATTATGATTGGAGCAATTAAAACGATAGATCTATATTTTCTCTCAATAATTTCTTTCTTTTTTTATGGTGTTTATATTTTCTCTCCATATTTTTTAATGATCTTAATACTATCTCTCTCTCTCTCTCTCTTCCTTCTGAAATACTGTTGCTGACTTTTTTCCCGCAGCGCTATAAACGCCATCACAAAATTTCCTCAGAAATTTGTCACAGCGTACATAAAGATCCTTTAAGACATATAAAGGCAATCCAAAAAAAAATCTGCTTAATTTTCTACCCGTGGATTGAACAGAATATTTGATTCTGCAGAATATTATGACCATGTGGGAAAAAAGTACCTTTACATTACTTTACATCAAAATTATTTCAGGCCTAATTGTGATCAAAATATTCTGTCATATTTTTCTATTTATTTTACTATAAATTTTGTTTTCAAATAATTAAAGAATTTTTTTTTATCATATTCATAAAGGATTTTTTTATAGCAAATATTCATTATTATATACTTCGATAATGAACATGTATAAAGTTTCATCCAAACATTTTCTTGAAAGAATGTTGATCAAACTTTTTTGTAGAGTTTCAAATACACGTGAACATTTAACTTCATTCAAAAATTCTTTAAAATATGATATGATATAATTAATTTCCATTAATGAAAAGGAAATACTCACTGCACTGTATTTAATTTCAGAGTAGTAAGTAAATATTGAAGAAGAAAAAAACATGGGATGGTTTCACATAGATCGAATCTATTTTATTACAATACCGAGACCATAATCTTGATTCCGATATGATAATTCAGGTGCATGTATCAAAGAACAAAGACTACCGATTATTTTGCTTTAATATATTCCTTAATTATTTTAACATAAAAATTAATTTAAAGAATTCCACAGCCTCGACTCACCTGAAATTTGGCACAGAGTTAAAACTATTCAAGTCTAAAAAAAAAATTCTGAATGTCAGGAAAAATGTGGTCTAGTCTACAAGCCTTGTTATGATACCTCAAGTAACCTCTACACTGCGTATTTCAATTTCCCTTTGAGAGGCAGTAAGCAAAGGCCTTTTTACACACTACCTAGTTACGCACTTGAAAGCAAAATATCCATTATTATAAATTTTATGTATTTTTTCAGACCTTCTCCTTTCCATACATGCCCTAAAATCAACCCATTCCACCTATTATACATCTCCATGAAATTTAAAGAAGAAACCTGTTTTTAAACTGGCACTACTTGCGTGGTCTATGAAAAAGTATCCTTTCACCACAGGCACTAGACATTACATATTTTTCTTTAAAAAATATAACCCATACCTAATAATTTACTAGGTATGGGTTATATATATATATTTTTATAAGAAAAATTTGGATTTTTGGGGGTAAAATCCGTGTTCATGAGATATTTACACTTACCTGCCTCCTTAACTATTTGCAATTTCCCTCTAGTTCCCCATACAATGCGTCGATAAATTTTTAGAGTCACTACGGTATTACCTCCAGTTATCCCCCTTAACTATAACTCTTCAGTTTCTCTCGACGAATTAAAAGGTTCTTACCTTTCAACTTCCTCGAGAGGGGAGGTGGGCGGGTGAGGCAGGTAAGTGTAAATATCTCATGAACACGGATTTTACCCCCAAAAATCCAAGTTCATTTCAATATTTCCACTTACCTGCCTCCTTAACTATTTGCAAAGGAATTTGCAGCCCAAACTGGAGGAGGTGGGAGAGGAAAGAGTAAATGGTAAAAGTACATAAAAAAAAAAAAAATACATAATTACCTAATTTTGCTTCCCTCTCCTTGATGAGTCCAAGATTGCTGCCTTGGCAAAAATGGACTGATGATCTGGAACATCCTTCAGATAAAATGACGTAAATGTAGATTCAGATGTCCAGTGCGCTGCACGTAAAATCTCCTCTGAAGATACACCACAAAACAATGCCCAGGAAGTTGACAATCGCCTAGTGTCATGTGCTCTAACTAGATTTAACGTTGATGATTCTGCATTATCATATGCGAAACGAACCATGCTAACTATCCATCTCGCAATGGAATCTTTTGATGCTTCTTTGTGATTATTCTGTTGGTAGGTCACAAACAATCTATTTGACTTCCGAATCATTTTAGTTCTATTGATATAAATCTTCAAAGCACGACAAGGACACAGTTTCAAATCTTCTGAATCTGTGGCATATGAATCAAATGCAGGAATATAAATAGGGTCCCAAGGTCTATTTATTGTTTGTGTCTTTGCCAGGAATTCCATATTAGGTAACATTTTTATCCCTTTCCTCTCTATTCTAAAGTGACCATCATCTAAAGTGAGGCTATGAATCTCGCTCACTCTAGACGCTGAGGCAATGGCTACCAGAAAAACAGTCTTAAGAGTCAAGAACTTTAAATCCGCTGACTCTAGAGGTTCAAATGGTTGTTTTGTGAGAGTTAACAAAACCAGCGGTAAGTTCCAGTTTGGTGTTAACTGACGTACAGAAGGGTGTTTATTAAATAAGCCTTTCAACAATGATGAAAGTTCTGAACTTGTTCCAATACTGCTTCCATTCTGATGAACTATTGCTATTGCTGATTTATAACCAGCTATAGTCCGTGGTTTACACTTTCTCACCTTGAAAAGGTAAATAAAAAATTCTGCTAACTCTGGTACAGATGTTGTAATGGGATTGACACCATGTTCTTTACACCAACTGTTATATATTTTGAGTTTTGCATCATAAACTGTTTGTGTAGATGTCTTTCTGGCATTTGCCATAATTTCTGCAATTTCTTCAGAAAATCCTCTTGACTTGTGTTGCAATTTGACAGTTTCCATGCTACAAGATTGAGAGTTTCTAGGTTTTGATGAAAATTCTGATTGTGATTTTGAGACAGAAGATCTGGCCACAGTGGTAACTTGACTGGTACATCGATCAAAAGATCTATTAACTGAGGGTACCAAGACTGCCTGGGCCACATTGGAGCAATGAGTAGTACAACACTTGCCTCTTCCCGTATCTTCTGTAAGACTTTGGGCACAAGAATTGGTGGTGGAAATGCATAAGCATACATCCCTTTCCAGCTGGTTGCTAGTGCATCTACTAGAAGAGCATTGATGTCTGGAAATGGGGAGCAATAGACTGGCAGCTTCTTGTTTTGCGCAGTTGCAAACAAATCTATACATGGGGTTCCCATCTGTTGAAACAACAATTTTACAACAGTGTTGTTGAGCGACCATTCCGTCATTCGTACTATTTTTCCCCGGGAAAGTGCATCTGCAAGAAAATTCTTTTTCCCTGGAATGTGAACAGCTCGTATTGTAATTTTGTACTGAATGCACCACTGGAACAACTCCCAAGTTAGATAACACAGTTCTGGTGAATGTGTCCCCCCTTGCTTGTTGATATAACTTATCACTGTTGTGTTGTCTGACCGTATAAGGATCACTTTCCCTTTTATTAAAAATAAGGCTTCTTGAAGAGCTAATTGTACAGCCTTTAATTCTAGCCAATTTATGTGTTTCTGTTGATATTGCTGGGACCAGACCCCTGATGTCTCCCAGTAGTCTAGATGTGCTCCCCAACCCTGTTCTGACGCATCTGTTATCAAAGTCAGTTGACTTGGCGGATCTTGCAAAGGCATTCCTTTGAAAAAATTTTCCCGATTCATCCACCACTGAAGGTGCTGAATTAAGATTGGACGAATCACTATCCCATGAGTAAGAGGGTGAATCTTTGGTCTCCACATTGCTAACAGGTATAACTGTATAGGACGCATGTGTAACCTTCCCATCGGAACAAGATAAATGCATGAAGCCATCAGTCCTAACAATTTGAGAATTACTACCGCTTGAGTGTGCTGACTTATTGATAAAGTCTGCACCATGTCCAGAATACTCTGAAACCTGGATTCTGTGGGTGTTGCGATGCCCTCTACCAGATTGAAATGTGCTCCTAGATACTCTATATGTTGGGATGGCACTAGAGACGACTTTTTCCAATTTACTAATAATCCCAGTTCCTGAACTAGATGTAAGACATAGTCTCTCTGGTGAAGAAGAGTTGTCTTGTCTGAATTGATCATCAACCAATCGTCTAGGTACATAAATATTTGCATTACCATTTTTCTTAAATGTGCTGCAAGAACTGCCATTACTTTTGTGAAGACCCTTGGAGCTGAACGAAGTCCAAAGGGCATTGCTCGAAACTGGTAACTCTGGTCTAGAAATTTGAATCGTAGAAATTTCTGGAAATCTGTGTGAATTGGAATGTGAAAATAGGCATCGGTCAAATCCAGTGAGATTGCAAAGTCCCCTTTTTTCATTGCTTTCATTATAGAACATAGCGTCTCCATTTTGAAATGTCGAGGCACTATTAACTGATTTAGAGGTTTCAGATTTAGAATTGTCCGAAGCCCTCCTTGTTTCTTTGGCACCACAAAAATGGTGCTGTAAAACCCTTCGTTTTCTTGAGTGACAGGTACAGGTTCTATAACATCTTTTTCTAACAACACGCTTATTTCTGTTGAAATAACTGATTCGTGAATACCATATCTTGGTACACACGTTTCCTTGATCTTTACATGGGGTTGAATCATAAACTCCAATTTTAACCCTTCCCTTAGGGTTTCTAATACCCATGATCCTGAGTGATTGAAGTCCACTTCCTGTGGAATGCTAACAAACGTGCCCCTACCTGGGGAAGCATATTTACAGACTGTTTGTTTACAAGATTCACTTCCTTGGAGTTGGAAATCCTTTCTGGCCCCCAAAGGTTCTCCTGGAAAAAGAATTCTTCCTGTTTCCCTGTCCTGCTCGAAAATTGTCCTTGCCCTGATCCGAACTCAAGGTAATACTTGTCTCATTTGATTTAGCCACTTTAGCAGAAAGAGCAGAGGTCTCAGTTACATCTGCTTTCCTCTTCCTACTGAACTCGGTGGAGTTCCTACTATCTCTACTCTTGAAGTTCTTATTATACCCCTTTGATGTGTTGTAAACATTTTGGGTTTCTCTTGCATCTCGTAGATTCTCTGCAGACATATGAAGAGATTCAAAATATTGTCCATTAAACAACTGGTTGCCAAAAATAGGGAGTTTCAGCAATTTTTTCTCTGTTGCCTTGCTAATAAAGTCTACATTTTTAAGAAAAACTTTTCTTCTACTCAAGACTGAATTTGCCATTACTCTTGCTGTCAAATCGGCCATACTTCTGAAACAGTTGATGAGAGCTTTACGTCCTTCCACTCGATCATCCTCACATTCAGCCTCATCTAAAAATGCTGCTATCATAGTACCATAAGAAATGGCCCTGAATAAGGCTCTTGCTGAATTGTCAATTCGCCGAAAGTCATTGTCTAACTCCTTATGAAAAGGAGAGAGATTAACTTTTGATTTTCCAAAACTACCTTTCCGGCCTACTACTAACCCCTCCTCAATATTGTCATCTAATTTTGGAGGATTACAAAAGGCGTCAAAGTCATCTTTTTTCACCATAAATGCTTTATCATCTCTGCCACGTACTGACCTATTTTTCAAATGCCCCGAGGTAGCTTCTTTTTCAACTGTTTTAATCATATCAATGAGTGTTCCTTCAATAGGCATTTTGAGGAGAGACTTTTTCTTGTCATTCTTATCTCCTTTCAATCGAGAAGAAATAAATGATTTTCTCTCATTTTCCAATGGATCCTCAGCTTCAATATCAATATTGAGAACCTTTGCCATCTTAGAAACAAAACAGTTCCACTGCAGAGGATCTGAAGAATCTGGTGCACCAAAAGGCACCTCTACTGGCGCATCTGAATTGGTATACAACCCTGCGATAGATGCATTTGAACCTATATCCTCAAAATCATTGTCTTGTGCATTAACAGACAAAACATCAGCAACACTGGACTCAAAGGACGACATTTGTTCATCATAAGACTTAAACTTGTCAAAATGAGGTCTGCCTATGGCTGCCGTTTTGGAATTGTTGCTCTCATTTCCTCTGGTCAACCTTACCTCGCCTACTGATACATTCTGTTGATCATAAAAATTTTCATCAACATCCTTATGCTTAAGTAGCAATTCAACCTGCTGTCTTACTTGGTCTTGAATAATTGCTGATAAATCAACAACCTCTGATCCACATTTAATACGGTCGCCATTGTTGTTCGACTCGTGGACTGCCGCCTCCACAGACGGACTTGCGTCCTGCCCTGCCATACCGTCTCCACAGACGGATTGAGGCACCTTACTGTTCATTTTAATAGTCTTTTGTACGCTTTTCTCAATCATTTTAGTTACTTTATCCCGCCGTTCCTTTGACCATGTTTTACATGTGTCACATGGAAAGGCCTCGTTGCAGAGACGATGTTTGTAACAAAAAACGTGATCGTCTAATATGTTCATCTTACCCGAACATTTAGAACAGTCCTTAAACTCATTCTCCATTTTTAGAACGCGATACACACTTCCAAAAACGCCAATATAAACTTTTATTTGCACTGTATGAGGAAAACCGCATGTCCAATATGGCGTCGAGAGAAAACTGAAGAGTTATAGTTAAGGGGGATAACTGGAGGTAATACCGTAGTGACTCTAAAAATTTATCGACGCATTGTATGGGGAACTAGAGGGAAATTGCAAATAGTTAAGGAGGCAGGTAAGTGAAAATATTGAAATGAACATGTAATGTCAAGTGTTTGTGCAACGATCATTGACACACTATGCAAATTATCATTCCAATGATCTTCCATTTATTGCAATAACGTGAGTCACCAGTCCACAAATGGTGCAGATAAGGGGGTTTTTTTTCAAAAATTTAAAATTTGAGCTTCGTATTTTGAAACAAAAATCCTTTTTTTTTTTAAATCTAATGCAAACAACAGGTTAATTTACATTACATATGAAAACTCTAGGCTTTGAATGAGCTAGGAATTTCTGAGAAGTAAGCATGGTAAAGGGTAGGTTCACTTTTTGTGGTCGTCTACAATATGTAAAACTCGCTTTGAAATTCTAAAGCAAAATAATACAAAATAAAGACAAAATAAATACAAAAGCAAAACGCCATGTAAAAAATATACATTTAAAAAAGTATAAAATATAATATATAATTCAGAATTAAAAACATATAATTAATATATAAATTTCTCTCAAAGTTTGTCGTGCGAATAACCTCCGTAATTAGCACGACCGTCTTGTGGATAATTTCAGTAATCGGCACGACCGTCGTGCGGATAACATCGGTAATTAGCACGACCGTCGTGCGGATAGCCTCGGCCTTCAGGTATCACACCGGTAATTGACCAATCAAAATGAACTTAGTCAATTGTAGTTCCATACATAATAAAGAAATATTTTTTTTATTGTGAGAAATTTTTTAATTTCCCTTATTCTATTTTTACATTTTTGGTATCTGTGCTTAGGATATTTTATGTACTTTGTAAAATATTAAAGGTTTTTGACAGGAACTATTTCTTTCGGGGCATAGGAGGCCACTTCCTGGGGTGCACACAGGATGTTTATAAACACATTGAATACACGTGGTTTTGAGGGTATTCCTGTTTGCGGATGGAAAAAATCAGAAAATGCCGTGTAGGTACCCTATTTTTTGGTGTCAGCTGATGTGACTGGTAACGTTTAACACTTCTTGCTAAATATTTTTTCATGAATTCGAATACCTGATTTTTAATGATTTTTTATTCTATATAGAATTACATAGTGAAAACAATTACCGGTGTGATACCTTGAAGGTGATTGTGTAAAATCATCTACACCCATATGAAAGGCAGTTTTAAGTTTATAAAGGCATATTTCAACAAAATATGTCATTTTATGAACTTTCTGTGTGAAAGCACATATTTTTAAATTTAGAAGCAGGGTTGACATTAATTTATACAGATTTCTATGTAAAATACTAATAATATGTCATGTTTTACCCTCAAAACTCCAAATTATGACTTTCAAAGTAGGATTATGCAATTCTGACATGTAGAAAGAAGTTAGAAAATGTTGGTTTTTTATTTTAGATGACTTTAAACTCTGTGCACCACCTGACTGCAGTCAATTATAGTGTCTACAGACTTTGTCGTAAAAGCACTTTAGGCTGATTTTTTCAAGAAAAGACTATTTCTGGGTTTGCGAATGAGTTTTCAACAAAAGCGACAACTGCGATAAAATGTGAAGAAGTAAAACATGTTTTTAAAAAGTGTTAAATTTTACAGAGACTGGGTTTACTTTCATTTTATTCACCTTAAGTGATTCATTTATTACTGGAGTGGAGGAATAGAAATAATGAAATGAGTTAAATTTGTCTTATGAAAGTAATGTACAAATAAAATTTATTAAGAATTTTTCAAAAATAAGAAGCTTATGACCAAAATTGCATAAATACTGTCAGGGCATGAGAGTGAATACTTATTCTGAGTCCCAACCATGCATCACACATATAGTACAGAATGTCACTTAGCACCGTGGTATGCCTGATATGGTTCTCTAGACTTTTTCCATGCTTTCGCAGCTGACATTCAAGATTTTTCAGTTTGCCGGAGAATGTTTTTTGTCATTTTACCACTTTTATGTAGGTGTTGACCCTCTCTTTTAAATTAAGTCTCAGTCAGGATGTTTATTTTAGCATGATTTGTTAAGCACATTAATGTACTGAAATATTAATAAATTACAAATTAAAGTGATGAAGAAATTTGACATATTTACACAATCAAAATATCAGATTAACCATAATTCAGCTAATAAAGTGCCCTGTTCTTCTTTTGTCACTTCCTATAAATTTTATCAGCAGTTTTTGTACACCCACCCACCTCCAAGAATCATGGAGGATGGCCTGATATTAGTTTCTTTGTTGCATTTATTCACATTTAAAAGTGTTAAGACCCATAAAAATGTTTAAGATTTATATTTATAATTTTAAATGTTGAATTTTTATGTAAATTTGGTGAAACAAAAAGCTGTAATCTTGAATTAATCATCAAACACCTTTGAAATTCCTGAGTAATTCAATGAAAAGAGGATAATTATGCATGTTCAATTGGAATTTCATGGCTAATTTGTGTCTGCAGAGAAAGCCAGTTACATAAATCACAACAATAAATTACATCTGAATTGTTTTCTCCATTTTCTTATCATCAAAGCAAGTTTAATGGAGTGTCAGAGCTGTTCAGAACCTCCCCAGATGCTGATATCATTTGGACTGCCCTGTGTTACAACACAGCTTTTAGATAAACTTCTGCATAGCAGGTTGTAGACAAGTACCTAGGCTTTAATTGGAACATAAATTGACCAGATGCAGATTTTATTATCAGCCTAATATTTAACAATTTCTGTAAATTCTGTCATTCTTAGGAGGGTAAAATGCAATTTTGTTATGTAATAATTGCATAATGGTCTCAGACTTGTGAATTATTTTTTGTTTGTTGTGAAGAACAGTGCATATACTCTCCACGGATACAAAATTGGTTGCCAGGCTTAGTCTATTAAGGATGAAATTCTGCTTCAAAATATGCACAAAAAACTTCTGTCAGAGTGCTCAGTGTGTATTCTTGACTGCTCTGGAGTAAGGGAGATAAATGCATCATATCTCCAGCAATAATGGGAATTAGATCCCCAGGCTTCAGGATGTTAGTGACAGTTATTTAAGAAATCTCAGGTGCAAAAATGAAAAAAATCTGACAACTTCAAAGGTCCTTCAAGGTATCACACCGGTAATTGACCAATCAAAATGAACTTAGTCAATTGTAGTTCCATACATAATAAAGAAATATTTTTTTTATTGTGAGAAATTTTTTAATTTCCCTTATTCTATTTTTACATTTTTGGTATCTGTGCTTAGGATATTTTATGTACTTTGTAAAATATTAAAGGTTTTTGACAGGAACTATTTCTTTCGGGGCATAGGAGGCCACTTCCTGGGGTGCACACAGGATGTTTATAAACACATTGAATACACGTGGTTTTGAGGGTATTCCTGTTTGCGGATGGAAAAAATCAGAAAATGCCGTGTAGGTACCCTATTTTTTGGTGTCAGCTGATGTGACTGGTAACGTTTAACACTTCTTGCTAAATATTTTTTCATGAATTCGAATACCTGATTTTTAATGATTTTTTATTCTATATAGAATTACATAGTGAAAACAATTACCGGTGTGATACCTTCAGGAAATGGCACATCGGAAACGGCCTGCCTAATTGAAGACCTACAGGTAAATGAAGACCTACGGAAGACCTACACAAATGTGGATTATATACATGAAATTTGATATGATATTCTTATTCAGCATGTCTTAAATATAAAATATATCTAAAAATATTTCATAAAAATAGGTTTTAAATAGCGGTTTTTGAGCTCGGTATGAGGAACTATTTTTTCTCCCAAACGAACTAGCGCAAGAAAGATAACTCGCGTCGATTCGTAAACAAAAGACCACAGCGAGTGTTGTATGATTAAATTGAAATGAGTTGACACGGGAAATATAACCAAAAATTCAACATTTTTAAATATTTGTAAACGTAAAATTATGCATTAATAGTATTATATTTATTTAATTATCCAGGAGATTTAATCAATAATTGTTCTTCTATATGCATCAATAAAATTATGTTAAGCATTATTCAATTTATAAGATTAAAATATTGAAATTCTTTATGTCTATAAAGATGTAAATTTAAAATTCTTTTATCATATTTTCATGAACTGGATTATCACTTTGAAGGAATCTTGGATTAAATATCACAATACCAATATACACAGATCAATTGGAGGATGTCCATGTTTTGATTGCAATTAACAGAAGACCCCACTCAGCCTGTCTGTGTTTATTTAGAGTCAACATTGGTTTCTTAATTATAACATGAAACTACTATTAAGAAACATAATCACACACATGTATACTGTAAATATATTTAAATTTTATCTCAGATAATTCCTAAAGATTTTATGATTATATTTTAAAATCAACAATGCAAATTTATTTTACTATCATAAAACACTGAGTTTCATTTAACATTAACAATACCAACATTGTTGAACAGTATAAAATTATACCAATTCTTTTATTATTTATTTCATATCAAACAAGCAATAAATACAAAAAATCTTAATGATATTAAAACACAATTCAATTGAAAGATTCAAATTTATACATCATGTATGTTAAATGCATAATTAACAGTGATTAATGAGTTCACAACTATGGCTAAGAGTTCTTTTTTATTGAAATAATTTTTTTTTCTGTACTTAATCTATTATTATTTTCTATAATTAATGCTCAACTTCTTCATTTTTCAATTCATATTTTTCCAAATTCTTTTTATTTTTTTTTATTTTCTTTTCTTCAGAATCAAAATAAGAAATACTCTATTGAACAGCTGTTTGTGTAGATTGACACTTTAACACGAGTTATCTTTCTTGCGCTAGTTCGTTTGGGAGAAAAAATAGTTCCTCATACCGAGCTCAAAAACCGCTATTTAAAACCTATTTTTATGAAATATTTTTAGATATATTTTATATTTAAGACATGCTGAATAAGAATATCATATCAGATTTCATGTATATAACCCCAATTTTTGTAGGTCTTCCGTAGGTCTTCATTTACCTGTAGGTCTTCAATTAGGTATTCCCCATAGGAAATGGCACATAGAACATAAGTTGACACATGATCTAAGGACAGAACACTTTAACTGCAAAAAATACCACAGAATCAATACTCTTTAGTGTGCAGTGTAGAGAATGTTCTTAAGCTTGTGAGTGCCTAAGCTTCAAACATGTCAATGCATTTTGTGGGCGTCTGGAATTAACGGCCGATGATATATACACGACCGTCGTGCGCATAGTAAAGAAAGTCTATTTACACGACCGTCGTGCGAATAGCTATTGCAGATTGCTGAGATATGTACACGACCGTCGTGCACATATGTAAGAAAAAATCTATTTACACGACGGTCGTGCAAATAGCAATCGCACATTGCCAGTGATATGCACACGACGGTAATAGTCATTAGTATTACATATGTATACATGACCATCGTGTGCTCGAAGATACAACGTTGTTTGCACGATCACTTAGAGTTATAATTTGACCCAGTATGAATTTTCATGTCAATTTTTTGACATTTAAAAACTCTTATTAGATAAATGTTTGCATTTATGAACGGACATTTTACTTTAATATGTCTTTTTACACACATTAAATTAGGAATTAGTAAAAAATTAAAACTAATCAATAATTTAACTGATCCGATCCTGATCAGATTTTGTTTGTTTGTTGTTTAACGTCCCTCTCGAGAATTTTTCACTCGTACGGAGACGCCACCACTTGCCGGTGGAGAGCTGCAAATTTTGACCTATGCTCGGCACTGAGGGCCATTGAGCATTGAGGGATCTTTTTCATGCCAGCACCTACTGCGACACAGGACCTCGGTTTATAGTGGGATTCGAACCCGCGACGTAAGGATCAGCTCCTTACTCCGCAACTCTAGAGCAGACGCTGAGCTGATAGACTAAAGTGTAGATGAGCCTGTCTCTGGCTTTATGTGACAAACATAAATCTTTTAATCGTTTAACATTTAATCTTTTTTCATTGACAGTTTTTTTTTTAAATCAAAATAATTATTACATGTATGTTGATATTTATTTACCTCAACTTTTTTTCAGAAAAAAAAATTATAAAACATATGAGGGATTGACATCTGTCTAAGATTTACAATCCAACATCAAATGAAAAAAGCTGTCTTAGGCACACTCCCCTATCTGAATTGTAAAATACATAAGTTTAGAAACAGGACTGGGACATAAATATCATATTGCACTAGTTTTAGTCTGAATGGACTGGAACACATGATCGTGTCCCCTTTATGGTACTCTCTCATTTCTTTAAAGTCTTTCTATTTCTAATTTTTTTCCAACTTGAAGGCTACTTCATTTTAATAGTACGTACTGTATTTCTATTTGAAACTGAATTAAATATTATGACCCACAGCTATTTCTTTTCACACCCCTCTCTTTTTACGGTGCAGCTTCTTCTGTGGATAATTGATTATTTTACATACCTGTATAAAATATATGGATGCACAAGGATAGGTATATTATGAGGTATTCAAGTGTGCCCAGAAGAATGCAAGAATGCAACCGAATCGTAATATATAATTTCTATCAGTTTCATAAAAATGTAGATGAAGCAATTTATTAGCCATAAAAAAACAAATCTTTAAAAAAAAAATAATGAAGATTAGAAACCTAAAAAAAATTGGAAAGGGGGATGATCACTCAACACCGGCTCTTAAAGATCACCAGGGTTAGACACTAACTTTCACACTTGGCTAGCGAAGATAGGAGGGAGGAGGAGTTAAAAGTAACATTATCCTCCTATATAGCCTTTTTTGCCCTCAACCCACACAGTGTACTCACACATATGTTGTATTCTGGATCTGCCAATGCATATTTCGGCCCAATATTGATGACCAAATTAATTACAGAAAAATAAAAAAATTGAACGTGGGCAGGGAAGCAAAGAGCCATAGCTGTCTTACCGACAACAGGGCCAATTCAAGTATTTATAAAGAAATGACCCTATTTATTAATAAGCTTTTCTTTTTCAATTCAAGATCAACCAATGTAATATCAATTGTGTACAAGTGTTACATTTTCATAGTTGCAAGTACATGTATGTCATATAACAATCATTTTACATGTTCATTACTCTAATTTTGGGTCAAAAGATTTCAAAAATCAATAAAAATAAAACAAGTAACTATGCAAAATTTAATGAAATAGTTTAGAACTATCTTACCGAGATACTTTCAAAGTGTAACGTGTATATTATGACTTTCTGAAATTATGTTTATTTTAAAACATAGTAAAGAAAACGTAGAAAAAATACACAAAGAAAAAAATTAAATAAAAGAGCACAACTGGAAAAATCTTGAGCTCGCACTCGGATTCACCACATTTACATATTTCAGCAATCATATCACTGCGCCACGAAGTCATTGAAATTGAATAGATGAATTTAAGAAAGATTGCCAAATCTTAAAATAATATGAGATGAAGAATTGAATATATATAAATTTCCACCATTTTCAACATGAATTAAGACCACCTTTAACCAAAATAAAGTGCCATAATACACAAAATTATTCAAGTGTTGTTTTCCTGATTAAGAGTGCATGGTCTTTGTCAACAGTTTGTCATTGTTTAGGTAGATACCTCAATATTTACTATATACTCCATACAAACTTGATGATTTTTAAAATTATTATATAGGGGAACTATTAACTTATAAATATCATTATTGTTAATTTGAGATTACATGTATAAACTAAGGTTGTATGACAAAATTTTGGTTAAAGGTGTATTTAAGAAATCACTCCTAGAGTAGGCAAAAACGCCTATCAATGCCAATGCACTATGGCTTTTTTTGAGATTTGGTTTGAGGTGGATGGGGTAAAACCACAAGCCTACCAAAATAGTTATTTATAGTAGATATTCTGTTATGGTTATAGTGACATGTGAATATATACAAATACGAGGGTTTACAACGACCGGTGCCCATTGGACCTATATGTCACTTTAGCATATATAACATATTTTCATTTTCAACAGAGCTAGGGCATATGAAATAAATTAGATTTTTACAAGTATTTTTGTCTTACTGAAAAGAATAAATTTAAAGATTTTGACAGGTTGTCTTTGATTATTTTTCATTAGTGTTTAAAATATCAACTAGATCTACATATCTATTTAAATAAACATTATGAAAGAAAGCTTTTCTGATGTTTTCTTACGAAAATGCTTTTAGGCTTAAACCAGTGCGTGCCGAACTTAACTGGGGACGAAACAACGAATGAAATAAAAACATAATGGTCGTGCGAATAGGTCAGCTGATTAATAAATACAATACACGACGGTCGTGCAAATAGTCACTGAAAAATTATATACATGACGGTCGTGCAAATAGTCACTGAAAAATTATATACACGACGGTCGTGCAAATAGTCACTGAAAAATTATATACACGACGGTCGTGCGAATAGCCGATGAAAAAGTAAGTACACGACGGTCGTGCATATAGACACTGCCGGAATTAACAAAAAAATTTCACCTTTACGGAGTTGCCACCCTTGGCCTGTTTCTTTGTGGAATCGTCATCACCACCGCCACCTTTGGCGCCTTTTCCACCACCTCCCCCACCCTTATTTTTGGGCATTTCTAACGTCTAGTGTGACTGTTTACAAACGTTGCATTCACATGTGCAATGCAATCCGTGTTAAACCTAGCTTTTTGTTCATTGTTTGCTTTTTCACTATTTCAAACATCTGTATGATTCAGAAGAATTCTAAACTTTACTTAATTTTGATTGGATGAAATTGGTGCATTTGGTCCAATGAACTTGTGTTTGTCGGACGAGTTTCGGAATGTAACACAAGATGGACGATTCCATAAAACAGATTATCAAATAAGTTGATTAGAGTCCTAAAAATAATGTCTGATGATGAATGCTTCGGTCCAGCACTTCCACCGGGTAACTTTTTTCTTTTGTGCGAATTTCTGCGTGTTTACTTTCAATGCAACCACCGTGCATCAATCATCGGATGTTTTATTCTTTAATATATTTTTCCAGCTGTAGTGTTTTCTAGAATTGTGACTATGAAATGTGTTTTGTTTACGCAGGGAATGCAAATAAATAGTTTAAAAAGAGCTTAAAAGAAAAATAATTTTGAAATAATAAATATGATTTCCAAACATTTAAATAGAAATTGGCTTTCATTACAGTGTAAAGTTTGGATTAATTTTCAGGATTCACTAATTCAAGAAAAGAAGAAACTAAACAGAAATCTAACAGTGAGAGCAGACATGGGATAGGACCGCAGCTTCCCCCAAACTTCGGAGGACAGCCCGCAGGTTCATCATCAGATGAAGAAGCCCCCTGCATTGGTCCGTTATTGCCATCACATCTCAAATCATCTCACACCCAATCACAAAGTTCTAATGCAAAAAAGGACACACACTCAATATCTCAATCAAAGTCACCTGAAAGTTTGTCAACTATTGGTCCATCACTTCCTCCACATTTATCTGCTAAATTCAAGTGTTCTGATGACAATGATTCTAGAACTGATTCCATTGGTCCATGTTTACCTAGTGATCAAAGTTCATTCAGTGCGACAAAAGATGATAATGTGATTGGTCCCTCCCTACCCCCTCATTTACAAAGGAACACCCAGTCCTCTTCATCAAGAGAAGGGGAAGAAGATGATGATGACAGTGATCTCATTGGACCCCTTCCTACTGAAATGACTGCAGGAAATTCTCAGACCAGTTTCTCTGCAGAGTTTGAAAGGAGGGCTCAGAAAATGAGAGATCACTTGGATGGAAAAGTAAATTGTCTTTCATGTTTTATTCTTTATAAATATGCCATTTAATTTAAAGCAATTTTCAATTGGATTAGACTTACTTTAGGTTGTAAACATATAATAAAACTGCATTACAAATTCATAGATTTGATAATTTAAAACCATTTATGTAGAATGAGCCAGAGAGCCAGCCCAAACGAGAGTCGTGGATGACCGAGCTACCAGACTGTCTTGGCCAGAATATTGGATTGACCGCTCGAACGTTTCGTGCAAACGCTGGGCCAGACATGAGTGACCGGTCAATGTGGACAGACAGCCCAGCAGACAGAGCTAGAAAAGAGAAGGTCTGGTGACATAAGTTTATTAGTCCAGTTCATGATGAAAAACTGTAATATACACTGTCAAGATGTTACAATTTTAATATATTACATGTATGGAAAATGTCTGTATTATGAAAAACCATAATCTAGATAATGTAGTACAAATATTAGATTAAGCCTTACAAATGATTAACCTTTATTAAGAAAACAATGCGATTCCAAACTTCAGACTTCTGGTTTAATTATTTTCAAGGTGCAGGCTAAGAAATAGTACAAAAATTTTGCTTATTTTTAGTGCACACTTTGGATGTCAGTATCTCACAGACAGAAGTTTTTGTGGGATTGGTAATAACATTCCTGTGTAGTTTAAAGATGACCCAGTGACCTGCTGCTGCATCCTCACAACGTCAGGGGTCCTGAGTCAACACGTTAGACCAACGGACCCCTGATATTGTGAGGGTGAGTGACGTGATACTGGTCTTGTTTCCCTGTCCTTCAACCATCATGGTTCTTTCATAGTTTAGCTAATACACTAATGATTATTCAGCTGATAATCTTGTATAATGCTACATCTAAAGCATATATAAGACACATGATACCCCTTAGGTATCTAGTCAACTTCTTATTTATACAGTACTGTAAGTGATAATACTGTCCCTGCTGTGTAGTTAGATGCAGAATTCATTTTACAAAAGGGGAAATAACTCTTATTTACACTTTATTATGGAATATTGTAATATTACATTTTTTCACAATGGAATGGACTGTTAATGTCAGATTTACTTTCATAGTAAATTTACCCTGATATTGTGAGGGTGAGTGACGTGATACTGGTCTTGTTTCCCTGTCCTTCAACCATCATGGTTCTTTCATAGTTTAGCTAATACACTAATGATTATTCAGCTGATAATCTTTTATAATGCTACATCTAAAGCATATATAAGACACATGATACCCCTTAGGTATCTAGTCAACTTCTTATTTATACAGTACTGTAAGTGATAATACTGTCCCTGCTGTGTAGTTAGATGCAGAATTCATTTTACAAAAGGGGAAATAACTCTTATTTACACTTTATTATGGAATATTGTAATATTACATTTTTTCACAATGGAATGGACTGTTAATGTCAGATTTACTTTCATAGTAAATTTTAACAACAAAGAGAAGATGGTGCATATCATGTTGGTTTAACTGTTAAATTGATCTTAGTTCAACTTGAATTTAACCTTACTTCAGGCAAAGGTGTTTTATTTTGTCAGTCTGAAGGTTATGTTTTTAATTCATTGATTTTAAGTGGTCGAACTTATAGATGACATATCAGTTGGTAATTCATCATTATAGGTTCTTTTTACCATCTAAAACAATTTGTTTTAAAAAAAAATTCAGTAAGAGCCTGAACCCATTGAAAAAGAGGATTTTCTAGCATACGAAAATAAATTGTAGCAGAAATGTAATGAAGAAGTAGGTTCAAAGTTAAATAGGATAATCATTATCACTTTTGCTTTCTGAAAGAAAAACATTGTAATATCTATAAATTTATTTCAGGAGGGGAATAAAGGAAACAGAAAACGATCTCACAATGAGGCAGCTTCCAGCAGCAGAGATCAACAGATCAAGTCAGAGGTGGACAAATTTAATGTAAGTAGTCTCAGATAATTAGATTTCACTTATTGTAATACAAGTACAGTAAAACACGCTTATAATGAAGTGGTAGGGATGAACAATTTTGCTTTGTTATAAATGTAATTTGTTATATCCAATAAGTTCACAAAATATTTTAAAGACACAGGGAATGAAAGTCACTTTGCTATAAGCATCAATTCATTCTAAGTATGTTCACTATGAACGTGTTTTACTGTACAATGTCTGACAAATAACAGATTTCTCATTAAGTAATACAGTAAGGTGTCACAGGATACCATTTAAACTATTAGACTCAGGAGACTATTCTGTATTTTCTAGTAAATAAGAAACTTGGAGCTTTGTAGCAATTAACTGATGTAATCTTGTTTAGGTCAGTCATTCTGAAGAGATTGCTTTATGATTAAGTGTATGATTAACTAAGATTTATTTTTTGATTCCAGAAAAATCGTGGCACTGAATCATTGCTTGACATGCACCAGAAGAAAATGAAAAAGAAAATGGTAAGAGAATTTGTAACAGGTTAATTTGTAGTGTAAAGCAGGAGTCCAGTGTTGTGTGTTTAAACCTTGCTCCACAAAGACACAAATGTATAAGACAGGGATGGGCACGATTACTGAAAAATGTAATCGATTAATAATCGATTACTTAGAGGAATTTTGTGTAATCGATTATTAATCGATTACACTCATTTTTGTCCTGTAATCGATTGTAATGGATTATTTTGGAAGATGTAATCGATTAATAATCGATTACTTCAAAGTTTTTATCTCTTCAAATATCAAAGTAATATTTAATGGTAAATCACTAAATTTTGATGTTATCCACTGAAGTTTGAATGTGTTCCTGCAGTTTCAGTGCAGATTCTTTTAAGGTTTTATTCTGGCTAACATTCTCACTAAATGCCCAAATGAGGGATTCTCTACCATGGAAAGTGGAGACATGATTCCTACAATAAAATATGCCTAGATATTAATTATTCCTTTCAACCTTGGATCTGAACCTCCATATTTATTGACTTGTTGCAAAAATTATTTGATATTTTATTGTGAATTACTTCATTAGAAGTATTTAGGCTGCCCGTATGTTGACAGTACACATTAAACATTCCTGTACGTGTCTTTTTCAAAAAATTAGTAAATTATAACTCTTAGTAATAAACATGTAAATTAAATGTGTCTTTAAGTAATTAAATTAATAGCACAATTTCATTCTATTTTGAAATAAGTGTTTTGAGAGCTATTAATTGTTTTAATAATATTGTTTGTCTTCAATGGAATGAAAGTTAAACACTAGGTAGTTCACAGTTTACACCTCATTATCTGCCAATCAGGGATGTCTCAGTCAATTAATTAGCGAATTAAGATAAGCAAACACAGTGACACACTCCCTCTCTTACAGTCACTTACAACCTCTCACTGATATAAAAACAACCTTACAATTTTGAATGAAATCATGAGAATGATTTTGCAAATTTTAAAGTTACTAAAACACAAGTTTGAAATTGTTTAAACATTTTCAGATATGAATAAGTATTTCCATATTCTTTTTTTTTTCGAGTACAATGTAGTTTATTTACCAAATAATTTATATTTAATACAGCACTTAAATCTGTTTTTGCTGTTTATAATTTTCTATTACAAGACAAAGTTTTTCAACATCTTAAATATGAAAAAGGACATGAAGCAAGAGGACAGTGGGTCAAATGTAAAATGCACACGAAAAATCTGTATATTCTATTAATAAATGGTTGAAATACACTTCTGAATTATTAAGTACTAGACCAGTAGGTCTATAATGCAAATTTTATTGAGAACATTATTAAACGTATGATAATAAAAGTAAGGAAATCTAAACATTACACTAGGTGGTTTATATTTGATATTTATGTGTGACTGACTCGAAATAATTCTCCATTATAACATCCATTTGTGTATAAAGTAATCGAAAGTAATCGAAAAAGTAATTATAATTATATTGAAAATTTTAGCTGTAATCGATTAAATTACGATTACAAGTAATCGAAAATCTCTTCCATTACAGATTACTGTCGATTACTTGATAAAAAGTCATCATTACAATCGATTACGATTACTCGATTACGATTACCCCATCCCTGGTATAAGAACATTGTATGTTGAAAGGAAGAAAAATGAATCTATTTTGTGGAATTTATGATGACTTAATGTCTAGAATTAAAACTTATAGCTGAAGGATTTGATCTTTCTTTTAAAAAAAAGTTTAGAATTATAAACAAAGTCCATATGAAGCATATAAAAATGTTGGATTTAATTCAGTGAAAATTTATAAAATTTTTTCTTTTTCATTGAACAGAAAGAGGAGGAAAACAAACCTAAAGAACGACGACCTTTTGATCGTGACCTTGACCTTCAAGCGAACAGATTTGATGAAGCACAAAGGAAGTCTATTATCAAGAAATCACAGAACCTCAACAGTAGATTTAGCCATGGGAAGGGCAGTCAATATTTATGAAGATTTAACAATGGGAGTGGTAGTCAGTATTTATGGAGATTGTTTTGAAGTGTATAGTGGTCAGACAATATCTCCTCTTGGATTAGATACTTGAGGTCAATAGTTGTGAAAGCTTTATTTTTACTGCATTCAATACTTCATTTTTGCAAAAGAAATAATATATCATGTAAAAATTTTAGTAGCCTGCTCGTTGTGCCTAATGGTTCATGGAATAACAAAAAAAGGATGCAAATGAATTTCATTGAAAACACAAAGACTTTATCCTGTAAAAAATATTTTATCATTAAATTTATGTGAATATGTAAGCATTTTGTGACTTGTTCAGATTTAAGTTGAGCTAATAACTTAAAATATACATGGTTTTGTACTTAATCTGAAACAGAACAATTCCATGAGCACATAATGTAGAAGTTTAAGGAAGCAGGTATAGACACACAAGGCTCTTTAATTGACGTAAACATTGAAACAGAAATCAAGAGATTTTAGAAAAGTGAGATGCTTTTTTGTAATTTTCTTATATAGGTGATTTTCTGTCAAGCATATTTGATATTTGTGCATCAGATGTATAAATTTATCTGATAGGCTAGCATGTACTCTGTTTTCTGAACAAAATGGAGGATATTGGCATTTATTCCAGCATTTCTGTATACATTCTCTAAGATTAATTATTGTTTAAAAGCATGTATAATCACACATATGCACTGAGTCAAAAAAAAAGTAAGACCAAAACAAGAGGCCCATTGGACACAATGCTCACCTGAGTCAATATGCCCTACTGTTCTTCAGCAGCAGATTTCTTCCCCTATATATTCATATGTAAAGCTTTGATCACTTGCCACCCTACCCTGGTCATGATTTGAACAATCCTGAATCTACACTTGACTACCTGGAGATGCCTCCATATCAATATGACTAATCATAGCTTTGTTGTTCTTGAGAAGAAGATTTGTAAATATATTAAAGTTTTTTCCTATATATTCCTATGTAAAAGTTTGATCCGCCCACTGTCTCCCCACCTTTAACTTTAAAAGTTGAAACTTAACTGAAACCTTCATTACATAGTGTAGATTCAAATTTATTCAAATTATGACACCAGGGGGAAGCCCTGGAGTCATACCCGGTAATTTGAATAAATTTGAATCTACACTATGTAATGAAGGTTTCAGTTAAGTTTCAACTTTTCTTGTTCTTGGGAAGAAGATTTTTAAAAGATGACGCCAAAAATTCTTAATTATCTCCCCTCAAAAAGGGCGTACCCCTCCATATGAACAAACTTGAATCCCACCCAAGAATGTGGCAAGTTTGGTCAAAATAGGCCCAGGCATTCTTGAGAAAAAGTCGAAAATGTGAAAAGTTTACAGACGGACAGACAGACGGACGCCAGACAAAATGTGATCAGAAAAGCTCACTTGAGCTCTAAGCTCATATGAGCTAAAAAGTCCTTAACTTTAGGTTCTTTTTGATTTAAAATACAAAGCTAAAGAAAAACCCAGCTACAGATACGTGGGGGAGGGAATCCTGAATTTGCAGCATAAAATTTTCTTGAAAGCGGCTCTGAATTCTTTGTTGAAGAATGTATAAATAACCGGATTACAGGCTGAATTAAAGTAACCGAGAAAAAGCACCAGGCTCTGTACAAACTCCGGGAAGACACCTTCTGGACATAAAGGCACTAACAGTGCTACAATGAAGAACGGAAGCCAACAGATCAAAAAGCACCCCACCACGATACCCAGAGTACGGACAGCTCGACGCTCCTGAGGCAGAGAAATCGTGTCTCGACGCTTCAAATGGCGACGTTTTAGGACATTTTTTACTTGATTTTCGCCTGAATTTCCTGTTGTCAGTGATGTTTTTGGAAAGTTTAGGTCGTCTCCATTCTTTATGGTCTGTCCTCCCCGACATTGACTTATAAGCTTCCCTGTTTCCTTGTCCACAACTTCAGTAATAATTTCGTCCTCTGCAATGCTGGGCATGCGTTCTGGATAATCTTTTGTTGTCGTGGTGTCACTTGAAATGGAGGCTTCACCAGACGTGGTAGTGTATCCGGAATCAGTGCTAGAAAGAAAAGAAATCTGACGCACTAGAATGGGACGTCTTGGTTTTATCTTTGGCTGATCAAGAGTTTGATTATTATCAGTCACAGGTACTTCCTGTTTCATTTCAGTTGATGTCTCATTCGGTTGACCTTGATTTTCGTTTTCTGTATTACCAATAGGCTTGTTCTTGCCTTCCCCTTCCTCTCCTTTATTACAATATAAACCACATGTTTTATAGGAGTAGCACTTCCGTCTCTTTTGAAACCTGTTCATAGATTTAATGATCAAACTATTTCCTGGACCCCTCACCCACTGTTTACCTCTTAACCACGTGACCTGAAATATTTTGCAGTAGAAACACAACATTACGATTAATGGTAAATAGAACGCTCCAATAGTAGAATACAGTGTGTATCCCACATTTTGAGAAATGGCACATGACTCTGGGGACTTTGGATCCGGTGTTTTCCATCCGAGAAGGGGTGGTAAAGCAATGACTATAGAATACACCCAGGCAATAGTGACCAAAAACAGGACCCTCCGAACTGTTCTGAACTGTGCGTAATGGAGAGGTTGCGCTATAGCATTATATCTGTCGTAGCTGATCATGCACAGATTCAAGATGCTAGCAGTGCAACAAATGATGTCCATAGAAACCCAGAATTCACAGAAAACGGGCCCGAAGTTCCAGGTCCCCTGGAGTTGATAAATCAGCGCAAAGGGGGTCACACAAATGCCGACAAGGACGTCACTGAGAGCGAGGCTGACAATGAAGATATTACCTACCCTGTGTAGACGTCTGTCCGTGAGGATTGATAGTATCACCAGACTGTTCCCGAAGACAGTGGCGATAATGATGATGACGGCGAAAATGGCGATGAAAATACTTATTGTTCTGCTCACAAAATCAGGACCGATATTATTCATCTTAGGAAGAATGTCCCGAAATGGTGTTGAAATATCGAGGATAAAGTTAGATTGCACCCTGATCGGAGAGTTTTACAATATTAACCCGCAATTTTCTGATTTAAATGTTGTCCATTTGCAAATGTTTGCGAATTGTCTTCTAAAATATTCTCATATTTCCCTTTAAATATACATCCTCGACAATTCAAGTCGAGCATGTCTTTTCTTAAATGATGTGAAATAAGGAAGACAGATTAGATTGCACCCTGATCGTAGATTTTTCAACATTTACAATTAATTTTTTTGTCATCGAGTTCTAGCTTCTAATTTAGATGAAGTCCTTTTACAATTTTTCCGTCCTCAAAGTACTTTCACATTTCGATTTAAACATGAAGTCCAACCAGGTGATCGAAGTCTAGGCAATCCAGAAATACGAAGCGGTCTGTAACTTCATGGCATTTCCGTTATGTGTAAGTTAATCGCTACCTCAATTAATATATAACACCCGATGCATAATTTGAATACGAGTCTGTCATGATTTAAGCATTGACTTTTCTCTCTCTTTTTTTTTTAACCTCTCTCACGAAGTCCTGGATATAGTTTTTCAACAAATGTCCATATTAATTAAAGAACAATAGCACGTGCAATCCTGCAGTATTTCTATACTTAAATATTACGCATCCAAATTACTTTCAGCAGTTATAAACACAGTAAATTTTCTTTCATTTGCTCTGCAAAATAGCAATCACTTTATCCGACACTACGAAACGGAGTGCTCCTGTCCACACGCTTAAACTAGCGTCATATTTTAAGTTTTAGTTATAGCGTAGTATAGTATCTTCAAAAGTGTGCAAGGAATTCTATGCTGCTCAGAAGGAGACTAACCATATTCAAGGACCAGTTAAGGCAACAGTTTAAAAAACAAACATTGCATCAAGGTTTATAAATTTTTATTATCCCGTAACCAGATTTGGTCATTTTGTAGGCAATTGCAGCCAAATGTTAGATATTGTCTATTGATTAAACTCGGACTATTCCCTCGGGAAACTGTATCGCTCCGATCGGTCGTCTTGGAATCTCCGACTGTTCAACAAGACGTTATTAATATTCAGAGTGTTAGAAAGCGTGGGGGGACAGATTATTGTTAGATTTGTCTGTGATTTAATGTAAAGGTCAATGTATACATTGGTCGTTATTGGCGGTGAAACAAAAACTTGATGTACTAAAAGGCCCGTAGGAAACCGGGGGGGGGGGGGGGAGGGAGGGTTCCCTCCCGATAATTTTGCCAATATATATTTTATGGAAAAAAACAATGATAATTTACTTTGCTTATTTGTTTCACTTCAATGCTGAAGTCTTACGAATTTTTTGTCAAGGAATTTGTGTTGGGTTGTGCCCCAAACTGAAACTGATTCAGGGACTACTAGCCAGACTATATTTGTCCACCTGTTCACATCTTCTACAATCTCCGGAAATTGAAATACAGATATGACACGGTTCCTGACCGTATAATTTATATAAAATTTTTATTATTTCACACAAAGTTTGTACTCCAGTACACAAATCTATACAAGTATCTGATATTGTTGGATTTAGAGTTCTGTGTTATTGATTGCTACATGTATGATAAAATATAGGCATCGATTCCATATTTACCTTCAAACGGTAAAACCGTGGATGAAAGGTAGGAAAATCTTCAGATGGGAAAATTATCAAAAATACATTATATTTAAAATTATTCACTCAATGACGTGCAAAAAGAAAAATAAAGTGCAATATACACAATTCCTAGAAAACATGTTCCACTTTTGTCAGAAGCTGCAATACGTGCATTATTCAAACCTAATCCTGATCAGATCCGTCCTCCAGTTTACTTCAATAAAAATCTCTGGTTTTATTATATATTTACGCATGAAAAATTCAGTCTTTGCAGATCACCTGTTTCACTCATGTGACCCATTGCTATCGAAGCATAAGCATCTTTTTGTAAAAGACAAAATATCATGGCGCACATATCGTATTTGTTACGAATTTGCGACTGAGCTTTTAATGTTTTCCCAAAGCTGTGGACCAGACATGATTTTCATTCTTATAATCTCCATGATTCTGAAATTTTAGTAAACCCATGCTAAGAATCGCAAACTCTTTTTGCTAGGTATGATTCTCAAACGTTTCTGCATTAAAATAGATAAGACAAAAATTTTTATTCATTCACTGATCAGGATAAACAATTCATTTGAATAAGTCTCCAAGGTGTTCACTTACAAATAGGAGGCTTTTTAAGTTGTAGACAATCAGACTGCTAGTCAAAATACACATTTACCTCCTCTAGGGAGCTTTGAATTTGGTACACTTGTCCAAAAGTTTAAGATAAAATTGATGTTAAACTTTCATTTATGATTACAGTAATATGTTGCAAATATATTACAGAGTTATTATTTGGAGTTAAAACAAAGGAGATGGGCGAACAAGGCATGCAACATGCATAGCTTTAAATGTGTTATTATCAAATTCAATTCATGAAATAAGTATTAAGAACAAAGTTATTATTGAAAGGTGTGAAATTATAACAAACAAAACATTCTGTGGAAAAATTTATTTATGTTAAAAAAAGGATATCTTGGGAATTGAATCCAAGCGATAAAAATCCTGAGTGTTAGTCTTTCGCTTGGAGACCAGCACTACACCACACGAGCGCTCGCTCCGTGATCGGGAGGTCGTGAGTTCGAATCTCGGCCGCGACTGACCTAAGTCGATAAAAAATGGGTAGCAACTGTTCCTTCGCCATGCGCTCGGCACTTTGAAGTGAAAGTTGCGGGTCCTTCGGATGAGACCTTAAAAACCGAGGCCCCGTGTCACTGCAGACGTTGGCACGATAAAGATCTCTCACTGCTCAATGGCCCTGAGTAAAGGTCAAAATTTGAAGCCCTTCACCGGTGTATGGTGAAATCTCTATATGAGTGAAAAATTCTCGAAAGGGGCGTAAAACAAGATACAATCAATCAATCAATCACTACACCACACAACTCAAAACAGGTAGTGGATTTAAATCTTATTCGTCATGTGATCCTTGAATTACTGGATTTCAAATATTACTAGAAAAGATAGGAATTTTGTGCCATAAAAGTGTATTTATAAGGTAGAGTTTGTCCTTACTCCATTTTTTTTAAAGAAAATTTTTGTTAAGCAAAGATGTATATCTTTAATCATATTTTAAAGAAAACGGAGCGAAGACTCACTTGCCAAGACATATAGTTTGAAAAGTTTGGCAAAATGATCATTTTTGCCCTTTGGTGTGTGCATGCTTTTTATTCACATTTTAACACTTTTGAGATTATTGCAAATTGTGGAGATTTTGCAAGTAATATACAGTAAACTGAAATATAAAAGAAAGCTGTGTTAGAATTGAAAATCGATTTTTTTTCACTTTCTTATTTGCCGAACTATAGGCATTTTTCTCAGCTTGTTCGCCCATATTTTTTTTTCTAAAATATTATCATTCCTCAAAACTTTTAGTCTGCAGGAAAACCTGTGTCTTATTGTATAGGCATAAAGGCCCTCTTTAATGCCCACAAGCCAAAAAATACTTAATTCCACAACTTAAGAAAAACAGTTTTAATACACAACCTGTTTAAGCGTTAATATAGAATTAAGAAAATTTCTTACGTCATCTCTGGTCCAAAAACAACAAGGTCAAAGTCCTCATTCCTTTAAATCGACTTATGAGATCAAGATACACTAAACCTTTTGCACTTAGTTTCGTTGTATTGTTATTTTTTTTCCATATATGCTTAGATAAACATTTAATTATTAATGTACATGTGTATATATTTATCCGAGGTTACACTGTAAATTGCTATTTTTACACTCGAGAATGAATGAAATATATGGAGATAACGAACAGTATTCAAGCTCAAAAGTCCAATGAAACAATACAAAATAGGAGCAGAGGAAACACGGACCTCCAGACATCAGAAGTGGGATCAGGTGCCATGGAGGAGTGAGCATACCCTGCCGACCGGTCACACCCGCCGTGTGCACCTAGTCATGATCGGGAAATAACGGAAAAATCCGTCGACAATTCAGGGTGTAAATAATGGCCCTAACAATTAGTATGAAAAACGTCAGTTAGCATTTGACTTAATGATAAATTGTATTTGCTGACAAGGTCATTGTATCGACCATAGAACTTACGAAATGATGACTTTAAACGAGACAGCTGATATTCTTGTTTCATCAATTTATTTGTCAATAATTTACCTCGTTTTAGAAATTGTACATACGTAGAGCATGCTTTTGCGTATCGAATCAACTGAAAGATATATACCCCGTGTGCAGGTGATGAAGGTATATTGCTGCATAAGTAAGGGAAGTTGACGATTGAAAAGTTAGAGTCATCACGTTTATCATAAAGCTTGGTTAATTTTTCCATCTATTTTCAATTTTAATTTCAATTGATAATTTAGAATCAGGCGAATGCAAGAGAAAAGGTAAGACCATAAAGCTTTAAAAAGCACATCTAAAATGAAAAAAGTGAAAAGATAACTCAATATTATAGAAGTAGTTACATATCTTCTCTACACTGTTTTGTCAGTTATGAGAATAAAAGTCATTCTTTAATTCATTTATTCATTGTAAATATTTCTTTACGTTCTTTTCTTCCGACCCCCCCCCCCCTTTAATTAACTACAGTTCTGGATTTTATATTGATTAAATGCTTTGCAGAGCCATTTCCTGTATTAAAAAAAGCCATAAGTCTAAAAGTTACTTATACAATTTTTTAGCGATTGATAAAGAAGAAACCGAACTTTCCCTGGCCAAGGTTATAAAATAACAAATAAATAAATTTAAAAAAAAAAAACAACAATAAATAAATAAAAATATAAGATTAAAAAAATATTCAAAACTGCGATAAATATATGTCACCGCTAGTCACAAGCGAACTATTTAGGTCTTTCCCCTATGGTTCATGAATTTTGTCTAATAACATAGAACTGTCATATTCCCAATTAGAAGAGTATGGAATACTCTCTGATTTTCCCCAATAGAAGGATATTAGTTATCTCCCTTTGATTTTGAAATTAGAAACATTTAAGAAAAAGGGCAAAAGCTCTATGCTGAGTATGATTCTCCAACACTAAAAGAGAAGGACAAAGAAATTTAAAAGTTCAATCTCTCTGAAAAGGACGCAACTTGTTAGTCATGATTAGAAACCATCTGACCATTGATTCCGTTTTCTAGAAGGTTTGAGTTAAAGATAAATATTAAAGCAAACAGAGAAACCAAATATTCACCACATCTCGATCTTAGTATAAAAATTTGTAAACATGACTTTAAAAGTAAAAATGGGTTTAAACATTTATTTCTGAATACATTCAACTGATATGCTGCATATTCAAGAGGTGGCGTATATCAAATGTGGATTCTCAGAAACACCAAAGAGTTTTTTTTTTAAATTAAAATTACGATCTTTTTCTAAAGTCAATAACATCAAAATGTACGACTTTTCTACATTTTATGCAACATTTCTTCACGATAAATCAAGAACTATAGGCTTTAAGATATCGTAGACAACTTCAATAAAAATGGAACTTGGAAATTTGCAGTTCTTGTGAATGCTCATTAGCAAAAGTATTTGGTAAAACTCACTGTGATTCGACACGCAAGTACTTTGAAGATGATATTAAAAAAGATCCTGGAGTTGACAACATCTATAGATGTAGTCTTATGGAGACCAGTCTTCCAATATACTATTGAAATCCGATGGCATTACGGTGCTCCTTCATTAGCCGACCTATTTTTATATTCCTATGAAGCAGAATTTATTCAAAACCTTTACATGAGAAGAAGAAAACACTTGCTGTGGCCTTCAACTCGATATTCAGATATATAGACGACATTTTATCAATAAACAATATATGTAGTTACTTCCATACATATTTCGATCGATATCTCTCAGTGAACTCAAAATAAAAGACACCAGAGAGTCTTCCATGATATTTGTTTTGTATTTGGATGCTTTACTGACTATATACAATAAGGGCCAACTGACAACTCAATTGAATGATCATTGAGGTAACGTCAGCTTTTCCATCGTCAATTCTCCTTATATATGCAGTAATATTCCATTAACGCTTGCATGAAATATGGAGATAACTAAGGGTATTCAAGTTCAAAGACCATTTAGACAATACAAATCGGGAGCAGAGCAAATACATCAGAGGTGGGATCAGGTTCCATGGAGGAGTGAGCATCTCCTGCCAACCGGTCACACCCGCCGTGTGCTCCTTGTTATGATGGGGGAAAACACGGAAAAAATCCATAGACAATTCAGTGTGTAAAAAATGGCCTAACAATTAGTATGAAAAACGTGAGTCAGCATTTGACTTAATGACTATAAAATTTGCGAAATGATGACTTTAAACGAGACTGATGATATCCTTGTTTCATCCTTGTTAGAGCATGCTTCGAATCAACTGGGAGACAAAAACCCCATAGGCAGATGATAAGGGTATATATTGCTACATAAGTAAGGGGGAAAAATGAAGTCATCACATTTATCATAAAGCTTGGTTGTTATGTTACTATTAAAGTCTTTTTCTAGTAAGATATCCAAATATGAAACAGATGTGTGAGACGTCGATATATCTAAATGTCGAGTTATAGGCCACAGCAAGTCCTTTCTTCCCGTGTAGAAGTTTTTGAATAAATTCTGCCTCATATGAATACAAAATTAGGTCTGTTAACAAGGGGCGCACATAATTAAATTTTAAACCTAAGCAGGCTACTGACAGAAACGTTTATTTACAAGGATTTCAATAACCTCCTTTTAAGTCAGCATTTGGTAAATTTTATGGTCTTTGTTTACAAATATAACCTACACTGTATCATTTGGTTGTATTTTGACTGTCACATTTCATTCCAATTGTTAGGCCTTTGTTTTTTACACTCAATTTGACTACGGATTATACCTTCTACTTGATCAATATATAGATTCACGGCGGGTGTGACGGCTTACTCCTCCTAGGCACCTGATCCCATCTCTGGAATTTCCAGGGGTCCGTGTTTTATGCCCTGTTCACGGATTTGTATTGTTTGATTTTTTTTAATATCGATCACTGTTCCCTATCGTCACCACTTTCCTTCCTGCTAATACATTACTTCATTATTAAATTGGTATCATTTGGAGTTAAGTTTTTGGTCTGGTATATGATTCTAAATCTTCGACCATTTACCCAAAAATATTTAAGGAAAATTGTATTTAAACTTTATTTAAATTACTCTGTGTTGTTATAAGCATTTTTACGTGACAAAAAATCGAAAAAAATAATTCTACTTAAAAAGCAAACAGTTTTAACAAACAACCTGTTATATTAAAGTAGAGATTAATCCATCAGAACTGTCATTATCATTACGTCAGCTCTGGCCCGAAAACAAGTTTAAAGTCCCCTTTACTTTAAATCGAAAAGAACCAGCACGTGTATTATTTTTGTCCTTTTTGTTGCTTTGTTATTTTTTTCTGTATCCGCCTATTTAAACATTGTATTTATTAAGTACTGCACATGTGTAAATATTTACTTGTGGCTTAACTTTCAGAATGAATATCATTTCCGATACAATTTTAATTTGATTGATACTTTGAAATTCAAGGTGAATGCCAGGAAATACCAGTTTTAGAGTACATGCATAATGAAAATTATGTACAGAATTAATGATTATGCTTTCGCTTCAGCATCAGTAAGTCTGACCTAAGATATATTTGGGTATAGGCATAAGATAGTGACTGTTCCTTCTTCAAGCGTAAAAAAATCCCTCATTGCTATAGAATAAAGCGACATGCATAGGTCATAATTCGTGGCACATCACCTTTTAATACGTAGCTGACATCTCTTCCTGAGTGAAATATTCTTCTTAAGCCAAGAACAAATATCGGCTTTGTTGTTTAAATCTCACTTTTAAGAGGTCAGATAAAGAGATCTCATAAAGAATGAAAAAGATAAAGAAAATTAACAGTAATCGATCTAAAAAAAATCTACAAACACTACAAATCTGTGAACAGGGCATAAAACACGGACCCCCGGAAATTTCAGCCCCTATTGACTGGTCACACATTCTGTGAGCCCTATAAATTGATCAGTAGGAAAGTCATGACAAATATCTCGACTATACCATCACTTATTCTGTATCTCAGAACCTCACTAATGATAAAGGTTGTCATCTGATTTAAATGGATACAAGTATGCTCATCAGGTGTAATCAGAAATGTGATTACAACAGCAAGAACTGGACACGCTTTCTGCATCTTTCCGAAGATAAGAATATAATGTAGCCCTCTCCTAAGAATAGACAAGATAAACTGGAATAAATAGACGAAATCCTCAATAAAAAAGTTAATCTTTTACATATGTCCGAACAATATGAAAATTATACACTAGTACTTAAAACCAAAACACACACACACACACACACACACACACACACAAAGAGAGAGAGAGAGATACTCTATCGGATTCCTAGAACTGGGTGGTACATTAGTGTTGAAAATTAATTAATAAAATTCCTAAACGGCATGGAAAGAAAACTAGGATTCTACCTTTTCTTAAAAATATTACGGCTTTTCTTGATGAAAAGTGAATGGAGGCCCCACAAATGAGTGCAAAAGATTTTCTTTCGATGGGTTCATTTCTGTATGCTGTTATCATAGGTATAAAATGCAAAATTTGGAATTTGTATTTTATGTAAAACGGATACATGTTGTTGCTGACAAAAATCCTATAAACCATGAAAATTTATCTGAAGCTGCATTTTCTTGCAGTTTATCAATCACAGAAACTCTGAAGAATAATAACTGCAGGTTTAATACCATATATCCATGTTTTTAATTTTAGACTATATTATTTAATTTGACACTCATCAATATGATTTTTTAGGGACTGCCATTCATGATTTTGGAATCACACGGCGGGTGTGACCGGTCGGCAGGGGATGCGCACTCTTCCATGGCACTTGATCCCACCTCTGATGTTTTTAGAGGTCCGTGTTTGCTCTGCTCCCTATTAGTATTGTTTAAATGGACTTTGAGCTTGAATACTGTTCGTTATCTCCATATTTCATATAAATTCAAATATTTCATATTGTATACCAACATGTTTCATGGAAAACAATATGCATGTATATATGAGGGACATTCAATTTTTGTCAAAGCTTTGGTTTTTCAGCTGTAGCTTTTCAAAGCTTTTAAATAAATGAAGTGTTCTCTTTAAATTTTTAATGCATGCACTGTTTAATTTAAACGTGTTTATCTTTTAGAGGAAACGACGAATCGATTTTTTGTTAGGCAATATGCTTTAATTCTCATTGTAGAAAAGTAAGAAAACTCTCTTATTTAGTTTTATTTATATTTATCTATATCATTTATAGGCTTACATAGCACATAGTTTTATTTTGTCCCAAATGGCTTAAACAGATGATTAAGTATTCAAATTAACGAAAATTTCGAAACAATGTGCAAAAACCGAATAATTTTGATTATGTTGCGTATGAAAAATTTAAAAAGTCCGAGGTTTTTTTTAAAATCCTTTTAAACTGCAGATAGATCGATCCCAAATATTATAGTAATCCTTGTCAAACTTTGAACTTCTGAGAATTTTTATTGATTTGTTTTCTTTATGTTACAAGCACTTAAGACATGTCCTTAAATATATACATACTTGTATGCATACAGCCATGTAAGCATTTTGGTTGATTTTTTTTCTCTCGAGATTAAAATTTTTCGGTTTAAGTTTTTGACATTGTAAGTAAAGCAAATGAAGTTTATAAACGCTACGTAGCTGTTATTTGACTGTTAAATGATATTGTCATTGAAATTTGGCCGTCGGTTGTTTTTGGTATTTTTTTTTCCTAGGCATTCTAAAAATGGCATACGCGCAGGTTTGGAAGCATAAATTTTGCTTGACTTTTTCTTCCTTCAATGCCACTGCGATCGAAGTAGCCAAGATTTTTTTGAGCTCATTGACGAAAATGTACTATGAAATTATAGAAAATATAGTGTTATACATTTTTGTCACCAAAAAACCTAAATGGTTTTCCACATTTGCAATCGGACTTCATAGAGATAGATTAGGTTGGGGTTATTTTGTTTGATAGATTATCTCTGTTTTCTCCGTTCTCTGATACAGGAATTGACAGGTAATCCACCCACCCTTGCGCTACATGTATATGATTTCATATGCTATTTTATATGCTATTGATATTGTTTTTCTGTTGCAGAATTTTGAATGATTGAAGAGGAGATAACTGATTTTATGTACGTTTTAACAAAATAAATTCTGCAAGACTCAGGCTGTTTATATACTTTGTGAGTTTTAGTTTATAATTAATAAATGTTCGATAGAGATAAACAATTAAATCAGAAATTGGAATTAAACGTAGAGTACGTACATTCTTAACAGAAGAACAAAAATTATTTCCATATCAGTTATTTTCACAACTAGTAATTTTGATTATGCACAACCATTTTTTTTTTTCATGTAAACCACAAGGTTTTTTTCCCGGGCTGGAAAAATATAAAATTTTGTCCTACACTTAAAACAATGTTTTAGAACATGATTTTTTATATATATTACAGTGTATATTTTAATTACATGTTGAGAGAAAGCCTTTGTGTTGTTTAGTTGCAGTAATTTTCAGCTTCCTGTCCCTTTGCCGACGTCGACGTCCTTACTGACATTTCTTTTCTTAAGGTTGTTGTCTTCCATTGTTTCAAAATCATTAAGTCAATATTATGAAATCGAGACTTCCGTTTTTGTTTACCATTAACAAACTTCTTAAAGAACTTCAAGAGCAAGCATGAAATTATGTTCTTTTCTTCAGACCCCACTTAATTACTACAGTTCTTGTTCCGATATTGATTAAATTCTTTACCGAGTCGTTTCGTGTATTAAACGAACAATTGGTAGAAAAAAATGTCTGAAAGTTATTTTCAGTTTCAGGAAAATAAGATTCCTGTTTGTACTGAAAAAGACATTTTTGCAATAATGACTAACAACTCTGTCTCTTTGTATTATGAAAAAAGGTAAAGACTACAAACAGTGATCGATCTAAAAATAGAAATACACCCCCCCCCCTGAAATTCTGGGAACTTGTGTCTACAAGGATTAAGCAACCCCTGTCATTTGAACGGATTCAAATAAGCTGAAAACTTGTAAAGGTTAAAGATTGAACTTTTACATAAATTACCTTTATTTTGATATTGAAGTTGGTGACAATTAGTGGTATAAATCCCAAAATAATTTTATTTATTGAGTGTAGTTTCCAGTCAAGGTTTTAGAACGACTGACAAATATAAGCTGAATAAAAAATACGTTAAATGTAGATAAAATATGTTAAATATATAGATTTTTCAATTATGGTCCACGAGTACATAGAACAATGGTCATTAAATTGTCAACCATGTCAAGCAATAAATTACTACAAAAAATAAGGAAAAAGCAATAAAAAGACACATTTCTATCATTTGTGTGTTAACGCTCACAAAAAGCAATCCAAATTTCAAAAAGGTTAGGAATGTACACCGTGAACAGAGAATATGGCCACACAAAAGCAAATAACTGAAATGTTTGCCTTCTTTGAAATAGTCGATCTTTCCTTTGTCGTGTAACTACTTCTTGTAATTTGCTTAAAAATATTTAATAGACATGAGACGTCATAATTCCTGTGAAAGGTAAAGGCCTGAGATCCCTTTCTTACTTGATTCGTAGAATAATGCAGCATTCGTCAATATAATCCCTTGTTAGCCAAACTCCTTCAAAATTATTTACTCTGAGTGACATAACACATAAAGATTTTAAAATGTCTTGAGCGCGTTCATCTTTTATATATATATATATATATATATACATATATATATACACACATATATATATATATATATATATATATATATATATATATATATATATATATATATATATATATATATATATATATATATATATATATATATATATATATATATATATATATATATATATATATATATATATATATATATATTCATTTTTTCATCATTTTAAGAGAAAATGTTGCCTTGTGAAGCAAAATTGCCAAGGCGGCTTTTGTGCCAAGGAATATTAATTCATTTTCCACTACCAGACACATCTTGTGTTTGTAAATCAAAGGTTATCTTGCTTGTGCTCTCAAGTCAAAGCAGTCCATTTAATACTAGTATTTACATTAGTTAATTTCATGAGAAAATATCAAAAATGAACATTCTGGTACATTGGAATGAATTATTGTAGACAGGTAAACCCTGCTATTCAGCTAAAATCAAAGGTATGTTTGTAACTGTTATAATTTTTATAACAATATTCGTGACATCACAAAACAACATGCAGCGTTTCCTCTGCAGTCGTAATGCAAAAATAATTGATTGCTAGATAATGTCTGTTCTGCAGATTGAATCCCCTGCAGTTCGCTAAATTAAACAATTGAACATGTGTAGAAAGACTTACTAGTCCTGTTAGGCGAAATATTAATTTGAATCCATAATTGACTTTGCAGTATACTACATCATCAAGAAGGTGAATAAAGGTGGGAGATTACTTGTATCCATTTCAATATAGGAGACTGAACATTATAAGAATTAATTATATCAATGCTACGTAAAATAAAGAATTACTATTTACATTTTTTTCCCGTGCTTTTGTAACCGTATTAACAATTGAAACTAATAATTAGTATGAAAATACTGCCCTAACAATTTGTATCAAATATGTCAGTCTAAATTCTACTCAACAATATTGTTTTCTTACAAACAAGGTCATAATAACGACCATGGAATTTGTAATATACTGAATTTTATGAAACTGTGAAGCCCTGTAACATCAATTTATTTGTCAGTAGCCTGGTTCGGTTTGAATTGAAGAATAAGTCTTCCTCCTTTGTATTAAATTAATAAACATCATAGATCTGCTTCTAGATGTGTAGATCTACTCAGAAGAGACGTCATGTAAGAAGGCATCTCTCAACAAGAAAAAAACAATGCAAGAGAGAGAGAGAGAGAGAGAGAGAGAGAGAGAGAGAGAGAGAGAGAGAGAGAGACTTCCTATATTATGCAATACAATGGAACTGTTTTCACAAAGAAACTTCGTTTCATCCTTTTTATTTATTGAATATAAAAATAAACAAGAGACGCAATCAATACTAAAAATATTCAATTCAAACGTATCGTTCCAGGCCCATAATTTTAAATCGATCTATGAAATACAGGCTTATTTCATTTCAATATTCTTTCTTATTTGAAGGGTCAGCCAATGTAAATATCTTGTTATTACTGTCCTTGTGTAAATATTTACATGAATCTTCATTTACACTGTAGAGGACATACAAAATACAATTCCAAAATAGTTCATCTCTTCTAATTAAATTTCAAGGTCAGACGATACATTCATTAACAATATAAATTATGATCCCCCCCCCCAAGAATTCGTTAATGAAATATAGCTATTTTACGAAGTTTCCTCACAAAAAGTTGAGGTACATTACCAGACATTTATACAAAATTCCAGATTATATCATCCAATACATAATCCTACTGGGCATCACTTGAATTGCTGATATTACAATTTTAGTTGATATACATATATTTTTTGACATTTTGAAAATATTTAGAAATCAGAAGATAATAGTAATAATAAATATCATTGTGTATAAGGAAGAGATACAAAGACATTCAGTGAAGGTATCTTCATACGTACATATACATGTATAATTTGATTATGTTTTGACAGATAACTATAAGAAATAAACTTCAGCATAAATATATTGGCTTTTTGTACTTTATCACATGCGATATATTTGTATACACACGCTATTTTTTCCTTAAAATACAAAACTATCAAGTGTGCACGATAATATCTTAATATAGACCATATTTGCTAAAATTTTTAAAATGAAAAATAACACAAAATAAGCATTCTCAGTATTATATACTTCATATGTATACAGAGGCTGCGCGGCCTCGTCCCACGTGACGCCAGATTTATAATAACGTCATGAATAGGGACATATCAAATTACAGTGGTCTTCCACTTCTAGCAGTGTCCCCGAAACCGTTCTAAGAGTTCTAATTCTATGATAGTTTTAAGCAACTTGAAGGATGAAAAATGAAATAATTTTCATAAAATAACAGAATTTGAAAGAGATTAAAGTATTTTAAAAAAATAATACACGAAACCTGGGAAAATTCATACAATTACGAATGGTGAATTGATTACTGGAAAAGATTGTATCACTTTTTTTGCACCTTTTCCAACAATTCTGTAATTTTTCTTTTGAACATTCACACCATATCCGCATTTTAATGTGGTTAATTAAAAGCACAGACATATTTATTACAAATTAACTATTAACTGTCTTTTCGTAAAGGGTGAATATTTTGATTTTTTGCATATCCTCCATTGCTCTGCACTTGTTCTTTTTACATTGATTTTAAAATCAACAGAGAGAAACTTAACGTTATCATACTAATGTACATGTATGTGTGATTGTTGTTGGTGTCTCGTTTTAAATGTAATCTTTTTTAAGACAGTATCGTTGCAATTTAAAGGTATTCTTCATAAATTTCAATCATCCTGATTTAGCAAATCAATTACTTCTATAGTAATGATTTGCTTTAATTAAAATATTTAACTAATATATAAAGTTTTAAATCAGACTCTTAAGCCAAAAATATTTAAAAGCGAATTGATTACTTTTAGCTTAGAGCGGCACAAACTAAGCAAATACAAGTTTTCAATTCAATTCAGTTTTCAATACCATTCTAGGGATAAGACTTTACCATTCCTTGAGTCTTTCAGAGAACAATAGGAAAAATAAGGAAAACTCAGAAAATCCAAAATGAAGACCACAGATCTTTCGTACATATGCAAAAAAGTTTAAGAACAGATGTTTGAAGGATTCTACAAATTGTTTGTCATTTTATTTTCGACAAATTTCCAATTTCCGGAACCAAGAGCGGAAAACATTTTACAAATAAGAAAACGGCTTTCTCTACATGACTGAAAAACTACATACTATTTCCTTACCTTGGAAATTTACAATCGTTTATTTCGAGGATCTCCTAGTTTGTCAAACGTCTTAGCCAAAAATCTTTTTTTTTCTGATTTGAAATCTAGTGGAAGCCATTTAAACATCCTGGATGTAAAATAACATGAAATTTCTCGTGGTGTTTACTATTCTGAGTGCTTATAATACACAAGTTTATATGGATTTCATGGATTTGGCACCAATTCTTCCAGGTAATTTTTAAATATTTTTTGAATATTTTAACAGACTTTTTTTAAATGGGTGATCCGATATTTCCTAGTTTTCGAGTGAAGCATCTGCAAAATGAGGGGAAAAAAGTTATGAATGTAATAGTTCATCCCCCTCCGGGATGACAATAAAAAAAAGAAATTTTTAAACTATGCAATCATCTTTCTTTTTTCTTAGCTGTTGGACTTTAACAGGCAACTTGTGTTTGAGTGAATATATATTATATAGTTCATCCTCTTCCAAAACTCTGAAATTCATGTCCTTTTGGCTTCAGAATCGGAGCCCAAGGTTGAACTATTTTGATCATCTATTGAAAATACGTCAACTTAAAATCGTATTATTTATTCATAGACGTTTAGCAGACTAACTGTTGGGCAATGTTTTTTTCTTCAAAATTTCAAGAAGCGGTGAATTCACTCACTTTATAATTATGGTTCCAGCATAAATTGGTCATATTATAAGCAAGAACATGACATCCTCTAAATAAAAGCTATGAAATTCATATCCACATGGTCAGATCTCAGGGTTTAGCTAAGTTGTTGTGCATGTACATTAAAAATTTCACTAAATATTTGGTGAAAAAATTAAAAGATATAGCACGTCAACTAAATGTGATAACATTTATGATCCCTTAACCAAGTTTTGAATACGTCCTCCATGGCCATGGGTTCAGAACTCTGGATGAAGTTAAATTGAACATATATTGAAATATGTTAAACTTTAAGACGTTTTTAAGTTCTGGGAATGTAAGGGACAAACTATACGCAATGGGATATTGGGCAAATCGTCAAATATCAAATTGAAGCATTCGTGTCACCTGGGTCAAGAGTTCCGGTATAAGATGAGGCTGAGTTGGTTATAGCATGAGAAAAACATACTTAGATGAATTTCAAGACCCAGTTCCTCTTGGTTAATAGAAAATTGTTCGTTGATTTTACCAACTATCGACCAAAGTCTTTTAATTAGCAATATTTACAGGAATTGATTAATACATGTATTTATACTTTGCAAATAAGAAAAAAGGAAACTTAGGAGAAGGACTCTAATTCATGGATTCAATATCTATTTCTCGCCAATTCAAGATTATGACATTCTTATGAGAATGGAATATTTAATATCTTTTATGATTTAAGATAAGCTGCGAGCAACAATGTAAACATTCAAATAAATTGATGAATCGTTAATACAATATTACTTGCTAGAAAGTATATGGATTTGATAACAAACAATGAAGGCTGTATATATACATTTCATACAATATTATTTATTATGAAGCGTGTAGAAAGCTTCGACATTCAAAACACCATAACACGGAGGTTAAAGATATGATTTTTATTTTGATGTCAGTCACAAACGTTGAAATCCTAAATACGTGCATAAACGAAAATCAAAATATACGCTCACTTTGAACAGTAATGACTGCTTCCCAATTAAAGTAAATAAGTGGGGTATGTATCATTTCAACAGGAAAGATGTATTCAAAGAAGCGATATTTTATCAATTTACAATAAAATCAATAAAATTTGATATTTAATATTTAATTGAATACTTGAATAATTAAGCATTAATTGAAAAACCCGAACACCTATCATAACAATGTCATTTTATGAAAGAACAGATTTTTCATTTCGTTTCCTATACCCTTCAAATTATCTGACACTCCCAAATATCCTTACATATAAAAATAATAACAGGATCTTATAAATGTTCTTCCAAGCTTCTTACTTTACTCCATAAAGATTAACAGCAGTTAAGGAAAGATTCGACAGTACTTTGCAACAGCATAGATATATAAGAAGTGGTGTTTATTATATGTCCATGATTTAAATTTCCCCAAGAACTTTTAGAAAAGATAATGGACGAACAAAGCGTGCAGAATGCTTATAGCTTTATATATATGAAAATCATATTCAATTTGTGGATTAAGTATTCAAAGTTTTATTATTGAAATTTATGAAAGTAAGACAAACTTAACTTTTCTGCGGAAAATTTTCAAGGCAAAAATTATTCTTTTAATAAAATTAAGGTCGTATTCTTTTGGTTCGAACCCTAGCAATAAAAATCCGTTTCCTTTGAGACTAATACGCTTACCACAAATTAAAGCTACACAACTCCTGATAAATCATTGCATTTGAATCATGTATGTGATATGACCCGTGATTAAATGGACTTACGTATTTCTCGCAAATGATGTGTCATAAAAGTGATTTTAAAGGTAAATTGGGTCTTTGCTCCATGTTTTGTTAACCAAAAATGCGTATATTTATGCATACTTTGAGGATAAACCCTTAACAAGATGGAGCGAAGACCATCTTATATGGAAGAGCTGTGTTATATTATGAGAAAAAGATCCTTTTTAGCATCTTTAGTGTGTGTATGCTATTTCATAGACAAATAATTTCAATGTTCGTGAGATTTTTGTAAATTATAGAGATTTTACATAAAGTATACTTTTTGATATTAGATGAAATATCAAAGAACATTTTGTTATAATTGAGATTCAATTTTACACCTTCATATTCAGCGCACCATGGGCATATCGCTTGCATTGTTCGCTCATCTTTTTTGACTTTTGAGATCACAAAATGTTGCCAAAATCACTAGCCTCAAAACCTTTGACTTGTCAACATTTTATACAAACATTCTTTACGATTAATGAAAGAGCAGGCTTTATGATATAACAGACATCTGATTCTTAAAAAAATGGAACTTTGAACTTTTCATACATCTTTATTAATCATGTATATACAATTTATAATCTTTATTTAACCCGAAGTTTATAATGAAACTGTAACTATAATGGCTTGTACTTAAAACAAAGGAAGAAAAAAAGGAGAACTTTGGTTATAAGCAACAGCAATAAATAGAATAACGATACTTGGTTTGATTTCTTTTTGTGGCAAGATTAATTGCAATCAGACTAAAACTGTGGGGGGGGGGGGGGGTGGTAGCCTTTTGCAAGAATTCAAAAGATAATTTCTATTTTTAGTACCCAAGGCAAAGTTGTTCACAAAAATAAAAAACCGATAAAGAGAGTTATGTGTCTTCGTGAAGTCTAATTTTCTGCCATGTTATACTGAAATCAGACAAAAGCTATAGGATGAGTAGCATTTTAAATGTATTTCACAGAATTTTCTATTTTTAGTAACCATGACAACACTCTCATCGAAATCAAAAACCAAGAAGTAGAATAAAATAACTTAGTGTAGTCTAGTTGTATGCTAAGTTATAGTGAAATCAGACCAGAACTGTAGGAGAAGTACCATTTTTATTGTATTTCACAGAAATTTTTATTTTTAGTAACCGTAGAAACACCGTTCATCAAAGTCTAAAACCGATATGCCGAATTATATATCTTAGTGTAGTTTAGTTGTGAACCGAGTTATATTGAAATCAGATCAAATCTGTAGGAGAAGTAGCATTTTGAAAAATTGTTTACAGACAGACGGACACACAGACAAAATTCTAAATAATTATTGCAATCTCATTTACGATGTAATTACATCTGAAAGGGAAAGAGTTTTTACATGAAACAGATCGTTTTAAATATGTGACCGGTAAACAGGAGATGTTTACTCATCTTTGGCACATGATCCCACCTATTGTGTTCCTAATGATCCGTGTTTTTGCCATGTTTGCATTGTTTATAGAATTTGTGAGATTTAATACATATATCAATATTCGTTGTTTTTCGTGAAAAACAAAATATTGCATAGAGTACAAAACATTGACGAGTATGGAAATATTTCAGACTCATTAAAGTGAAGAATAAGAATTAATTTCAAGTGATTCTGAGTATAGATTTTGTTCTTGCTTGCTGAAAAGGCATATTTGTTTGTTAACCTCCTTTCAAATAAAACGATACCAGGTCACGTTCTTTAGAACAATATACATATTTGCATGACATACGCATATGCACGTTCTCTCAATTTGTTTTCAAAAGCAAATGGAATATTAGAAAAATGGACTTTGCATTCATGTAAAATGATTGTATTTGCTTATCAACTCAACCAGAAATGAAATTTCTATGTAAGATAATATTTCCTTTCTATGTTTTTCTTCGGTAAAAATAATTTTATAAGAATAGCAGTTACAGTTATAGTTTCATTACAAATGAAATATATGGAGATAACAAATAGTATTCAAGTTCAAAAGTCCATTCAAACAATACAAATCAGGAACAGAACAACACGGAGACTTCTAAAACATCAGTGGTGGGACCAGGTGCCATTGAGGAGTCAGCATCCCCTGCCGACCGGTCACACCCGCCGTGTGTTCCTTGTCATGATCGGGAAATAACGGGAAAATCCGTCGACAATTCAGTGTGTAAATAATGGCCTAACAATTAGTATGAAAAACGTCAGTCAAAATTTGACTTAATGATAGATTGTATTTGCTGACAAGGTGTCATTGTATCGACCTTAGAACTTACGAAATGATGACTTTAAACGAGACTCTTGATATTCTTGTTTCATCAACTTGTTTGGCAATAGCTTACCTCGATTTAGAAATCGTTTATACGTAGATCATGCTTTTGCGTATGGAATCAATTGAGAGATATAAACCCCATATGCAGGTAGCAGGGTATAAGGGTATAGTGCTGCATAAGTAAGGGAAGTTGACGATTGAAAAATGAAAGTCATCACATTTATCATAAAGCTTTGTTGTTAGCTTACCATTAACGTCTTTTTCTAGTAAAATATCTAAGTATGAAACAGGTATGTCAGACTCTGTGGTATCTTTTATTTCAAGTTCACTGGGATATATCGTGTCGACATATGAATGGAATTGCTATTGTTAATTGATAATACGTCGTCAAGATATCTAAATGTCGAGTTGAAGGCCACAGCAAGTGTTTTCCTTTTCTCATTTATAAGATTTTGAATAAATTCTGCTTCATTTGAATACAAAAAATGTCTGTTAATAAGGGTACCCATGGGAATTCCAACAGATACGAGGGGTGATCAAAAAGTTCGCGAACTAATTGAATTACTTCCATAAAAGAAATGAAATTAGGTTTCAGTGTTCATTATTTTTTAACGTTGTCCTCTCCAATTTAAATGCACATCTGCCAGCGTTCTGCACATGCACGAATCACGTGATTTAGGAGCTAACGTGACATGCTCCGTAGCGTTCTGATCACAGAAGCTAAAAGATTTTTCCGAGTCTTATATTTCTTACCATGCAAGTTATTTTTTATAACAAGAACAGTCCATTTGTCAGGAATGGACAAATCTCGGCAATAGTATGGTGAATAAGGATATCCTTTCCCAGAATGAGCATGGTGACCATCACAACCCGAGTCCTCTGTCTTGGAAGCGTCGTTTATCCATTGTGGATAAAGTATAGGCGCCTTCTTTTTATCTTATCTGATATGTTTAAAGTCTAAATTAAACGAAATGTTAGGGATTTAATAATTCTATTATTGTTAAGATCCTCAATTACTTTTCTAACTGTAACTTGGCAATCTTTTATAAGAAATTGCTCAACTACGGACACATCTCCTCCCCCAGCTTGCTTTCATTGGGCAACAGAACAAACATCATTTTCAACCATCTCCCTTCCTTCACTAAAACAATCGATCCAATTTATGATTGAACTTCTAGCAAGTCTTTTGTCTTCCTAAACCTTGTACAAATTATCATATTCTACTGCAAATGAATTTCCAAGATACACGTTAGACTTTACAGCCGTTCGTTGCTCGAGTACGACTGAGTCAATCATTTTTTTGTAACAAGTCACCTACATATTGACGTCATTTTCACATTGTGACGTCACAAACATGGAGCAAAACATTGCATAACATCTACTATTTATAGAACGTGTATGACTATATGTGTGTCAAATTTCATTCTGATCTGAATTGTGGTTTAATTATTTTTTAAATTACACACCAATGATGTATTTTTTTGAAAAATAATATGTAAATATACAAGTAATGTTTCCTTTTGATGCAAGAAAATAAGGAATCTAAAATTATAAAATTTAACGATCTGATGGTCATATAGTAAAAATACTATACCTGTACATATATTGGCGTATTCAAATTTAGCACAATCACTGGGTATGGAGTTGTTGGCGAAATCATGAATTAGCACTATATATGTCCGTGATTTATATATTGTATTTATAAATGATTTCTTAGCGGTATTCATGAATTAGCGCATCGTTGTCTGCGCCAAATGCCCCTAAAATATGAAGCCCGCTTTTTTTGAGTACACATACAGTACTTTGATTAACTAAAGTAAAAACTTTAATTCACTATAGGAAAAACTTCGACACTACAGATTACTATAATACTTTTTTTTGTTAGGGAAGGGTCAATGAATAACTTCTACAAATCCAAATTAGAGGGATTTGTAGATGATATCATTAACCATAACTGATACCGTTTGTATCATTATTACATGTGGATTTTGTGTCATTATTTTATGTAGATTTTGTATCATTGTATCATACAAGCAAATAATAAATGGAAGTTAATATGCCCGATACAAATCAATTGTTGCTATTTCATTAATTTGATAAATTTATTTAATACTTAAAATGAGAAAGTAAATATGGAAGTACAACAAAATCAAACTCACAAAAGGACTAGAAAACAAAACAAAGTAACAATAATAATAAAAAATAAAGAAAAGCAAAGAAATAAATAAAAAAGAAAAAACGAAGAAGTTTAATATGGCCACAAACATTAGATACTAATTCACTGACAGGGAAACGTGACTAGTTTATGCTATACAAGATAGCAAAAGCCAGACAGGTCGATACTTCCTTATGTTTGTTAATTTTACAAAGTAACTCTTTCGCTTCGTTAATATATTGAATTTTTTTCTGAGATTGATCAAAATTCTTTTTACAATGTATAATCAAACTTTGTTTTACAAATAGTATTTCGGAATTCCTTTTCCTTAAATGTATTTGTTTTTTGTAAACTTTGGAAAATGAACAAACAAGAAAATATTGATCCAATTTTGTTCCTTTTCAATTGAGAAGTCCATATTTTTCAGACGAAACCCATGTTTGTTCATTAAATAAGCCTTCAAATTCATTTCAAATTAGCTCTCGTATTTAATCTATGCACTGCAAAATGGCAAGGCCAGCATTCTCCAACGCATTTTCCTATATTTTATCTTTTTTGAAATATTTTTGTATATATATATATATATATATATACATTGTGTTTAATGAATATTGGCCCTGTCTGTTTGTTGACAGTCTTTGATAACTTTGTTACGAACATTAGGCGAAGATGGTGAAGAAACTGGTTGAAAGTCATTAACCTTTGTTTAAAAGAAGGTCAAAAACCGTCCAAGCGGAAATTAATTTTAAAAATGAGCTAAACATAAACAAAAATAATTCGATCAGAAATAAAAGTTATGTTTGTTTGTATGTTGTTTAACGTCCCTCTCGAAAATTTTTCACTCATATGGAGACGCCAACCCTCTGCCCGTGGAGAGCTGCAAATTTTGACCTATACTCGGCACTTACGGCCATTGAGCAGTGAGGGATCTTTTTCGTGCCAGCACCTACTGCAACACAGGACCTCGGTTAATTTATACGGTCTCATCCGAAGGACCGGTCTCCACGTCCCACAGAGGGATTCGAACCCGCGACGTAAGGATCAACTTCTTACTCCGCGACTCTAGAGCAGACGCTCTAACCACTGCGCCACGCGGGCGACTAAAACTTATAAGCAGTATCGTTGACATGATAAAATGACTCATTTTAGTTTAACGTTATGCTTTATTTTTACATACAGTTTTCAAATAGAATTCTGTTAACTAATAAATGTAAAGTCAAAAAAGTTATTGTACATTTTTACTAACAACACCCCCCCCCCCCCTACACACACACGCGCGCGAGCGCACGCGCGCCTCTCCCAGAAGAAAAATAAAAAATATTTCACTTCCTCGACTTTAAATCTACTAAAGACCCAAAATAAAATTTCTTGAAAGTTTGTTTGCCTTTGACTCAATTAGTTCATTGGCGAATTTCTGTACAGATGAACAAAGATATAGAATTTACTTTTTGTCTTAAAGTTATTCTGATACTTATTAATAAAATCAAGTTTCCCTAATATATAAGTCTATATTCCACTGCTGTGATGCTTTTTCTGTTATGTGTGTGTAAATCATATCATTTACGATTACTTCATCTTAATATAAACGCACTTGTATTAGTTGAATTATTTCCGGTATCAGTAGTGACTAAAACTAGCGATATTATTTCTTCATTACAATCCAATTCTTCTCCTGATATGTTAGTTTTTGTTACATGTATAAACATCTGTGTTCTAGTGTATTTCATGTTCACTCAATCAGAAATAAAACAAAAAAAGGGTTTTTGAGGAAATCAAAATTTTTATAAATCATCAATCCTGCCTGTTGGAACTATTATCTCCGCACAACCAATCCTACACAATCCAAGTCGGTAGTCCAATCCCACCAATTGGAAAATGTGTTTAAGCTTCTTTTAAAAGAAAAAACCCAAAACAATACACTTTAAGACCATTTGTAATAAAGCCAGTTCGGGGCGACATACGCTATTGCTTGCAATAACAGACTTTCTAGTTATTTATCTTATCATTTTACACAAAATTCTACAAGAACAACTAGGTCCAGTAAGTTGATTTTCTTTGTCTCTAGAATTGTAAAACCAGAGTCAGAAACTATCTATTATAATGGTATCAAGGAGTGGAATTCACTTCCAGATAAGATAAATCCATCAACAACAAACCTATGTTAAAAAAAGAAGTTAAAAAACACCTTTTATTCAAAATGAGATCAATGTCTGAAAATTATTTTTATATTATTAGTATCTTCAAATACATATCTTGCCTTATTTAATTATTTATGATTTATTTATTTTTATTTATATCAAAACACTAGTGCTAAAGCAATTTGTATGAGGACCCCATTGGAAATAAGCCTTTATGGCTTTCATGGGTCATCCTCGGGAAAATGGCTATACACAGTGTCTATATTTATGTTCAATAAAATATATTGATTTAAATTCTTTTTTATAATTACCTATTTTTTATAATATAATGTTACTGTTTTGAGAACCAGTGTAATTTTACTTGTATTTTATAATTTCTCTAGATTTCATGTGTCAACTTATGTTCTGTGGGCCATTTCCTGAATAAACAAACAAAACAAATAGTGGATTACCCATAAATTTGAGACCTATTGCCATCAACTTTAAAAGTCTTTTGTCCTTGTAAATTGAATATCCATATTTTTATATTTTAACTTTTTCCAAAACAAAACAAAAAAACAAAAACAAAACAACAATTTAAAAAGGTAAGAACTACAAGAGCCAAATTATGCTTTAAGGTTTTCTTAAAGAAATTAGTACATACTATTAACTAAAACAGAAGGAACTGCTTATTGTATAGTCAATAAGTTTTTATTTGGCCTACTGTGGAATCATCATTGTTCGTGGGAGATTAGTGTTTGTGGATTTCCTGGGTAGCCCTCAGCAACGAATTAACATCCCCGCGAACATTGAAACACACATACCTTTAGCACAGTTGATTTATTTATCTTCACAAAATATGGAAGTGACTCGCGAATTACATACCCAGGAACCAGTAAAAGTTTGGCTACCCAAGAAAAATAATGATTCCACAGTATTTGGCGTCTTGAATACGACTGAATACCGTATAAGTGGAATTTTTAGCGAAACGCAAATTTCGCGATTTATCCTTAAAATCGGTATATATTTCTAAAAAGAAGCAATTTTAGCGATTTAATAATGCCAACAAAATAAGTATTACAACCGGTAAGCAATTAATTTTTAGCGATATTCAATTTTAGCGATCTCAAAACCCTCGCTAATAATGCCAAAATTTAATCCTTGCTAAAAAAAAAAAGATCTGCTGATACGGTAGTTCATATATTTAGGCAATAAGGTAATTATGTTCTTAAAAATGCTGAATTTTCTGAACCAATGTTAATTCTTTTTCTAATGCATGATGGACCGTTAGAGGGTTTTCGTATTAGGACTTGATCTCCATTGTACTATAAAGGCTATTATTCAAAGAATGGATATTGCATGGTAAAATTGCATCATAACCTCCTTTTGCATTTCTGGAATAACATACAAATGTATGTACTTTTCAAGTTCTCAGAAATGACTGCGAATAAAAATTGTGTTATCAGAAATACTTGCATGACTTAGAATGTAAGGAAAACATTCAGTGAAACATTATTTTGTTACGTAAGTGTAACTCATTTTTCGATTTTTAAATGCTATGAAAGTTCAAATTTGTAGGACTGCTGAAATCTTTCGATTCTTTGCAAAATTCCTCAGTACTTGTTCAGGTTCGTTGCTGATATTTGTTCAGATTTACCAGAATTATTCAGTTGAATTTCAAATATCTTCAGTTTTTTCAATTGTAAACCATTCAGATTTATTATATATTCAAATTAATCATGGATATCTTCAGACAAATCATGAATATCTTCAAACTAATTACGGATATCTTTGACTAATTATTTATACTTATCTTTATCCAATAGATGAATATCTTCAGACTTAAAATGGATATCCTCAGACAAATTATGAATTTTTATAGGTATCCATAGATTTACTATAAGTATCTCACCATAACTCAATTTCTAATTGATAATTTTCCTCATTGTCTTTTTTATTTTAGATGACTTGGGACAGGTAACGAATTATATTTATATAAATGAGAAAGATGCTTATACTTACAATGAGGCTATGGAAGTTTGTACCAGTATGAATGCTACCATGTTGACTGTGCAATCATGGCAGAAATGGTATACCATACAACAGATACACAACTCCTCAAAGGACTGGAATAACGTACCGTAAGTCCATTTCTTTTCTTCTGTTTTCTTTGCAAAACGTTTCTTTATCTTTTATTCTGATTTTGTGTTTATACCACAAAAAGAAAAAAAGTATTTTATTTTCCTAATATGCCGAAGTAGGGAAATATGATTTTGTGTTTCTGCTATATCTCAGTAATGATCATCCATACAGACGTATTGATGAAGGCATTGATATTGATGTAGGCATTGATATTGGTCGGTCTGGTTCGTCTGCATTATCACCTGCCTCACAACATCCTATAATACTTGAGCTCAAACAGCCCTACATAAGTGTTCAGAACTTTTCATTTTACGGTGTTCTGTAAATTAAAATAACCGAGGAGTTCGCAGTAACTCTTAAAGACGTAGTAAAACTACAGAAAGACTGTTAGAGGATAAAATAAATTAATCACGGAAGTGTAGCTAGGAAGTGACTAGCACGAGGAGACATTAGTATCTTTCATTTTTAATAAATAAGAAACCAGAGACTTTCTATCTTTTCATTCTGAAGTCTCTGGTTTCATCCTATAAGCATAACCGGAAGTCTATGTATCCTCTGTAAAGTCTTAAAATATGTTGAGAAAATTTTTGAGAAATGAATGAGTGGTTAACAATAAACAGGCTCGACGAAGGACGTCTGGAACGATTCATTAGAAAAGAAAAAAATATTTAGAAGCAAACTATATCTTGTTAAAGTAGTTAATGATTGATAAATAAATAAAAAAGTTTTAAATGAGGATGTCTGAAATTGAGTCAGATACTTTGTTGTAAGAAAAAGAAGGGGTGACCCATGTACGGAACAATTGCATGTCATCTAAAGGCCAATTTCATTGGGTTATGAGATAGCGAATGGAATATGGGGATAACGAACAGTATTCAAGCTCATAGTCCGTTTAAACAATACAAATCCAAAGCAGAGCAAACACTGACCTCCAAAGACATCAGAGGTGGGATCAGGTGCCACGGAAGAGTAAGCATCCCCTGACGACCGGTCACACCCGCCGTGTGCTCCTTATCATGATCGGGCAAACGGAAGAATTCGTAGAAAGTTCAATGTGTAAAAATGGTCTAACAATAAGAATGAAAAACATGACTCAGCATTTGACCTGATAATAGATTGTATTTGCTGATAAGGTCATTGTATCGACCAAAGAACTTGCGAAATGATGACTTCAATCGAGAATGCTGATATCCTTCTTCATCAACAAGTTGGTTAATAGCTTGCTCAATTTTAAAAATTGATCTTAAGTAGAGCATGCTCTTGCGCATCGAATCAAATGGGAGACATAAGCCCCTTATGCAGGTGATAAGGGTATACTGCTACATAAATAAGGAAGTTGCCGATAGAAAAGTTGAAGTCATCACGTTTATCATTTATAACACAGTGTGTAATGTGTAAGAATCTGTGGTGTCTTTTATTTCAAGTTCCAAGGCTAGGATATATCGTGTCGACATATGAATGGAAGTAACTATTGTAAATTGATAATACGTCGTCGATATACATGTATCTAAATGTCAAGTTGAAGGCCACAGCAAGCAGTTTTCTTCTCATGTAGACGTTTTTGAATAAAGTCTGCATTATATAAATACAAAAATAGGTCTGCTAATAAAGGGGCGAAATTAGTACCTATGGGAATTCCGACAGATTCTTGGAATTTAAAACCCGATCTCCAAAAACTACATAGATATTGTCAATCAGAAACTCAAGCATCTTTTTAATATCAACTTCAGAGCACTTGTATGTACAATCAGAATGTTTTTGACAAAATAACTTTGAAAATGACCAATGGCAAGTTAAGTATATTTAAAATTTCCATTTTTATTGAAAAAGCAGTTGTCTATGGTGTCAAAAAGACTGGACTTAAATTGGTCTTTGATTTATCGTGCGGAATGGTTGTATAAAGTGTTGAAAAGTCGTACGTTTTGATGTTATTGATTTTGTAAAATTTTGCGATTTCAAATTTTCTAAAGGTCCCTTTGAGTTTTTAAGTATCCGGATCTGAATTACACCTCTTCCTGAATATACTGTTGTACAGTACTCCTAAAGTTTCTCCTTCACTGCTGTGAATATTTTAGTGAGGAGTAAAGAAAGAGGCTTGGTGGAACATTTACTGGCATCCGCTATCATCGGGCTATGTATCTTTTTTGTAAGGATTTTTATGGAGTTTTTGAATCCAGTATAGGTATGGTAATTCAAATTCACTTTGATTATTGGAAATATTAAAAATGATGTTGTCAAGGATTCACCCTAGGAATGACTGATTGAAATATGTCCAAACGAGTATTTTTTCAATTTTTTTTCTTTGTTTTTTTTTTTTTTTTTTTGTTTTTTTTGTTTTTGTTTTGTTTTTGTTTTTGTTTTTATGCTAATGACCAACACAGACGTTGGTCTGAATACCCCAAAAATACAAGATTTCCAACACATTGCCAGGATTGGCTTCATGATAGAAATATCCCTGCGTTTGCTGATGTTTGCTTGTCATTGAGTTCTAGTGCTGATTCTTTCAGGTCAGTGCTACCGGAAGCAGACATTTTGAATATCAGTACATTGTATTGCAATTTTTGCATTGGAATAATAAATGTTATCGACCGTTTTCTAGTAATAAGTCTGTAATGGAGATTAATGTATGTCAACAAAAGAAGCCATATCTGCACTTATATAACTGATATTCCTAATACGGAGATTTGCCTTGTTTGATGTATGACCATGTGACTGAAAGTAATGGTTACGATTATGATCCCTGGCAATGTTGATTTTTTTACGGACTAATATTGGACTTTTGCGAGAATTGCTGACTTTTTATAATAAACGGCTTACTTTTACACTATGACAATATATGGAAGCTCTTATGCGATATAAATATTTATCTGAAGAATTAATTAAACGATAATAATGGGCCATTTCAAAGCACATATTACGTTGTCTAGGAAGGGAACGGCATCCACCCTGCCCTCAATCACCTCCCTTCCCATACTGTTACTTCTTTTCCTTTCGAAATGTTTTTTCTTCCTTATTTAATTTCTTCAGAAAATATGATTGAAAAGAGATACTACCCCTTATGAGTAAGGTGATTTAAGTTATGTAATTCTGCCTCCCATCATCTCTTGCATTGATTGCATATCAGTTAATCATGTTAGTACCCCTAACACCATACCTTTAACCACTATGATGGTTTCCTTCTCTTTAATCAATTTCGTACCTCCGTACATAAGGCAGGCTTAAATGTCAAAGTAAGCCGTCGACTGTAAAAGTCAGTGCTTCTCGCAAAAGTCCATTGAGCATGCTCATACTTTTTTTTTAAAGAATGAGAATTAAAATGCTGTTTATTTTCTTATACTGATGAAATAAACTAAAAATGTAATAAGTATAGCTCTGTTTATATTGTACCTCCTTCGATTTGAATTCAGACATGCTTATAAGCTTTATGTTTCCGATGTACCATTTGATATGCTTAGAGTGAACAAACTGAACTTGAACGTACCCATTATGTAAATAATTAAATATCTGAAAACATGTTATACATTCTTAAATGAGCAATAGGTAAACTTAAAAGTATTATTTTAATTAATTTATTGATAATGTTTAGTACTGAATAATGGTATTCTAATCTCTAACCGGAGAATTTAACTGTGAATTGAGTCGATCTTGATCACAACATTAACAACATATGATTTAGTATAACTCGTTGAAAAACCTTCAACCTGCTTGCTTCACATGTTAAGAAATTTCAACTTCTACTTTGAATTTATTTTTATACCGTAATGAAAATTAATTATCATTACATTCTGAAAGCTAGTGTAATTTTAGAAGATTTGATGGCCGTAGCCATATTATAAATATTACAAAATGGGCCCACCTAAAACTTATTATTATTTTTCTACCCATTAGCAATCATTTGCAATGCAGTAAAACATATCTTGTAGCTATAGTAGTTCATACAATTTCATGTACTTTCTTTTTTGTAAAGAACACTTCTTTTCCGAAGACTATTCAAATCTCCGGAAAAGAAGTGTTCTTTACAAAAAAGAAAGTACATGAAATTGTATGAACTACTATAGCTACAAGATATGTTTTACTGCATTGCAAATGATTGCTAATGGGTAGAAAAATAATAATAATTTTTAGGTGGGCTCATTTTGTAATATTTTGATTACCCAGACTTAGGTCAGAAATAGTCATCTAATTATAATAGAAATTACAAAATCTTACGTAACTGTCATATAGTCTTTCTTTTGAAGAAAAATAATGACCTAAATTCTCTTCTTTTTTTTTGTCATACTAGACATGAAGAGGCGTGGATGGGTTTGACAAACACAATCTATGGTCATAACTGGGTAGACTGCACTCCTCTGAATTTTTCGCAGTTCGTATTTTTCAAGGACGACAAACAAATAGACTTTCGGCATGACCATCAGTGCTATACCACAAAGGAACATGAAAGCTACCGATGGAAACAGAAGAAATGTGAAGACAAGTTTGCAGTGATTTGTGAGCAAAAAATCCAAGGTAAAAATCGTTAGCTTCAAGTAGACATAGTAACAGCTGACAAATCCGGAGGTTTGTTTTCCGAAATCATGTCTATAATGGTGTGAACTTTGAGTTCTTTTATATGCATTCAATTGGTTTAAATGTTGTATAATCTGGCCAATTTCTCAAGAACCAGTGATGCCCAGGTTAGAGAAGTTTTCTTTACTTAAGGCATATTGTTCCTATTTATTAAAACGATTTCTAGCGTTTAAATTTCCTCTTAGATATCACTTTACTGTATATTTAACATTTACAGCTTCAATTCATGATATTTAAAATTAATGCAATAAATTGCAATAATTAGTTTTTATTGAAAAGGGTGTGATGGGTAATTCGCTGCCGTATAAATAATGAAATAAAGAATACTAATGAACAATTATAGACTTATACAATACAAATACTCAGTAAAATATACAATACAAATTGACAATTATAGAATAAAAATTAAAACATTATACAATGAAGATTGTGAAATACACAATACAAATGCATGCATGTTCCAAAAGTACAAATGAAAAAGATCTAATATTGTAATTTTTTGAAATGCAGCGATAATATTAACAATAGCTGTTAATTTTTGTTTTGGTTTGTTTAACGTCCCTTCGAGAATTTTACACTCCACCACTAGCCGGTCGAGGGCTGCAAATTTAGACCAGTATTCGGCACTTTGGCCTTTGAGCAATGAGGAATGTTTTTCCTGAACCTACTGCAACATCAGATCTCGGTATATACGGTCTCACCGAAGGACCTGTCTCCACATCCAACAGTAGGATTCGGACCCGCGACGTAAGGATCAACTCCTAACTCCGCGACTTTAGAGCAAACGCCCTAATTATAACCACTGCGCAACGCAGGCTACCAATGATGGTTAATAAGAATAATGACAGCTAAAAAATGAGATTGAATGCTTTTTCTTACTCACAGACTTTTTGGGAAGTACAGTTGAATTTCATTACCTCGACCACTTATATCTCGAATACCAGGAATAAGTTACATGTAGTTTGCAGTCCCAACCACCTTTTCTTTATGTTTTTTACCCTCGTTATCTCGACTCCTCGGATATCTCGTAGCTAAATCTTGTTCCCGTCGAGTTCGAAATAACGACAATTTGACTGTAGATTGAATGGTTTTTACTTATAGGCCTTAAACTGTTTACATGTTACTATATATATGAATGAATCAATTTATAGGAGTGGTATGTCCTTTGAGCACGATTTTTGAGGTAGACATTTACAAATACAAATCAGAGGACGAAGACAGCTGTCAGAATTCATGTGACGCCGATGACAACTGTTACGCAATGATTTCCTACTCAAACGGAAGTGACCACTGCTTACATTTGAGAAAAACCTCTACCAGTAATCAGGCCAAAGTGGCGATTAAACTGTGCGCGAAAGGTAAGTACCACTTACAGATCAACACAGTTATAGCGAATATTTGATAGTGATACCAGTCCAACTCAGTTATAGCTAGCATCCAAGGAGAGAAAAAAAGTCTTTCTATTCTTTTTTTTTAATCCAGTTAAAAGTTATTTTGTTTGACCATAGAATATAGTTTCTTTGTCGGAATGTATCTATGATAACGTGTTTACCACATAATTATATGTTTTCTGTCTTAAATTGTTGTTCATTGGCATAATTATCATCAGTAGATACAGATAATCGTTTAAATCTATAATGATCATTGTTCAGTATGAGAAATATACATTCTCAATATACCGGGGAAAAATGTAGCATGATAAATTGATATCATCATATATTTTCAAGGATTCTAAAGATAAGCCATAATAAAAAAAAAAAAGATACGTCTGGTCCTCCTTTCCTTTTTTTTTTTTCAATGAATAGATATGAACTATAAATTACATGAAGTTTATCTACTTCCTTAATTTTTTTTTTCTTGTAGGTGAAGTCAAAATGACAGATGAAGTCTTGGTTCCAACAAAAAATGATGACAAAACACCCTCTTATACCTGCTCTAACTCCCTCGGTAACTTAACATACAAAATAGCCTCTCTCTCTCTCTCTCTCTCTCTCTCTCTCTCTCTTATTTTTATTATTATTATTATTATCGTTTATGATATACATATAATAAAGTTTTATGGAACGCCAAATCAACATATATTCAAATATTTGAACCTATCCTCAAATAATTGTATCTATCTTCAAATAATTGAACCTATCTCCAAATGAATTGAAGATAGGTACAATTGAATTAAAGATAGGTATAAATGAATTAAAGATAGGTATAAATGAATTAAAGATAGGTGTATATAATTATACCTATCTCTAAATTATTAAACCTAGGTTCAAATAAATTACACCTATCTTTAATGGAATTATACCTATCTTTAATTCAATTAAAGATAAGTTCAATTGAATTATAACTATCTTTTCTTCATTTGAAGATAGGTACAATTTATCTAAAGATAGGTACAATTGATTTGAAGATAGGTACAATTGAAACATATCCACAAGGGATTTGAAGATAGGTACAATTCATTTATACCTAGGTTCAATTCGTTTTGTGTTACTGAAAATAATGAGAGCTCCCTCTAACAGCGACCTGAACACAGAGAGAGCCGAACAAAGCATTTTACGGGGAGTAGTTGTTACTACCAGTGTCTTTATAATTAAAGATAGGTTCAATTAATTGCACCTATCTTTATATCAATTACACCTATCTTTAATTCATTGCATTTGTACCTATCTTCAAATCAATTGTATCTATCTTCGAATCAATTGTACCTATCTTCAAATCAATTGTACCTATCCTCAAATCGTTTGTTCCTATCTTCAAATGAATTAAAGATAGGTTCGATTGAATTAAACCTATCTTTTATTCATTTAGAGATAGGTACGATTGATTTGAAGATAGGTACAATTGCTTTGAAGATAGATACAATTGATTTGGAGATAGGTATTATGAATTGAAGATAGGTTCAAATATTTGAATATATGATAATTTGGCGTTCCCTAAAGTTTCCGTCCAGATATCAAGTAATTTTTTCTTTGTGGCTTTACTAGAAGAATGTAATATTTAACTTACCTCGTATTCTGAAACAATCAAATTATTATGTACCATATGTATCTAACACTCTAAAAATCTTTAACATATTTATATTTTTATATACGTGCTTAAAAAAAATATCATAAAGACGATCACATATCAGTAAATTCTGACAAATTTACAATTTTAGACGGTTAAGGTCAACTTTAAATCAAAATTGCTTTTTAAGAATCGTTATTATGATCTGTTCAAGATTGGTTATTTTTACCACTAAATATCATAATTTTACATAGATATATTTAAATGATACTACCTTGAAAATATTTTCAATATAAGAGACTTTCTTTAAATGAAACATTTTCAAAACTTTTACCACATATATAAGGCAAATAATATAAATACAATGCAATTTTAACTTTCGTTGTTATTGATTCGTTATAGATATGTCAAATATAACTTGATTCTACCGGTAATTGTTTATTAATTGACATATTAATCGATGTTTTTATTTACACATTGATGCATATTTTAACTTTCAGCTATCAATGTTCCTACTACAACCATAGTCAGCACCACAAGTACCGCCACTGTGTCCATGACGCCGTCGTACACCACCGTTTATGAATCAACGATCTGTGTTAACATAACTGTGACAGCAACAGAAACTGCGTATCATAATCTCACGACGTATATTCCTGAAACCACAATTTCTTACATCCAATCACATTTCACTGCTACCATGACAACTGTAGTTCCAACTACTGTCATTATGACGTCATACATAGCGCCATCTACTGTGACAGTGGAAGTGACGCCATTGCTGACGACGTGTAACAATCAAACAAAATTTATCAACATCACAAACACACAATATATACAAGAAGCAGTGGAAAACATCACAAAAGCGTTATATGTGGACAAGACAACAATAAGTTCTTATGTACGATCGAAAACGTGTGCCGAGGACGACCGAACTTCTTCTGCAACCGTGGGGTATTTTGGAATCGTTTTCATTGCCGTTCCATTTGGATTGATTTTCCTTCTTGACCTACATCAAGTTTATTTGCAGCTAAGCGAAACAGTTAGACAATGTTGTCGTAAAGACCGCTAGATTTAAATCATAACACGCCAAAGGAAAATGAAATTCATATAACATGATATTGTACAACACCGAATCAGCATTGAAATAGTTCATAATTGTATGCTGTGTGATAGAAGATAGTACATGTACATAATCAAAGAGCAATATTGAATCTTCCAAGGGGGTGGATTGGACAGTAATTTGTTATATCAATAAATGAAAACGTTTTACCAAGCGTAAATCTTAAAAGAAATGAATTAGTTTTATCATTTGCAAGACAAATATCTTGTGGATGTTTATATTAAATTGATGATCAGTGTTTTGATATGTGATAGCGAAGATAACAGTGAAATTATACATTTAAACGATGTGTGAAACTTTTTTGTGTATTAAACTTTGTTAAATTGTTCACACTGAAATTTCAAAAACTGAAAGGTAACAGATAATATCATTAAATGATGATGACTCAAAAAATGTTTTAATGTAGACTTGTACGCCAAGCACAATAAATTAATCACTTTTCGACTTGAATAGGTAAGGTGATGTTTATCATTCACCTCAGAAATTTTAACTTAAATGGAATTTTTTTTTACTTAAAATGTATCTTTATTTATATATTTAATTACCTATTATAATGATGATAACTAATTATTATTATTTCAAGCAGTGCAATACTTTCATACTTCCTCGTCATCATTTAGGCATGCCTATAAAGAGTAATTACATTCGAAATTGGAATAAATTATTTTTAAAGCCAATATGATATCTCAGGTTGAATGTTAGATTTGGAGACTGCAAGCGATGGTTTGTCCACTGTATAAAGTACAGTGTGATAATACCAAGAAAATTTGTGACAATGGAATTTCGGCAACTTTAAGATGTATGAATTTTAAATTCATAATTAGAGAAATTTTTGCATCATGTTCTCTATTTGAAACGTTTTACTTCACATACAGGTGTCCGTGGTGTTTTTTCCTTGTAGCTGACAACGATGCTGCAAACAGGCATAGAAATGTAAAGGAAAAAGCTTAAAGAGGATAGCTTTCCATCGGATTCTCAAGATCTCTGTCCCTTTTGGCTTCTCTTATTTCCTAAAAGTCGGCAAAATCCTGACAGGACGAAGTTACATTTCCAGATCTTCACTGGGGAGTGCCATCCATCAGTATCTTTTAAGCATCCCCATAGAAGAGTATGCTGATACCTTCTGGTTTTGGTCAAAAAGACTTGAGACATGTGTTCAGGCTTGCAGTTAATATCATTTGAGTTAATAAAAATAATAGAAATAACCTGCTTTCATGTTTCTTTTATATTATCTTATGTATTATCTATTGAAAAGCCTTGTATCCTTCCTTAATTTTCGGGTCAGTAAATATATTACATATATAATGCAATTAATATCGGAAGTCACGATACACAAATGAAAGCGGTGTATGCTGGCCTTCTTTGTTAAAGAGCACAGATAATTAAATAGTCCATCCTGTCACTTTGACTTTCAATGTTTGTAAAACTTTGGAATGACTTCCAATATAATGCTTAATAGGTTAATTGAAGTTAAAATAAAAAACTTACGATGCTTGAGTTTCTGATTGACGGTATCTATGTTGTTTTTGGAGATCGCCTTCCCACAATCTGTCGGAATTGCTATGGGTACCAACTATTAGCAGACATATTTTTGTATTCATGTGAAGCCGAATTTATTTAAAAACTTCTACAAGAGAAGAAGAAAACAACTGCTGTGGCCTTCAACTCGACATTTAGATATATCGAGGACATATTATCAATTAACAACAGTTACTTCCATTCAAATGTCGACCCGAAATATCCCAGTGAACTTGAATAAGATACCACAGAGTCCGACACATCTCTTTCATATTTGGATATTTTACTAGAAAAAGACTTAAATGGTAATCTAACAACGAAACTTTTTGATAAACGTGATGACTTCAAATTTTCTATCGTCAACTTCCCTTACTTATGGAGCAATATACCATTATCATCTGCATATAGGGTTTATGTCTCTCAGTTGACTCGATACGCAAGAGCATGCTCTGCAAACGAACAATTTCTAAAACGAGGCAAGCTATTGACAAATAGGTTGATGATACGAGAATATCAACAGTCCCCTTTAAAGTCACCATTTCGCAAATTCTATGGTCGATGCAATGATCTTATTCACGAATATTATCTAATATTTACATTTGCTATGTTTTTCTACTAAGCCAACTGTAGAATTGATTTGAACACCATTTTTGTGTATACTCACGCGTAGAAATATACACAAAGAAACTCGCGCTAAAGTGACGTTACATTGAGGCTACAGAGACGTTAATAAAAATATGACGATATAGGGAAGCAAGAAATTCAAACACTGAGTATATTTTTGGTGCATTTAAGCATGTAAAATGTAAGGAATGTTTTTAAGTTTAGTGTGAATTGTTAGTGTGTAAATCACACAGACTTGCACGTAGTTATATTTTTCATGAAGCGCTAGTGCGCTTCATAAAATATAACTAATTGACAAGTCAGTGTGATTTACACACCAATAACTCACACAAAACTTAAAAACATTCCTTAATTGTTAAGTCGAACGTTTTTCATACAAATTGCAAGACTATTATTTTCACAATGAATTGTCTATGGATTTTCCGTTTGCCAACTTATGACAAGGAGCACACGGCTGGTGCGAACGGTCGACAAGGGATCCTTACTCCTTCCTGTCACTTGATCCCACCTCTTATGTTTTTTGAGGTCCGCGATTCCTCTGCTCCCAATTTGTATTGTTTCAAAGGACTTTTGAGCTTGAGGACTGTTCGTTTTCTTCATATTTCATTACTCCTCCTTGTCACCTGATCCCACCTCTTTATCTTCACATTTTATGAATCCAAAAGAAGCAACATTTATCTTAAAATAGTAACACATTTTGTTCGATATGCCATAATCATCATTTATTACCTTGAAACAAATAAAGTTTTTTTTTTTCAGTTTATCAATTTCTTACAAAAGGTAATAAAGTCAAAAATAACCATGAGGCTGATGACAAAACCAATAACAGAGGCTCCTATATAACCTGCTACAGCAGCTGATTGTCTAGGATCAGAGGCACTAATGCGTTTGTAGATGCTGGAACGGAGACTATCCTTTTGAAGCGTCAAGTTACGTTTGATTTCCTCCAATGTATCATTTAAGCTTTCTTGCTGATTTCTTTGATTTACAGGATCGCTCCAGAACGAGACTTTCCTGAGAAATGCCTTGCCTGTAGTATTAATGATAAAATATAAATAAAATAATATAATATGATGTAATATTATATTTATTATATTATATTATATAATGATATAATATAATGTAATATGATATAATAAAATAAAAAACTTTTACTTTTTGAAATATTTCTACCGTGTTACCGATCTTCATCAGCCGTGTTTATTTGAATGTATAGCAACTCAACAACGTTGATTGTGACGTCATAATACGTCGTTCGATGTTGAGTTGTGCATTTAATGGCAAGATCTAGTAAATGACTTTAGACTAACTTTTTGGTGCTAGATCCATTATGACGTCATAATCATTTTCAACTTTCTTTTTCCCATACTTTACGGCTCTAATAAAATTATGTAGAAAATAAAGTATTTTCATGGATTCCAATTTGAAATCATAAGAAAAGTAATCCCGATACGTATATTCAATTTAATATTATTTTAAAGAAGAGACCAAGAACATACAAATTAACGCTTTCTGAGAGACTATAGGCAATCTGAATACATTTCAATGGTCTGATTTGGAAAAAACTCCCGTATTCATGACAGGTTTTCTTATTTTTTCATTAAAAATGACAGTTTAAAATATGATTTTTCGTCTTATTTACCTACAAATTATGCCCCGAAACAACTTCTTTGACCAAGCTAAAGTTATAAAGCATCATTAAAGGAATTAATTTCTCAAATTTGAGAAATCTGTGGGCACCTTTCTTTTACTAGACCTTGACCTTAAGGTAGTACATAATAAATAGGCCAAATTTTTCCTCAAATTCAATTTTGTTCAAATTTTGATATTTTGTTCTAGGATACAAAATCTCTCTTCATGTTTAAGATGAAAGAAATTCAACCATACATATTTATCCCACACAGTTTGAAATATGGCCTTTCAGGCCCCTGTAAGAAGATTGTGAAATCAGGCAGTAGACCTGAGATTGTGCAATATTTAAAAATAAACAGTTGATCTATAGCAAACTTGTTTGGTGTTGTTTATAAAGAGAACCTTTTTGTACTAAAATTTAGTAAAATATTTTCATACTGGTATATTTGAGTAAAAACTGATGTAAAAATAGAACATACATAACCTCGGAATTTGAAATTCACGTGTAAATATGCCACACATTAAAGAAAATTTTATCAATTAAATTTTACAAAAAATCAACAGAATATAATTGAAATGGAACCCAGATTAAAATAAGTCGATATGGGGCAATCTGAACCGGCAGTTTCAGATATTTTCGCGATTTTAAATAAATCAATGCAAAAAAAATTAAAAGATTCAGTAGATGACGTCACTATATTTGACCTTTGGCCTCTTAATATGACCTTGACCTTTATTGTACAAAAAGAATGGAGACTCCTTATAAATATATCCAAATATCGGGTCTCTACACTAAATGGATCGAAAGTTACTTTGCATTTAATAACAGACAGTCATATGGCATGTAGATGGCATAAACACGATCCCAAATGTAGGCTTCTGATTGATCATTATTTAGGATGTCTAATTTTTCTTCAAAATATGGTGAAAATATGTCACAGCTTATTTTTTTCTTACAAAGATCCTTGATTATCGACATTATAGTGAAATTATTCTTTTTTCTGTTGTACTTTATAATATATGCGTTAACACGATATCATTCATTTGAGGATTGCAATCATTTAATCATTTCCCACATTATTGGATTTGGTCCCTTGAAATGAAATATTTGCGCATGAATTCATTTGTTTATATCAAAATCTCATTTGAAGAGAGCAACGATACAATTAATGTGCTCATCAATTCAGCAAATTAATGATATTTACAATTGAATTAATGCTCGCAGTAGTTCAGAAATGATTTCGATAAGAATTTGAAGACCTTTCATTGAATTAGTGTGTTTCATCATATAAATTAATGATATCTTCAAACAATCAATGATATCTTCAATTATTTGAGTTTATTACCATAGAAAAGTACATATAGATGTTTGTAATATTTGAGGACAGCAATATTAGTATGATATCGAAGGCCACACTTTTGAGAAATACATGTAATTACATTATAATCTTTACCCTATGTAAAAAGAAGCAGGTTAGATTTTGAATAAATAAAAAATGAAAAGTAAAACAAAAAAAACAAAATGATCCTGCGACGTGCAATAGCAATAGAAATGAAAGCTTTAATAAACAGGAAGGCACGTGTAATGGGTTGTGGAGTGAATGTTTGAATGTAGATGTATCGGTAACCAGTAGGTTAATTCTGAAATGAATAAATACATTCCTGTCGCCTATTTTCAATAGATATTCAGTCAAAGGTGTAAAATGTGGAACATGCTTCAGCCCACTTTAATAACCATTGACACAAGTGTCTTTTTTTTTTAAAATATTCATGACTTAGTTACATATTTATATAGTTTTCCAGATTTCTTTCCGTGAAAGGTCTTTGTTTGATCTTTTGAATTTATAAAAAGAAAGATGCATCGCATATGGACATATTAAATTAAAGTATGACTAAAATGTATTTTTAGAAAATATTGTTTTCTTTTAAATTTTTACTTGTTCCATTTTCTGACCTTGAGGTATAAAAGTTTGCTTTTACCGATTTTGTCTTTTTTCCCCGTCATTGTCTGTTCATCTACGTTTTCCATGCAACCACCTACAATATACATTGTTCTACTTTAAAGGTGTTTAGACACCGATTTGAACTTAATATTTTCTCAATTTTTATGCCCCCGGATCGAAAGATCCCGGGGGTATATTGTTTTTGTCCTGTCTGTCTGTTTGTCTGTTTATCTGTTTGTCTGTTTGTTTGTCTGTTTGTCCGTTTGCCTGTTTGTCTGTTTGTCTGTCTGTCTGTTGTCAACTTTAAACTTGCCCATAACTTTTGATTGGTTGGAGCTATTACTTTCATATTTCACATGTGTATTTCTTGTGACAAGACCTTTCTTTGGGTACCATCATATTTGACCTTTTGACCTTGACCTTGGAGTTTGACCCACTTTTGCAAAATTTTATGAGACTTTAACCTTGGCCATAACTTCTGAACAGTTGGTGCTTGGGTTTTCAAACTTCACATGTGTATTCTTTGTGACAAGGCCTTCCTTTGGATACCAACAACTTTGACCTTTTGACCTTGACCTTGGACTTCGACCTACTTTTGAAAAACTTTAACCTTGGCCATAACTTTTGAACAGTTGGTGCTTAGGGTTTCAAACTTCACATGTGTATTCCTTGTGACAAGACCTTCCTCTGGATATCAACCACTTTGACCCTTTGACCTTGACCTAGGAGTTTGACCTACTTCTGAAAAACTTTAACCTTGGCCATAACTTTCGAAAGATTGGTGCTAAGGCTTTCATACTTCACATATGTAATCCTTGTGACAAGACCTTCCTTTGAAAACTAACCACTTTGACCTTTTGACCTTGACCTAGGAGTTTGACCTACTTTTGAAAACTTTAACCTTGGCCATAACTTTTGAATGGTTGATGCTAGGGCTTTCATACTTCAGATATGTAATCCTTGTGACAAGACCTTCCTTTGGATACCAACCACTTTGACCCTTTGACTTTGACCTAGGAGTTTGACCTACTTTTGAAAAACTTTAACCTTGGCCATAACTTTTGAATGGTTGGTGCTAGGGCTTTCATACTTAACATATGTAATCCTTCTGACAAGATCTTCCTTTGGATACCAACCACTTTGACCTTGACCTAGGAGTTTGACTTTTATTTTAAAAACTTTAACCTTCGCCATAACTTTTGAACAGTTGTATCTAGGTCTTTCAAATTTCACAGGTGTATTCCTCGAGACAAGATCTTTCTTTGGGTATCAACATTTTTTATCTTTTGGCCTGGATTTTAACTTGCATTTGAGAAACTTTAACCTTCGCCATAAGCTGCCATACGGGGGCATCAGTGTTTCACAAACACATCTTGTTCTGTATAATATCACGACTTATATATTGCAATAGCATTTCACACGAAAATATGATTAAAAACTTATTTTATCTGGAAATTATTGGAACTACGAATTCCGGGACGCGTTTGATTAACACATCTTTGCACTTACACAAATTTTAATTTTATCCTTAATATTTAAGAAAAGAAGCAATTTTGTTACGTATTAATGAAAAATATAACATTTATAATCCAGAAAAATAAGAGTAGAAATGTTCGAAAGCAAAACCAACTCACCAGATATTGTCAGTCCGTGCTCAGTGATGTGTGCAGAGTTTAACAAATTGAACACACCGTGATTCGTAAACTGTTTTTGTAAACAGGGCACGAGCTCTGTTATTGTAAATGTTTACGATTCACCGGGTGTGTTCAATTGTTAAACTCTGTACACACCACTGAGCACGGACTTACAATACTGTGAGTGGGTTTTGCTTTCGAACATTTCTACTCTGAATTCTCTGTGTTATAGTTTAAAGTTTTAATATTTTTCATTAATATACAACAAAATTGCCACTTTTCTTCAGTATTAAGAATAAAATTAAAATATGTGAAAGCGCAAGGATGTGTCAATCCAACGCGTCCAGAAAGTTTTAATAACTTGGAGATGAAATAAGATTTTTATTATATTTTAGAATGAAATGCTATATCAACATATAAGTCATAAAATTATACAGAAAATTTGAGAAAATAGTAACTTCAAATCTGTGTCTAAGCACCTTGAAATAACATACAAACCAATGGTATACTCAAATTAAGATGACGTGTCCATGAGGTCTGTAAAAGTTTGAAATTATCCTATCAAGTAGATTTATTGACATTATTATCTTATTTTCCATTCTCTCTCTCTCTCTCTCTCTCTCTCTCTCTCTCTCTCTCTCTCTCTCTGTTTAAAATTGCAAAGATGTATTTGTTTCCATTGAAAATTCCTTGTAAATCAATTCCATGCTAACGTCAATTCAAAATTGGGCAGATTCTGATTGAAATCATGTGAAATATTAACATAGTTTTGTTTTTTGTTTTTACATACCTGTTTTATTTGGTGAGGAAGAAAAGTTTGAAAAATTCCACGCGAGACCTAGCACGTAATCTTTATGTTCTAAATCAAAATAAAGAGGTGACGAAATGCTTTTATTAATATAAATAAATTATATAAAATTCAACAGAACATGTAATAAATGTTAAATCTTAAATGTTTTTAATATCAGGTACACATACCGTAATTTGTGTCCTCTGCTTTGCAAACTTCGGAATAAATATTTGATATACCTGAAAAATAAGTCATAAATGTGTTTTTCTTGTAGACGTAAAAGCATTTTTTTTCACTTTGCCAATAAAACATGGTTTTATTCGTCCAGAAAAAAATTAATTCTGCTTAAGTGAGGTATTTTGTAGCACATGAAATGAAAAGAATTTTAGATTCATGGAATTTCTATGAATTCATGTCATTGAATCTTTCAGAAAAACCAGGTAATTTGTGAATTTTTTTCGGCTTCATACTTTATTCATAAGTTAAAGTGTGAGAACATTAATTCAATTAATTTAAAATCTGATTGTAAATGCAAGAAAAGAAAAGAAAAGAACAGATTTATAAAATGAAATTAAAAGCGATCGAGGTTAGATCATTAATTTACCAATTACTTATATTTTTAAACGTTTCTTATTAGAATTAATTGTTATGGTCGATATCTTCCTGACATTCTCCGAGATGGAAGAAGCTTTATGCACCGTTTTTAAAATTGATTTATTTTGTGAGTTTCAATAATGACATATCAATGTGAGCTTTAAAACTTTTTTTTATTTATAATATATTATAGCGGGTTTCGTTTTTCGTTTGAAGCGTTAAATACGAGGGTTGGCAATAAAGTTCGTGGAAAATGTTATAATTTTCTTAATAAAGTCCGCATTGGCAAGCGTGTACGATAATATTACAATATAGACCGTGATTTAGTAAATTTATATATATATATATATATATATATATATATATATATATATATATATATATATATATATATATATATATATATATATATATATATATATATATATATATATATATAAAGCGCATTTTACAACAACTCTTAAACTAACATAACTGCCCTAAGTGAAGAAATATTAATATAGAAAGCACAAAGAAATTCACTTTTTTAAGGATACCCACTTCCGCCCCAGCCCGGGGTTGAACTCTCGACCTACGGAATCTGTCTCCTAGCAATACAGGAACAGCGCTATAGACCGCTCGGCTACAGTATGTTATATATACAGCGGGTGTGACCGGTCAAAAGAAGATGCTTACTCCCATGGCACCTGATCCCAACTCTGATGTTTTTTAGGTCCGTATTTGATCTGTTCTGATCTGCATTGTTTCAAAAGACTTTTGAGCTTAATTCTGTTCGTTATCTCCATATTTCATTTTATCTAGACATCAATACACCAGAATGCAATTTTTGTATTGCTCTTCATTATCATCAAAATATATTTAATGTATGTATACTTTAGAGCATTTACATGGTATATGAACCAACCATTTAAAACATCTCCAATATTTAATGTGAGATAACATGTAGAATAGTTCATGTCTTGGCATACAACCTTTCAATTTTGGCCTTATAAAGTGAATTTTTTCCGGTGATCAACTAAATATTATGCTAAATCGACAAAACACGTGTTGCTGTTGAATCATAGACCCTCATCCTTTGTGACTGAAGAATAGGTTTGACGAAAACATCGTTACGTGATGAAAAATGCCTTCTTTAGAAGGTAGTGTACCCAACCTGTTTTTAAGCGTTTTTAATTGTTGATCTCCTGGATTAAAATGTACATTTTGAAACCTTAATACATATCTTAGGACACCATCAAATAATGGTTGGGAACACTTTGTAAAATGTTTGAGGAAAACATTGTTGTTGTTTTTGTTTTTTAAATTCATATATGAAATCTCTCATTAAGCGATTGAGGGGCAATATGAAAACCATCTATCCTTCTGTATTCCACAGTGCAGAGGTGAAACAAGAATTACACGATTGCACGATCGGTATGTGCTGGTCCCGGCGGACAGGGTGGGTGACGGCGTTGTCTTTGTTTGTAGGGCTCGTTGTTTGAATTGCGTTTTGGAAGAACTGGGATTTAGTTGTGCAGGTGGTGATCCAACTTATACCCAAAGCTCCCGTTCTGTGGAGGAAATTCTTCAGAACCGTATGTCAGTTTTGAATGTTTTTAGTATTCCCAAAAATTAAAATGAATTGAAATCTGTACTGGATTCCAAAACTCCATAAAAACCCTTACAAACAAAGAAACATAGCGGGTTCCAGTAAAAGTTTTACCAAGCCTCTTTCTTTATTCCTCACTAAAATATTTACAGGAGTGAGGGAGAAACTTCAGGAGTATTGTACTACGGTATGTTCCGGAGGTAGTGTGAATTGGATGTGGAAGCTTGGTGGACTCCATGGATCTTTTAGAGGGTTTGAAATCACAAAATTTTAACAAAATCAAGAACATCAGAAAATACGAATTTTCAACATCTTTTACATCCATTCCATTAAAGTCCAGGCTTTTTGACATCATAGACAGCTGCTTTTTCAGTAAAAAGGGAACTCGTAAATTTACTTACCTTGTCATTGGTCATTTGCAAAATTATTTTGTTAAAAAACATACTGATTGTACACACAGGTACTCTGAAGTTGATATTTAAAAGATGCTTGAGTTTCTGATTGACATTGTCTTGTTTGTAGTTTTTGGAGAACGGGTCTTCCAGCGGTCTGTTGGAGTTCCCGTGGGTGCCGGTTGCACCCCGTTGTTCGCGGATGTGTATTTGTATTCATATGAAGTAGGGTTTGTTCAAAAACTTCTACATGAGAAGAAGTAAACGCTCGCTGTGGTCTTCAACTCGAAATGTGGATGTGTCGACTACGTATTGTCAATTGACAATAGTTACTTCTATTCATATGTTGACTTGATATATCCCAGTGAGCTTGAAATAAAAGATACCATAGAGTCTGACACATCTGTATCATATTTGGATATTTTGCTAGAAAAAGACGTTGATGGTAAACCTAACAACGAAGCTTTGTGATAAACGTATTGTTTTCAACTTTTCTTTCGTCAACTTCCCTTACTTATGTAGCAATATACCCTTATCACCTGCATGTGGGTTTTGTGTCTCCTAGTTGATTCGATACTCAAGAGCATGCTCCATGTACGATCAATTTTTAAAACGAGGCAAGGTATTAACCAACCAGTTGATCAAACAACGATATCACATCTCATATATCATCTCATCTCAAACGTCTTATTTGCAGCCATCATTTCGCAAGTTCTATGGTCGATTCAATGAGCTTGTCAGCAAATACAATCTATCATTAGGTCAAATGCTGACTGACGTTTTCTACCGATTTCTTCGTTTGCCCAGTCATAACGGGGAGCGCGCGGCGGGTGTGACCGGTTTGATTTTTTTGGAGGTCCGTTTTTGCTCTGAGTCCGATATGTATTGTTCAAATGGACTTTTAGCTTGAATACTGTTCGTTATCTCCATATTTCATTATGAAATAAAAATTCCGAAATCTAACTGCACATCTGGATAAGACAACCAATCATTTCACCTAGTGTCATTCATTAGAAAAGTCTCTTACTTCCATGTCCGTTGAACTCACTGCTACATAACCACACACGCTTAAACGATTCTTGTAAATGCATATATATTAATACTAGTAGTTTAATATGAGTACTTTTATTATACATGTATGTAAATGACTGTAATAATAATTCATATTACTATTATTTTATTCCACGATATGTTTCTTTTTCCAAAATTAAAGAAAGTTTTTGAAACCAGGTTTTTGTAGAAAAACATCTGTTTTCGACCTCCAAATTGTCCTTGGACGTAAATGAAAATTCCGCAACCAAAACACTAACAATCATATTCCAAAATATAACCATACCAATAATATTGCGAATGATGATTTAGCTGCTGTTAAAACCGCAACAAGAGTTGTTGACACCAATGAGGTTTTTTTTTGTCGGAAAACGTCGGTTTACGACCCCACATTAGCCCCTGTGATGAAAAGGTTTACTCCAAACGCTTGTTGGACACATACAGGACAAAATTTATATTTCAAAAGATGAATTGGATTCTGCTTAAAATATATTTAATAAGAAAAGTTTGTGGAAGATCTACTATTGGAAGAGTCAGACCTTAAAACTAGTGGTTAGATCTTCCACCTGGAAGGTGTGGATTCAGTGGGAGACTCCACCAATGAGGATTTATCCACTAAGTCAGTTTTCTTCTAGGGGCTTAACCTTTGAACAAGAGCTCACTCTAGGTCATGATTTCCGGCGGATGTTTCGCTTTATAACAATAGTATTGTCACAGGATTAGTATTTACTATATGTTACTATGTATGATAATTTGCGCATGCGTCATTTCATTCATTCATTCATTCATGGTTTGTAAGTTCATGACCTCTGATGTCATACGGTGAGTATGGGATGTGTATGGGTGTGTTTGACTGGTTTTTCCAGTCATTGCGCATGGCTGGCGCGAATTTTATTAGCCTTTGCATGCAGTAATATTATTTTAAATCACTTTATGAAAACCCTCTGATATAGACGGACGTTACGAGGACTGTCATTGTCCGTAACAAAGCCTCATAATTAGGAGCTTAAAATTCTGTCTACATGGTAAGATATTTTAATTAAACTATTTTATATTTTCAGTAAATTAATTTATGAATTAAATATTTGATATAAATTTCATTTAAATATTTACTGTGTGATGGATGGTACGTAAGTTTTCATATTTATTGTAGATCACCATGTCATTGATGATATAACATAAATACTTCATCAAATACCATCATGTTGATGGAAGATAAATAAATTACATTGAAGAGTTGTCCGGAGTTTTCTCTTATCCAAGAACTGTTAATTAAAAAAGTTAACACCCTTGACAATGGCGCCCACCGTTGGGGACTCCGGCGCAAACGTAATATTCAGTTCTTATATTAATATTTCATCGATGGAAAATCCATGGTGGTTGTTGTGAAAGGAGAGTTTTCTGTGTCTATTTAATTCCATTCATTGTGAAAATTCATTCACGGCCTGAGTGCGCACTGCCACTAGTCAAACCAGTTCACTAATACTACTCAACGAAAGTACCGTTATCTGAGCGGAGCAAACCTGACTTCCCGGGAAAAGTACTTCCTATTGCGTGACGTCACAACCAAGATGGATGCGCCCATGGAACTGGACACTTGTGCACAACTGTGAATACACATTGAGATCTCACGCGGTTCGCGGACATTTCTGGGATAAACAATTCCTGTGAATTTATTAACTGTTTCTTATATTTATTTTGTATTGTTGTATTTTGTTGTCAATGTCATTTTGTTATTCATTTGTCATGTTTCATGTTCGCAAGTGTGTTGCAGTTGAGTGCTGGTAAAATTCGCGAAAACTTTATTTTCTGAAGTATCTTCAAAAGTTTATGCAAACACATTGACCTGAAGACATTTGAAATTAACTGTGTGTTATCTAACAATCCCTCACTGCATGTAGTTATTCAGTTTTACTAACACTTAACCGCAGCAGCAGAGCAGATTTAGAGAAAATTCGGGAGAGTGTAAGTAAGTCAGTTGGATAGTGATCTTCACTTCAGTTTCATTCTCATTTTCATATAATATCATTTCATATAGCATATTCGGCGCATATTAGTTTAAGAATTTTAAGGCAGTCTACTTCAAATAGATATTATTCAGTCTAAATATAGTAACATAGATCTACAGTCACTGTGTTATAGCATTCATTCTAGATTCAATTTTTAAGAGTACTGTAGTCAATATCTGCAATTTGAATCACTTTGAGTTTAGTTTAGTGTTACTCGGGTATAAGAAGTCAGCAAGTCAGAGTTGATATTATGGTTTAAGAGAATTTTTACTGATTTATATTGACTGTTTATTTTTGCAAGAAATTCAGGTGTTTAGCTACCAGATACTGAAATCCAATTCCGCACCTCGATATGGCTCAACTCTGTTGAACGTTCGGAAAATTATGCGAATTCGAAGAACGGTTTTTCAGCAAAAACACGGTGAGTGATTCAGGTTGTATTGTTTTAGAAAATCTTTTAAAATATCAGAATTTCTTTTTCTGATTGTTATCATTTTCACCATGGCTAACGGTGAGACAGCTGGTAAAAAACCAGAAATACCTGTAGTTGAGAAAGAAGAGAATGCTGATGACATTCTTGAACACATTGAAAAGGTGAATCAAAATCCTAACTATAGGGTATTAACTATGGAGGAGTATAATTTACTTGTATCTAGTACTCCAAAGACAGGTAAATTACTGCACCAAAATTTACATTTGGTTCCCCTATGGATCAGTTAGGGCCAAGAATGAAAGGTTTGTACGTCATTCACAAGGCTAAGCCTAAGACTGAATCTTCCAACCCAGTCCCTGAAACTCCTAATCCCAGTAATCACAATGTTTCACTTATTACCAGTCAACTGAGTGTGCCTAAATTACCTATCTTCAGTGGTACTGATGAACCTCATAAAGGTGAAGTGAAATATGAGGTTTGGAGTTTTGAGGTTAAGTGCTTAAGAAAGAGTGAACAGTATTCAGAACATGTACTTTTAGAAGCAGTTAGAAGATCTCTGAAGGGTTTAGCTCGTTCAATGTTAGTTCCTCTAGGTGAAAATGCACGCTTGTCTGATATTATGCACAAGTTAGATGGTTTCTTTGGAAATGTTTCCACAAATGAAAATCTTATGCAATCATTTTACAGTGATTTTCAAAAAGAGAATGAGTCAATTGTTATTTATGCATCTCGCATTGAAGAAACAATTTGTAAAGCAATACAGTTTGGTTTCATAGATGAGATAGCTAAAGATGCCATGTTAAGAAACAAATTCTGGACAGGTTTAGCTAGTCAGTCATTGAAAAATTCAACCAGACATTTGTATGACTCTATTAAAGATTTTCAACATCTTCTTAGGGAAATCAGAAAAGTGCAACAGGAGGAAGTTCATGCAAGTTCTCACCTACTGAAATCCAAGCCAGCAGCAGTTCATGCAGAGAGAGCAGAAGTGAAAGAGAGTCAGGAAGACCTAAAGAAAGAGCTCAGAGTCTTGATATCGAAGATGGAAAGGTTAGAACATAGCATAAACTCTCAGTCATCTGATTATCAAGATATTTGTAGGAGATTAAGTAACTTAGAGGTACAACACAGTAGAAACACTTCTTCTAATGGTCCACTACGTCCATACAGAGAAAACAGAGGTTTTAATAGAGGTAGAGGTTTTACTAGAGGTCAGAGTAGAAATCTGTCTAGAGGCAATTTTAGAGGTCAGACTTACCAAAAGCCTCAAGGTCAAGGTCAGATGAGTAGGAAAGGAGAGAATGACCCAAAAGGGCAACCTCTTCTGTTGTAGGGCAAACTGAGGAGGTCAAAGGTCATTGCCCTGAAACTGAAAAGTTGATTTCTAGAATGGTTGGACATGCTAACCAATGTAAGGTCAAATTACGTGACAGAGAAACTGATGCATTGGTAGACACTGGTTCAATGATAACTTGTATGTCAAAACAATTTTACGAGTCTCTAGAACCAAAGCCAGAACTTAGAAAATTGGAAGATTTTCAACTGGATGTTTATGGAGCAGGGGGTCACTCACTTCCCTTTTCTTGGTATATAGAGGGTGAACTTCAAATCCCATTTTTAAGTCAGAGTACAATTTTTGCCCCTATATTGGTGAGTCATTCATCAAATAAAAAGGGTGGTTCTGAGTTTCCATTAATAATTGGCACCAATGTTATCAGAAATTGTAAAGAGATTTTTAGTAGTTTGGAAAGTGTTTCAGAAATACCTGAAGTATGGAACTTAGCATTTAAAAGTATGTGTGACACTGCTTTGAAGGTCAAAACAACAAACCATTTTCCAATTAGCTTAGGTCCTAATGAGGTCAAAACGATAACTGGGTTAGTCAGAAAATCTTATGACTTAGAAACAGCAATGACTGAACAGTTAGATACTTCACAGTCAGGGAGTTCAGTCATTTGTCCTAGAGTCATTTATCTGATATCCAAGATTGGGAAAACATCTAGAATACCAGTTAGAGTTTGTAATTTATCAGCACAATCAATTAAGATTCTACCAAAGTCTATAATCTGTTCAGTAAGCCCTGTTAAGGTAGTCGATTCATGGAGACACAAGTCAGAGGAAGAGTCCACTGAAAATAAGGGAGATAACTCAGATATTTTTATTGAGTCTTTAGGTGCGAAGATAAACAAACAGAATCTTACAAGTGAAGAAATGACAAGAACAGCAGAGTTATTGAATAGATGGAAACATATCTTCTCAACATCATTTACAGATATAGGTTAAACATGAAATCAAGCTAACTGACAATATACCTTTTAAGGAACCCTACAGGAGAATTTCACCTAGGATGTATCAGGAGGTAAGACAGCACTTGAAAGAAATGCTTGAAGCAGGTGCTATACGGAAATCACAAAGTCCTTACAGTTCAAATGTAGTGTTAGTCAAGAAATCTGACGGGTCCTTAAGATTCTGTATCGATCTTAGAAAACTTAACAACAAAACCATTAAAGATGCCTACACTTTACCTAGAGTAGATGAGACTATTGATACTTTGATTGGAAGCAAATATTTTACTAAACTTGATTTAAGATCAGGTTACTGGCAGGTTGAAATTAAGGAAGAAGACAAGCATAAAACAGCTTTTTCTCTAGGGCCTTTGGGGTTTTATGAATGCAATCGGATGGCATTTGGCCTGACCAATGCCCCGGCAACCTTCCAACGTTTAATGGAAACCTGCATGGGTGATTCACATCTTAGAGAATGTCTTATATTTTTAGATTACATTTTAGTTTTTTCTCAGTCTTTTGATGAACATCTTAAAAGATTAGAGGGAGTTTTTGAGAAACTTGAGAAACATAACTTAAAGCTTAAACCATCCAAGTGTGCATTCTTTATGAGTGAGGTGAAATATTTAGGTCACATAGTGTCGGAGGAAGGTATCAAAACCGACCCAGATAAGATTGAGGCACTAAAGTCATGGCCAGTACCAAAGAATATTAAAGAATTACGCTCATTTTTAGGTTTCACAGGATATTACCGGCGTTTCATCAAAGACTATGCCAGAGTAGTTCAGCCGCTTAATGAGTTACTGGTGGGACACCCAACAGGGAAAAGAAAGAATCAGGGAAACAGGAAGAAAATACCATGGTAATGGGGTAAGGAACAACAATTTGCTTTTGAGACACTTATAAGTAAGTTAACAAATCCCCCTATTCTCGGCTATGCAGATTTTTCTAAACCATTCGTCTTGAATATTGATGCCTCCACTGAGGGCTTAGGTGCCGTTCTCTATCAGAACCAAAATGGTTTAGAACGGGTGATTGCATACGGCAGTCGCGGTTTAAAGAAAAGTGAGAAGTTGTATCCAGCACATAAACTTGAGTTTTTGTGTTTAAAATGGGCAGTAGTCGACAAGTTTAAAGACTATCTATACAACAATTCTTTTGAAGTTAGAACGGATAATAATCCGTTGACTTATGTCACAACTTCGGCAAAACTCGATGCCACAGGTCACCGTTGGCTTGCTGCTTTGAGCAATTACAATTTCAAGATATATTACAGATCTGGGAAATTAAATCAAGATGCAGACGGGTTAACCAGACGTCCATATCATCTCCAGATTTTTCCAGAGGCTGTCAAAGCAGTGTGTCAAGCAGCTCTCATTGACCGAGAACAACTTCCATTAGCGGAGAGTCTACTCATTACAGACACTGGTCAACTCAACCCGGATATGACTGAAATAGAATCACAGGAACTGAGTACCATTAACTGGAAAGAGAAGCAGGATGAGGATCCAGTGATAAGTAAGGTTAAGTACTTGTTAACAACTGGTGAGAGGTTAGATACTGAGAATGTTGATATAGAGACAGAGGAGATTAGGAAGTATCTTAGAGAGAGGAAAAGTTTTGAGATTAGGAAAGGTGTATTGTTCAGGAATACACAGATTGATGGAATAAATATTAGGCAACTTGTTTTACCAAAGAGTATGATAGGGACAATTTTCAAAGGTTTATATGAAGATATAGGACATCAGGGAAGGGAAAAGACCAGTTGGCTTGTCAAGAAGCGTTTCTATTGGCCAGGAATGGATACTGATATTAGAGAGAAAGTTGAGCATTGTGGCCGATGTGTTAGAAGTAAGACCAGGAAACATCCTAGATCAGAGCTTATTACCATCAAAACATCGCAGCCAATGGAACTGGTATGTATAGATTTTCTTTCTTTAGAGAAGTCCAAAGGTAACATCGAGGACATACTAGTCATAACAGATCATTTCTCAAAGTATGCAGTTGCAGTCCCTACACGGAACCAGAAAGCTTCAACAACAGCTAAAGCGCTTTATGAAAATTTCTTCTGTTATTATGGGTTTCCACAGAGAATACACTCGGACCAAGGCAGGAATTTTGAGAGTAAGTTAGTGAGAGAGTTATGTAACATCGCAGGAGTAAGTAAAAGTAGGACAACCCCTTACCATCCTATGGGGAATGGGAATGTGGAACGCTTTAACCAGACTCTATTGAAAATGTTAGGTACGCTTGAGGATTATCAGAAAGAGGATTGGAAATCCTACATTAAACCTTTAGTGCAAGCTTACAATGCTACTAAGCATGACACCACAGGGTATTCTCCACATTATTTGATGTTTGGATGTCACCCAAGACTTGCCATTGATGCTTACCTAGGATTGGATGAGTTGTCTGAAAAGCCTAAGAGCAGGGAAGATTATGTGGATAAACTAAAGAAACGTTTAGATTTTGCCTACAAAGTTGCCAGGACAAATATGGATAAAAACACAGACAGATACAAACAGAAGTATGATAGCAGAGTTAGAAATTCACAACTAGAAATAGGAGATAAAGTATTGGTCAGAGTTTTAGTAAAGTCAGGAAAGAGCAAATTATCAGACAAATGGGAAAAAGAACCTTACAGGATTATTGACATTCCAAATCCAGAAATACCAGTTTACAAAGTTCAAAAAGATTCAGGTAAAGGAAAGATCAAAACTTTACATAGAAATTTATTATTACCATTTATGTATATTTCAGATACCACTGTTCCCACAGAAGGATTAAAAAGATATCCAAAGAAAACAGAGAAACAGACGAGACAGTTTACTAGGTTAGCTGAAAAGGAGGATTCAGAGGATACCTCATCATCGAGTCAGGATGAGCTGTATAGAGTAAGTACAGGTAAGAGAGGTCGGACTAGGCCTGATACATCAAGTATCTACCAGTTAAATGATTTTCAAAAATCTTTCGGTACCGAGGGCAAAGTAAGTCCCGACAACTTAAGTCGCGGTTATCGTCAATCAACACAGTTCGATCCAGATTTGACTGTAAAGACAGACAAAGAGTCTCACATCTGTCTGTACCCAACATTGATTTACCACCTTTATCCCCATCTTTATTACAAAATGGAGATATTAGGAGTGTAAGTCCTGTTACAGTAATTTCACCGCCCAGATCTCCAAGGAGATCTACCAGAATAAAAAAACCTCCTGATAGATTTGGTAGTTGGTATGTGGGAAATCAGCAGGTTTGGTATGTATAAGTGACACAGAGAAATCAAGAAGTTGGTATATGTAAGTGACACAGGGAGAGAATGTCACAGTATTTTATGATATTGGATTAAACTATAGATGCCATGATAGTGGTACATGGACTCTACTGTATATAGTTTTATGACTTGATAATGGTTACAATATATGTAACAATCATCACCTTCTCCAATTAGATCACCTTCTACACAATCTGATATAAAGTAAATAATTTACTTACATTGAACCCCCATATTGTTGCTTTTTTCGAAGAAACTATTTGTATATTCTGTGATGTAGTGCTTACATATATTTACATAGAGGAATGCTACCTAGAAAGCCGTAGTTTTGTCGACTATTTGATAAATAATAATATTCCTATCATGTATATCTACTATAAAGTTAGACTACATACTAATTACAACCAGATGAATTAGATTTTTTCTATTAAAAAAATGGTGTGCTTTATGTGGCAGATTTTGTGTATATTTTTTTTAAATACAGCCAAAACTAAAAATTGCAAACAATAAATTTTGCAGCACAGATAAAGAAATTGATTGTCTAAAAAATACCCCCCCCCCCAAAAAAAAGTTTTAATATGACGCCACACAAATTAGTACATCTTTATAAGTATGACTAATTGTATCAAAAATCCTGGAACATTGTAAAGTAGTCAACTTCTTCAAACTTGCCGAAAAATCATATATTTTTCTCTCAAATTGTCCAACAGGCTGAAAACTAGTCAAGCGACTGATATAACTGCATTTTTTTTATTAATACCGCAGCATCTTTACCAATGCTTTTGCATAATTTTGCGTCAATGAAAAAGGTAAATATATCTGCACGTTATAACAGTAAATGTTGTTTTAATATACCAGATCATTTTTATACGATAGGAAAAGTGTTTTGAACTCACAAAAATAGAGATTTTTTTTTGTTTTATATACATGTGCAATAATAAAATCTGAAAATAAATTTACTGACTTTTATAGTTTTTACACGTTATGTTTACATCACATAGCACGTTAGCTGAACTGCATTACATTTTGGCAGATCCATAAAGAAGAAATGTGCTACTAATAATCAATTTTGAAAATCTGGATAAGAAACATTATTTTTAAATCTGACATTAGATTCAATTGCCTTTCTCGTCTTTTACATTTAATTCAGCAAACGGATTGTAAGGCAAGAAATTACAATAAATGTTATGCTGTAAAGTAGGAAAAGAGAGATTTTTTTAAAGGAAAACAAAACAAGAAATAAGCTTACCTTCTGGTGAAACTAGGAAAATAGTATGATTATATTACATATTTTATTTTAATTACCATATAGTTAAATAAAATTACAATATCTATTAAAAGTAAGCCACATAAAAAAATAACTTTACATATATCCAAGGCCAGACATCCATACCTGACGTATATCACAATATATAATAGTAATAAGGAGTTCTGTGTTTCCATCAGTCTGGACGCTTAAAACATCACTGCTGAAAAGATATTTAAAAATTTGTGTAATGCTTCATAATGTATTTTTTCTGCGGTCATGCTATAGATAAATCAGTCAAAAAATTAGTTGATTTCAGTTTTTAAAGCTTCATTAATATTCATTATTTAGTAGTCATGTTTACCATTTTATATTATGGAAATATTTACTCTAATTCATATATGTGTTTCGTGTATAAGTAATCAATATTCAATGCAAAACAGAAACTTTCTTTGGAAAGCAAAAAGTTTGTCATCCCAAATTGACGATAACGGTGTATTATTGGCGTAGAGTGCACATATTGTAACGAACAGTGATCGATCTAAATAAAAAAAAAATTTAAAAAATTTTTAAAAAAAAAAACTAGAAACAATAAAAATCTGTGAACAGGGCATAAAACACGTACCCCTTGAAATTCCTGAGTGCATGGGTCTAGGAGGAGTAAGCATCCCCTGTCGACCCCTTGTATTGATCACGTAGATAGAGAAATCTGTAGTCAAATTTAGTATAAATACAAAGGCCTAACAATTGGTATGAAACACGTCAGCATTAATTCTAAAGAATCCAAATATTAGCGCCATTTCTTGAATATGTTCTAAAACAATACGTCTGAAGTTTTATCCCTCAAAGCATTAAATAGTTGAGTTAGGACTCTTCCCCAAAAGTGAGATTTCCTCTTTCAGCTAAAGGTACAGAGTGAGACTTCTCCTCGAAGTCACGCTCAAGAATGAGACTTCTCCTTGAATCAAGCTCAAGTGTGAAAATTCTCCTTGAAGTCATATTCAAGTGTAAGACAACTCCTCGACGTCATGCTCTAAAGTAAGAATTCCTCCTGTAGGAAGACAGACTCTAAGAATGATACCAAAAAAAGTAGAACCCCTCCTCACATTTCCCCTTCGAAAACATACTCTACCACCTGTTCTAAAAAAGGGTGAAAATAACGGTTATCAATCTAATAAGTCCTTTAATCTTGCTTGTAAATTGAGAACAGGGCCTGGAAAACCAACTGTGGGATCTAGATCGTGTGGCCGTAAAATTTAGATGAGCTCACTTTTGATCTAAGTATTACTTTTTCACTATATACTTGTATTCCATTTGCCAGGTGCCTAGTAGTAAACGTCCCCCATCGATCGGTCACAACATTTGAGAACCCTCCTTATTGATCTGACATGTAAACCGAATAAACTTTAGTCTACACTAGTCATGAATGTATTTAAACAATTGCCTTACAGTTGATTGTAATATATCAGTCAAAAAACGATTCAACAATATATTGTATTAGGAAACGAGGTCATTATGATACCCATAAAATATGCAAAATGCTGCCTCCTGAAGAAAATGTTAAAAACCCTTTAACATCGACTTGTTTTTCATTCACCTGCCTTTAAAAGTTGCCGTACTGTGAATATGCTCTTGGATACCGAATCAGTTGGGAGACATAAACCATATGCAGGTAATTGCCGAATATTAGTAGAAAGATAGAGAAAATTGACAATGGAAAAGCTGAAGTCATCTTGCTTGTCGTATAGTTAAGTTGTTAGTTTGCTCTTAAAAACATCCAGATATGAAACAGATGTGATGTCTACTAATATGACAAAATATTTTTATATATTATTGTCATTGCTGTTTACATTGCAAAAATTACCCACAAATTACAAACTCGATCGTCGGTAATTATTTTCAATACTATGTAGAGTAAAAAATCAGAATACATACATATTGCCGATTATATTAATCAATAACGACGGTGCCTATTTTATTTATGAATAGTACATCTTATATACTAACTGAACAAACGACCGAAAGGCGTCAAGAAATGACAGTGATCGAATTTCACTGCATTTCCCTAATATTTTACAGACTTTACAAACACTTATCCTGAGTAAATTGAAATTCAATATTTACTTAAGAGAACACTATTTGTTCTATATACGTTAAGTATTTGTTATTATGTGTTATTTTTGTTTCAGATTCTATGTACAAACGTCATATTACGCCATGTACCTTCCATTATTTAACTGCAGTTTAATAACCTTATAAGCATATTTAAAATTTAAAACAATCTATTTTCTTACACAAAAGCAAATTTTATTTATTTTCATTGATTGTAATTTTCACTCAGCAGACCTATCCCCGTCCTCTTGTTACCGTCCGTCTGTCAAGGTAATACGTTTAAGAATTTTGATTTCTAGGGAACAACTTTGCCGATTTCGACCAAATTATCTGCAAAACATTCTTACGTGATGAGGATTATAATTCGTCTAAATGTTCCTTTCACTAGGAAAGTGTTAAAGATTCATCAAAAATAGACTTTTAAATAATTAAGAAAAATAGACTTTTCAAACCAAATTATAACAGTTTAACTTATTAGGTGTTTGAAGGGTGAAATGATATGTACAAAAAGAAATCTTTAAAATCTCCTCTCATAAAGCTATACAGATTATCAAACTATATGAAACATTCTCAGTAGTGTCACATTTCCGCAAAGCAGAGCTCAGGATCGAGCAGAATTAATTAAGCCACAAAGGGTATTTAAAGTACCATTCTCTACCATTGGCTCATACATTCACCTCTGTCGTTGGCTCGCGTATATCACAGTGATAGGTCGGAAAAATAGAGCAAATTTTGTTTTAATTCATTATAATTAAATGCCTGCGGTGCACTGTAATGTTTGTCCTTTGAGAGATATTTAGTTATTTACTAATTAGATCCAGAAGTACATGTATTCGTTTAGTTTGAAATAGTCCTTAGTATATATGTATCATGGTCTTTTTTTTAATTTTATGTCAAGATCTTGACGTGAACCCATTGCAGAGGTGTCTTAGAGAGGAACGAACGACAAATCTGCATGGGAAATTGTTATATTACTACATGTAGTAAAACATGGGTATCAAATAGAAATGTTTATGAAGATCCGTTTTAAAAACACTTAGCTTCATACGGTAAAGGATGACTGCACTTTAGGACATGCGGAATTTGCGACAAAATAAAATTTCAAAACAAGCATTTTTCTTTTCATTGCAAGAATGGTCAACATCCAATCTACAACTTTATGTAATTACGTTTAATAAAAGTGTGTATTTACGAAGTTCGAATCTGTTTTCAAAGGCAGGGGTCATCGCAATTTCTTGGATCTCCGTTCGATAATGAGGACGCCCACTTTTCTACTGACTTTATACATAGTCAGCGCATGTTTGTCTATTGTTCTACGTTTAACAGTAGTTGTATATTTGCATAAATAACAATGTGTCAAAAGGAGATTAATAGACAAACATGCGCTCATAGTTAAAAAGAGAAAAAACTGCTTCTTCTTACATTCGCTCTCCTTGTTGTTACCAAGGACTGTGACATGTTGAATATTATAATTCACCACGTGATTTCTTACCTCAGGTAACTTTGTGAATATTTAATTCCGTCACGTGACTTGTAAGATAGCATGTTTTGTGCTAACTAGGACATTGTGTTCGAACACGTTAAGTCATCTGGCATTGATATAAAATCTGCTTTAATTACATTGACGTGCTCATATTGTTAGTTTCGTTTTGAAACCTTTGTCAGAAGTGTATTTGTGCCATACAGAATGGAGATGGAGATTGGAATGAGTGATCACGTTCGCTTTTCCAAACATGTCATTGTTATTTATCAAGTCTAATTTTAGACCCATTCTTACAATGTTAGCTCCACCTCTCATGCATATCTAATGTTCAATCAAGGGCAGGTAAGTGTAAATTCACTATATTTGGAAAGCAGTAAGGACAAAAAACATTGAATCATTTTATTGTATTACAGCCTAAAATCATTTTAAGATTTAAATGTGGTTCCAAATTGACAATATTCTTTCATAAACATACAAAAGTGAGATAAGGTTTAGATATAAAAGCAACAGAGGCAACCGAAAAAGACCCAAAAACAGGCGTTAAGTGCAGTCCTCCTTTATATATACTATAGACTAAGTATATTGCATTGCAGATTAAGAATTGTTCTAGTCGACAGGGATTGCATGGTCCACAACAGGTTTGCTTCCAGTCAAGATTCTGCCGCACAATGGATCTCCAGTTCTTACCACTGTTTTGAATAGGTGTCATCACGGAAACTTGTCGTTTCCTTGGGTCCTAGTACGACCAAAAATTCAATGAGTATTTTGATATTTTAGTCTCATACTTGTACAGAGATGCATGGTGGCCAGAGTTGTTCAGGGTCCAAACGTCAAGATAAATAACAATGATGAATGTTAACTAAGTTTTGGAGACAATTAAAAGGATATCGCTTGAATTTTTAGTCCAAAACTTGCTACGGCGATGCATCGTAGCCAGGGGGTAGAAGTCTGTTGGTTTCAAACCCAGCCCAAACACAAAAAGGGCAAAACACACACACACACACCCTCACACACACACACCCTCACACACACACACACACCCTCACACAAAAGAAGCAAAAAACAGAGAATAACTGGAAGATTCAGCTTTATTAAATACTTGCTTATGTGACATTCGCGTATGTAAAATATCTATAAAACATATTACATAGATGAAATATGAAGATAACGAACAGCAATCAAGCTCCAAAGTCCATTTAAACGATACAAATTTGGAGCAGAGCTAGCAAAAACGGACCTCTTAAAATATTAGAGGTAGGATCAGGTGCCATGGATGAGTAAACATCCCCTGTCGACAGGTCACAACCACTGTGAGCTCCTTATCATGATAGGACCAACGGAAAAATCCATAGTAAATTCATTGTGAAAATAATGGCCTTACAATTTGTATGAAAAACGTCAGTAACATTCGAATTAATAATAGATTGTATTTGCATGCTGACAAGGGCATTGTGTAGATCATACAATTTGCAAAATGTTGACTTTAAACGAGACTTTTGATATTCTTGTTTCATCAAATTATTTGTCAATAGCTTGTCTCGTTTAAGAAATTGTTCGTACGTAGAGCATGCTCTTGCATATCGAATCCACTTCGAGACATAAACTCCATATGAAGGTGACAATGGTATGCTGCTACATAAATAATGGAAGCTGAGGATAAAGAAGTCATCACGTTAAACAAAAAGTTTATTTGTTGTTCGGTTACTATTAACGTCTTTTAGTCCCCTACCGGTGAAACCGGGGGGACTATAGGTTTTTTTTCTTGTAAAATATCTAAATATAAAACAGATGTGCCAGACTCTAGCTCGATCTGTAGTATTTTTATATCGGTCGTCGATATATCTAAATGTTGAATTGAAAGTCACAGCAAGAGACTTTTTTTCTTTTCATGTAGAAGTTTCTGATTAAATTCTGTCTCGTATGAATACAAAAATAGGTCTGCTAATAAAGTGGCAAAATTGGTACCTATGGGAATCCAGCAGATTCCTGAAGGACCTATAGTCTCAAAAAACTACATAGATATTGTCAATCAGTAACTTCAGCATTTTTTTAATGTAAACTTCGGAGTACATGAATTGTACTTGTGTGTACAATCAGAATATTTGAGCAAAATAATTTTTAAATGACCAATGACAAGGTAAGTATATTTACAAATTCCATTTTTATTGAAAATGAAAAACCAGCTATAAGTGATGTCAAAACGCCTGGACTTTAATTTATCGTGGGGAATAGTTGTATAAAGTGTTGAAAAGTCGTACGTTTTGATGTCATTGATTTTGTTCAAATTTTGTGATTCCAAGATTCATTCTAAAAGTTCCTTGGAGTTTTTAAGCTTTCACATATGCTTCAGACCACTTCTCGAATATGTATTGCTGTAGAGTACTCCTGAAGTTTCTCCTTCACTGCTAAAGGATAACATAAATAACTATAACACAGAAATCAAAAATACGGGTGTATATTTATTCAAAAACTGGTCCGGCTATAAAGTTGCATGATTCTTCAGTACGTGCACAACATGACAGAGTATAGTTACTCCCTTTTTAGTTGCTTTGGCTATTAGTTATTGAAAAATGAATATTTTTTTCAAATACTTTTACAGTGCTTTTTTTTACGTGCACACAAGTACTTCTCTTCCTGCAATATATCTAAGGACCATTTCGAATTCATTGAACATTGCGTGTTCCCTACTGCAGTTGATCTAAAGATGCTTTTCTTGAGAATTCGAACTTTGAATATATAAAAAAAAGTACGTGTTTGTTCTTCAGTTTTACCATATACATGTATTTCTTTAATACTATATTAATTTTATAATTTACCATTTACCACGCTAGATGTCGAATATTTACTGTTATAAAATGCACTAAATTTGTTTGCACAATTATATTGATATAGATTTTTTCACCTTATCTGAATTATTTGACGTTCGGAAAAAAGTACACGATGAATAGAAATTACCATGATCTATTAATGCAATATTCTTCATAGTGTTATGTTCTGAAAAATCATATTTCTCTTTAACATGAATTTCTTCACGACAGGCTATAGAGAAATTATATATATATATATATATATATATATATATATATATATATATATATATATATATATATATATATATATATTACGTAATCTTGTTTCAACCTCTTTTTTGTTATTCTGTCATATATATACTTTATTCCTTTTTTAATATTTCAATATTTCTATATTATCGTCGGTGTACAAATAATATACTGTGATCAGAATCACTATCATGCTTTAATCCATCATACTGATTCAAACCTCCATTTCTAATTTGTTATTCACTGCAGTGATGGAGGCGCTGTGGGAATGATTGGGAGGGAGGTTTCACTTTCAAACAAATCGAACACTTCCACAAACATAGATCCGTGGGACAGGGCCAGTCTCGGTGGTCCGTCAGGACGAACGTTAATTTCTTTTGGTCGTACAATTGGACAGCTTGATTTTATTTTGCCGTAAATCTCCCCCTTCATTGTCAAAATATGTATCGCATTGGATTTCGAATCTGCAACCAGTAAAAACCCACGACCATCAGTGCATGTTCCGACAGGCTCTAATGACCCGCTGAATTGTCCAATGACGGCTCCGCTTTTATTCAAGAATATAACATTGTTTTTTCTCCAATCACAAATTATAATGACATCTTTAATTGAAACGTCGATTGACCGCACCAGAACTTCTGCTGGTAACGGAAACTGTGCTAGAAGAACGCCGGATGTGTTGATGACGTCAATACCTGCAGTTCCAAACGGGGAAGAAACTCCACATACTAGTGCTCCATTCTTCTGATCGTAAGCAAGACAGGAATATCCTCTTCTAGTGGCAAGACGGTGACCAATCAGCATTGTTCTTCCATCTAGTATTTGGATTAGCATGACAAATCTTTTTCTTGGGATAGTTATACCACATGTCAATGGGTTGTTCAACATCTCCACAACATTAATGGCACAAACGTCCCATGGTTCGCCATCCACGAACTTCAAGCTGTGGAGAAATTCGCCAGTTTCCAAAAACATTTTGAGCTTACTGTTGAAACGATCAACCAGCACCAGTCTGTCTTTCATCCATGCTATGGCAACGATTGGGCCAGTTCTAAAATCGTCAGGTAGCTGTGTTCGAATTGACAACCCGTGAGTAGCATACTGCAGGGGGTTGGAAGTATGAACAGTGCCTTGATTTTGTAAATTAAAACTACCTCTTTGTGGAATATTTGTTCCTTGACCTGATCTTCTTGAGGATGACACACTAGAGGAAGATGAGCTTGATAATCGAGGTGACCTCCTGGGATTAACGTTTCTACACCCTATATTCGATAAAAATGAAGACTGCTCACTCGGCCCATTCTCTCCGATAGCCATCCAGTACGGAGGAGGGGGTTCTTCTTCCTCTGCATAATTAGATGATGAATTCATGGACTGAGGGTCGGTAGGACAAATTGTGATTGAGTTAATATCGTTTGTTGGAGATAGCACCGATTGAGAGCCTGATGCATAATCATCAGAATTTGTTGAATTCTCGGTTCCCTGTACGACTGTCTGACTTTCGTTTTCTATCTCCTCGTCGTGTGATGTGTTTAAATCTGACTCTGTCTGTGGGTATGCTTCTGATGCCACGTCACATGTTGCATTATTTGTGACGTCATCAGATGACCTTTCACCGGAGAAATTCTCCTCCGTATTGGCCACTGAGGGCTGACTGGTACTGACTGAGGGCTCGGTATTTTCAGTGCAGTCATCAACATTATTTCTTTCTTCGGTGGTTGTTTGATCAACTAAAGCACCGAAATTGGTTGCTAAAACAAGATCTTTCTGTTCATATCCTGACAGAAAGTTAACATCACACTCCACAACTCCAATTTTATCTAGCAAGCTTCGACATTTTCCAAAGTAGGCACTCATCTCGTGGACAAGATCTTCCATTAATAATTGTGTTTTGTCAGTGTAAACACTGCTAAATAATTTGAATAACGTCTCTATTTCCTCAGCAAACATCTGCTTTCTTTTTTCTTTCATGGCACTTTCATGTTCGTATTTTTCAAATATTGAGTCTAATTCAGAAAGAATGTCAGCACTTTGCTCTTTCAGGTAAGTAGTGACTTCCTCAATAAATTTACAGTAGAACTCCGTTATGCTTTGTTTTAGTTCGTCTCTCTTCAGAGAGACAGTTTCTCCAGGGTTGGGCTTTTCTGAAACATTATTCCTTAAATCGTTAGCTAGCATTTCAAACTCCTTTATGGTATCTTCATCCTTGTTACAATTATTCTGGTCTGCGTTTTGTGCCTGCAGGGCAAGGGCGATTAGTCGGTTTACCTGAATATTTCCTGGTGTCGTCTCCATTGAACACAAACAGCATTTCGCCACATTGTTTTCTATATCTATCATTTCCCGATCGATACATTTCTTGCAGAAAGTATGTAAACAGTCCAATTTTAGTGGATCAACAAACAGATTTTCACAAAAAGCGCATGTTAAGCAATCCATGTTTACATATTTTAAATGCTCAGGTATTTAGGTGCGTTTGACACCTGTATAAATTCTACGGTAAGAATGATGAATAAAATTAGCGAGGAAACAAAATTTTTTATCTCTGCTATGTATACGTAATGCTTTATGAAAATAAAATTCTGTGACATTGAACAAATTCAATTTTTGAAAGATGCAATCTTCAAACATGAAATTTCTAAAACTGGATAGGAAACCGAACGTGCCTTTGCCACCTTGCTGTGCCTGTCTTTCTCCTGCTATTCCATTTGACTGTTTTTGGTTGATTTTTCTTGCAAAATTTACATAAAAATACAATATATGAAATATCTAAATTTTACATCGCACATTTTTATCATTTAGAATAAAGAATGCGTCTTTTCTATATTCAAGGGTTTTACGGGTTTTAGTGTAAACGGTAAATACGTCACATTACATTCCGTCCAATCGCATACTTCGTAAGATTGGGTGAAAATTTCTTTTCAATATGGCTTCCGGCGACACAGCACTATGGCTTCACAATAAATTAGGATCTACGGACGATTTATGGTCAGGCAAGACAATATGCTCCCAACTGAGTCAGAACAAGTTACAAAGTATCCATGCGTGTTTTCACACCTTACAGCCGCATGTAAAGGTCAAACTTATGTTGTCATTCCTGCACATCCCCAGACGAAACGTAGAGCAGGTAAAAAATTGTAAACATTGAAGTTGTTTTAGCAATTTCTGTTCGTATTTTAGATTTCAGAGTGTTTAAAATGTCTGCCATGAAGAAATTAAACCAGTAAAGTTGTGATAGAAGCAGAAGATTTTAAATGTGTTTGTCTGGTCTCTTTTCTTGGTGTTACTTTCTTTATTGTGGAATAAGAGAATATTGGATTCTTGCAGTCGAGCACTGAACTAAAAAGCTTTCAAGCTTCATATGTTATAATACTGCTGCATAGAAGGTCTAAACTTTAATACAGTGTATGTTAGATATATAGGCACTGCTAGCTTTGTTCTGAATCTCTGTTCACATGGCACTTGCTACAGTAAACAGTGAGCAAATTTTACATATATTCAAATTTTGCACCTGTTTGTATTTTGACACATGTGAATGGGTGGTAAGCAAGATTTGCATGTGAATAAATTCACTCCTAGTGCAAAATCTACATATAATTAAATTCATTGGATGCAAATTAAGGATGCAATTGCAAGGCATCAAATGATCGACTCACGTGATGTTTAAAAAAAGAAGATTTATGGTAACCATTTCCGGAATAAGGAGCGTGATTATGATTACCCCCATGACAAAAAGTCTTCGTGGCAATATTTTTTAAATGGAGAAAGAATAAGATAAAGATATGACGTTGCAGAGTGTTGGTGAGCGTCGACGCAGATTTTTTTTTATCCACATGTTTTGTTTTTCTGTTTTGACACGCCTATAATTCTGAACATTGAAATCTATTTCATTAATAGATTTAAATTAAATCTGAATCTTAATGTCCTCTAGTTTTAATTAAAATGTTAAAATTTTATTAGAGATCAATTTCTTTACTATAGGATCTACATCTATGAATAGATATTCATTTCCTAGAAGCTTCAGACGGCGTGATTTTCTCAGTGATTATAATGAATATATGCAGACCTATATGGATGAACAGATTAACAAATGCGGTTTTGATATATACATGTAGAGACCAGTTTGAGACTGCATGCTGGACATGAACGTATTTTTAAAAATATCTCAGAGGAAACTGTTTTCCTCTGTAAGATCTTCTCAAGCATTTTCAACAGTTAAATCAACCATGTAAACATTGAATCATCTGCACATTATATTGCATAAACATTTGTTGTAAAATGTTTTATGTGTCGTATTTGGTAAAAAATTGAAACTCAACACACTTCTTCTGACAGAAAAGAAAAGTTTCTTTTTACAAGTTTTAATTATTCACAAATCTAGCAAAAAATACGCATGTAAGAATGACAGACGAAATAAAGATAGGTTAAATCTGACAATCGAGGTTCAACAGAGATATACCAGAGAGAGAAAATTATTTTGACTTTTGACGTCAAGTGTGGCATTATGACATCACAATGGAGATATGTAGGATTACCTACTTCATGAGAAAATGAACTGTTTTCTAACTTGCAAAGAATCTCTCTGACGGAAAAATATTTTCAAATGTAAATATTAAATAGCAAGCCAAATAAGATAATAGCTAGGATTTCAATATATACATATTGCAGATACAAGTTCTTTGAAATAACCTTTTCAATCAATGTGTTCAAGTGACTCCCCCCACCCGCCATTATAGTGCAGAGACCTTGATGAGTGTTCAGAGCATGAACAATTTGGCCCTTGGATAACTGTGCACTGTTTTAGAATGTATATATTTTAATATATTGATGTAATAATGGAATGAATGTTTTGGAGATGAGAAATTAAATTTTAAAAAAATGTGCATGTTTTTTTTTTGTGTACATTATACTTTTATCATTCTGCTCTACATATAAAATGAGCAACCACCGCAAGATTTTCAGAAGAAAATATATATATTAATCTATATGTATTGTTTTTATAGTCTTTTAACAGATTATGCATATTAAAGGTTCAGGAACAAACCATCAGAAAATTTGTGAAATCTAATATTTTAGGAGGGGTGGGGGGGTGGGGGGTTGTATTGAAATGCATGTAGCTTCAAAATGAATGTGATGACCGCACTTCATATTTTAACCATAAGTCACTTAGAATAATTAGTACAAAATATATCAGTTTTAGGAAAATTCATTTGGCAATATTTTGTCACGATGTTGAAAACTGCTCTTGGGGTGAAAATATTACTGCAAATTTACAATGAATACTCCCTAAAGCAGCGGTGGCATTACTACATCTATCAATAGTTTCCGATACAATTTTTTCATTTTCAATGAATATAAAGCATATTATACAATTATGGACTCTTTTACTGGTGAATATGGTTTGTTATTCACCAGAAAAATATCAATATTGACCGAGGCGAAGCCGAGGTCAATATTGATATTTTTCTGGTGAATAATAAACCATATTCACCAGTAAAAGAGTCCGTAATTGTTTTATTATATAGTCCGGTTTTGAATAAATAAGACATTGAAGGCTGCATGACGATACCTTTTTTCATTAACGAACCTCTGTCGCAGAAAAAAAAAACAACAAAAAACCACAGATTACAACTTATAACTTCCGTGGTTTCATTTCGCTGTGTATAAGAAATCGAAAAGTTTGGAAAAATATTCATGCGATAGACTTGCCTAACATTTTTCCTGCTCATATACACAGCTTGCTCCGGCCGTTATAACCATATTGTTTTCAACGTTGGGGTATTGATTGTGACGTCACAATGCCGCTGCACGCGCACTGACCCTCCGGTGAATACGGCTTCAAATCCAGTGAATATGTAGTGTTATGAACCATTTGCGTTTGTATAGATTATATAGGGGCTATTTATAGAATATATAATAATATTTAATATCTGGTGGAAATTATTTAATTTGTTTCAATTTTGATACCTGTATGGCATACTTAAAATTTTACCACATAAATTTCAAAATATTGAAAAACTGTGGTTACCATGGCAACCATATCTTCATTATAACCCTGATGACCATGGTTGATAATTTCATATTGTGATACCATTAACGAAAGGCAAATTATATGTAAAAATGAGAAAAAATTCATAGAGTGGCTTTTTTTCACGGACCCTTGCAATTTCTTCCTTAACTCTTCATATAATTTATAAATTTATATATGATATATATAGGATCTCCCATGATTTGTATTTGGATATGATTTTTATCCAACGAGTTGTGTGTTTTTTATCCCAGAGCCGTGGCGAGGGGATAAAAACACACGAGTTGGATAAAAGTCATATTCAACTACAAATCATGGGAGATTCTTTTTATCCCATGTTTAATACTTCACAACTAATGTTTTACACTGTTTTATATAGGAATCCACTTTATTTTACTTCATCACTCTAACGCAAAAACCATTGTGACGTCACAACTGCACTTAACTGTGGTTTATGAAAAAAATATCCAATGAGTCATATCCACGGGATAAAGGCGTAAACATGGGATAAATAAATTTACTCCTGGTGTATTTTTATGTTAAGTGAATGTCTTGGAAAGATTTACACATGGACTATGGAAATATTGAGAAATTGTCCATTTTATACATACATGTATATATATATATATATATATATATATATATATATATATATATATATATATATATATATATATATATATATATATATATATATATATATATATATAATTATATATATATATATATATATATATATATATATATATATATATATATATATATATATACAGCATCATTAATTTCATTTAAAAATGCATCTTTTTTCTTGCTCATTAGACTAAAGAGTGACCTCTTATTGTACTAATATGTTGGCATTGCGACCCTTGAGGCGAGTGCAGTTGTTCACTTAATTTTAAGATCCGCCTCTTCAAAACCCACAAGACATTTGGAATGTCTAGACCGAATTTTTCTCTTTGCCCAGGCGTTGTCTGTAGAGCTTTCACTGTGAGTGGCACTTCGCAAGACAAACCATAAATGATGTAAATCTTACATCATAGTGCAATAAGTGTGTGAATCTTGTGGATCTGGGGACTGGTAAAGTCTACCCAAAATATAATTATTTCAAGTAGCTTTTAATTAAAGAAGGAATGGCAATGTTTTTCTAGGGAGGAACATAAAGTTTAAAAGCAACTAGAAAACCCAAACAAATGTTTACAGAATACTTTGAAATTGCCAACTTAACATGCTTAATACTGATTTACAAACAGTATGAGAGTGCATTTGAATGCATCACAAAATTTACATTTACACACCAAGAATAAAATTTGCATATGTATAAAATTTACAACGGTAAATGAGCCACACATGAACAGGGCTTCACAATCTACAATTTGCCACCATTGAATGATGTTTTAATGGCATTTACAAGTCTTGTAACATTATTCATATGTTCATTATGTTATGTGACTTTATTTAAAATTACCCATTTTCAAACCCCAAAATAACACATTTCTCTAGCTCCAAAATGTTTAAAACTAGCTTCTTTGATCTGCTCTTCTACACTTTTTGTAGTGACTAGTAATTACTGGAGCCGATCAAAGGATCTAATTTTGATTAGATTACATTAAGATTTCACTAGCATTAATTACTTTTACTTAGTGACTAATTGTATTTTTTCAGTGGAAAGGTGACCTTGAGGATATCCTGGCATTAGCCACACACGACACGGATCAATGGGTATCCACCATCGCTGAAATCCTTCAGACGTACCCCAGTACCGGCTGTCTAAATTTAGAACTGGATAACAGTAACTCTACCTTCATGGAGATCCTTACTGACCTCAGTAAAGTGGGTAAGTGGAGAATTCCTTACTGACCTTAGTAAAGTGGAGAATTCCTTACTGACCTCAGTAAAGTGGAGAATTCCTTACTGACCTCAGTAAAGTGGGTAAGTGGAGAATTCCTTACTGACCTCAGAAAAGTGGATAAGTAGAGAATTCCTTACTGACCTCAGTAAAGTGGATAAGTGGAGAATTCCTTACTGTCCTCAGTAAAGTGGGTAAGTGGAGAATTCCTTACTGACCTCAGTAAAGTGGAGAATTCCTTACTGACCTCAGTAAAGTGGAGAATTCCTCACTGACCTCAGTAAAGTGGGTAAGTGAAGAATTCTTATTTAAAAGCAATGTCTGAACAAAAGGGGGAATAATTTTTTTTTGTTTTTTTTTTTTTAACTTCTTTAACATGAAATTTTAAAAAAAAAGCAATTATTCATTTTGACCAGCAACATGGCTGCATAAATTACTGTGAAAAATTTATTGTAAATTTATACCAAGGTTTATATATTTATTATTGTTTGTTACTTTTTGTTACAATACTTATAGTACCTTGATTTTTTAGTGAAGAAGTGTGCGGGAGTTAGGATGTTACCAATGGAGTGTCAGTTTCTGAATAAAACGGCACTTGTAGCCACCACTGGACCCCTACCACAACCCGTCAAACACTTCGCCCTGAAACGTAAACCCAAGTCGGCTATTCTCAGAGCGGAGCTTTTACAGAAATGTAAGTGACCTCCCTAAAGGTCTGACCTAATTACAACCCTTACCACAGAGTGTAGACAAACATATCCAATATTTATGTGATGCAGTCAGTCTCTTTGCTTTGAAATGTACAATTAATCCAACTCTGTCATGTTATCAAAAACCTGTAATTTCAGTAAGTTAATGTTGAAAAAGGGAAAATTTGATCTGGAAAATTTCTGTGCATTTTTACAACCATTAGCTCAACTGAGCTGAAAGTCCCAGTGCCCAGTGACCCTCTCAATGACACCAATGTTAACATTCAAGCTTCACTGATTAAATCATAGACAGAGAATATTATTAATTTCTGTTCTTTCACAGCCTCAGAAGTGGCGAACAATAAGAAAAACAATGCACCTAACAGTGTTCCATATAAAGTCCGCAGCTTTGCCAAAAAGATGGATGACACTAGTAAGTTTTTGTCAATGAAATACTTCGCAAAAGGAGAAAACTCATTTTTCACCCCTGATCGAAAAATGAAGTTCTCTTTTTGTAGCATCAAATAGTGAAAAAGAAATGTCTCTTCCCAAAACATTTATATTCATCTGATGAAATTCATCCTTTGTACATGTGCAGAGTGCACAGAATCATACACTGTTGATGTATTAATTACTAGTAAATATAATAAACACAAATCGAACCTAGTAAGAGTCACTGGTAAACACTGTCGAGATGAAAAGCAGAGCCATAATAAATCATATACGTGTATGTTGTAAATGATGCAAGGATTGAAGAAAGTGAAAAGAGTATTGAAATTTAAAAACTGCTAATATAAGGCCAAAAAAAATTAATCAATAGTTTCTCAGGCACCGTCGCATCAGGTTAAACACTGCCTCATTGATCAATTTTATTGACATAGTGAAAAGGGAAATAGCACAATTTTCTATTTTTCTAAGTTGAAAAAGAAAATAGAGTTATTCCCCTTTTCATAAATGCTAATAGATAGACGTTTTTATAAGATAAACAATACATTTCTTGTTAATACGGTAGTTTTTGAATTAACTTTGTTTGGAATAACATTATTAAAAGTTGAAGACGTATTTTTATTAATGTAAGAGAACAAAAAAAGTAAGAGTCAGTTGATATCATCATTTTGTTGAACGACTGACATGAAAAAAAGGTATATCACCTGCTTCAAATTAAAAAAAAAAAAAAAAACCTGCCTGCCGCATTGAATTATGAAATTTTTGGCCTGAGAAACTATTAATTATTTTTTTATGGCCTAATATTACTTACTTCATGTACACATTCATATCATTTTCATTGCAGTTGGCCATTTTTGTTCCAAGGGAAGATAACTCATTTGATTTCATAATTCTGCCCTTTTTAATATTATTTTCCACTGATAGTAAAAATTGCCTGTTGATTTGTTGATGTTTAATTCTAGCCCCTCTGAAGGGCCTTCCTGGCAGAACGCCACCCTCAGCAGGATTTCGATCCCCAGGAACTGTGCCAGGACGAGCCAATTCACTGCAGGGCAACCCATTGGCAGGACACAGGCAGAACTCTCTAAAAAAGGAGGGAGGAATAAAGGTCAGATTGATAGTTTAAGAACTCTTTAAAACAAGGAGGGAGGAATAAAGGATAAGAACTCTCTAAAAAAGGAGGGGGAATTAAGGGCAGAGTACTAGTATATGTGCTGGGGGTGCTAATAATGTGAATTAACAAGTATACTTAAGATTTTTTTAATTATCAGTAGGAAATTTTTTTTTGGTGTTTCCTGACTGTGTTATCATGGTTGTGTTTCCGGAACATTATTTTACATGTCCAAAAAAACAACATGTAATATTTATTCTTCATGTTTTTATCTTCAATCATTATATTGTGAATTTTAGCTTTTGGAACTGGAAGCTCTTCCTCTGGGTCCAAAGGAAGCAAAACGAAGGAAGAAAATACAAGGTTAGGACAGGATTAAGTAACTGTAGATCACCAAATTTTAATGACACATTATATATGTGAGGAAATCATATGGTATTTACAAGCGAGACAAAATTTTCACAAATTTTGATAGTTGTTGTAAATAATCTTTAATGATAAAAATATGTGCGAGAAAGAAATTTTTGCAAGCAGAGGGTCTCACGTAATTACACGAAAATAAAGTTATTGCAAATAAAAAGTGATTTACAGTATTATGATACTAGATGATGTAATTTTTATAAATCCAATGTTATGAATAATCATGAAGGTTTTCTGGGAGTGATCACAGTAGTTTAAAAAATTTCGTTGCATCAAATTATAAAGATTTTGCAATCCTACTGCATTCTATATCAGCTTAAAGGTGCTTAGACTCAGATTTGAAGTTTATATTTACTTAAATTTTCTGTATAATTTCATGACCTATATGTTGCTATAGCATTTCATACGAAAATTTGATAAAAAATCTTATTTTATCTGGAAGTAATTGAAACTTCGAATTTCTGGATGCGTTTGATAGACACATCCTTGCACTTTCACAGATTTTAACTTTATCCTTATTACTTTAGAAAAGTAGCAATTTTGTTGTTTATTAATGAAAAATATTAAAACTATAATGCAGAAATTCCAGAGTAGAAATGTAGAAAGCAAAATCCTCTCACCAGTATTGTCAGTCCGTGCTCAGTGGTGTGTGCAGAGTTTAACAATTGAACACACCCGGTGAAACGTAAACATTAACAATAACAGGGCTCGTGCCCTGTTTACAAAAACAGTTTACATTTCACGGGTGTATTCAATTTGTTAAACTCTGACACAACTACACAACACTGAGCACGGGCTGAAAATACTTAAGTGAATGGGTTTTGCTTTTGCACATTTTTACCCTGAATTTTCTGGATTATAGATGTAATATTATTCATTAATACACAACAAAATTGCTACTTTTCTTAAGTATTAAGGATAAAGTTAAAAATTGTGGAAGTGCAAGGATGTGTTAATCAAACGCCTCCCGAAATTCATAGTTTCAATAATTTCCAGATTAAAGTTTTTAATTTTATTTTCTTGTGAAATGCTATAGTAACATATAAGTTGTGATATTATACAGAAAATTTGAGAAAATATAAACTTCAAATATGTGTCTAAGCACCTTTAAACATTTCTCAGTGGAATTAATTTGAAGCTCAAAATGATCAAGTTATAACTAGCAAACATAATGAATTTCAGAAATGGAAGAGATGGAACAAAGGAAAAAAGAAAAAGAAGCAGCTGCAGCAGCAGGGACCAACCCAACCACTGCTTCTTATACTCCAGACTATGCTGCAGGCCTAGTGTCTCCTGCCCCCTCTGTAAGTATATAGACCAACCCAACCACTGCTTCTTATACTCCAGACTGCTGCAGGTCTAGTCTCACCTGCCCCCTCTGTAAGTATATAGACCAACCCAACCACTGCTTCCTATACTACAGACTGCTGCAGGTCTTGTCTCACCTGCCCCATCAGTAAGTATATAGAACAACTCAACCACTGCTTCTTATACTCGAGACTATGCTGCAGGTCTAGTGTCACCTGTCCCCTCTGTAAGTATATAGACCAACCCAACCACTGTTTCCTATACTCCAGATTATGCAGGTGTAGTCTCACCTGCCCCCTCTGTAAGTATATAGACCAACCCAACCACTGCTTCTCATACTTCAGATTATGCTGCAGGTCTAATCTGTTTTGCTCCCTCATTAAACAGTCTATACTAGTAAGTCTAGAAAGGATCCTCATTGATTCAAGGGATAGGTTTTGTTTTTGTGTACAGAGAAAATTGTCATTTGGTATACTTCTTGTGATACAGTCTGTGTTTTGATTAATTTTTTCTGTTTTTACTATTTTGCAGAAGCTGTCCACATCTACTACAACATTACCGGGTGTGTCGACGATCTCCCTATCCACTCCGACCCCCACAGTGACTTACGTCCCTCCTGCTGCCTCCCGCCTCGCTGCTCCAACACCCCCCACTTCTTTTGGTGAGTACTCCCCTAACCTTAACAGTGTCAACGTGTCTCTCTCTGTATAAACTAACATGTATATTCACAGTGTAAACAGATGATTTTAGTGGAAAAAATTGATAGAGTTTGAATAGTTTCTTCAAAGGTCAAATTGGAGAGGTCAAGGTAAAAAAGTTGGGATTACATCTTTTTATTGCCTTGGATGACTTCAAACTTGTATGAAAAGTATTAGTTCCTCACCATGGGTTAGCGTTAGGGGTTCCTGATAATTTAATCCTGTACCAACATTGAATTTTCTTTCTTTGTTTTGTTTCCTTTGGAAGCAATAACAACAGATTTGCACTCCATTGTGCATTATGTTTATTTTGTGTTATCTTTACAGTTTCCCCTGTCACTGCTACACAACAACAGGCCAGAGATAATCTCCAACAACAGTTAGAGCAACAGCTCGGCCAATCACAGATCAGGACACAAACATCAATACAAACCAACCAACCACAGACAGCCTTACAAACAAATGTACAGCAATTACCCAGTCAGAACTCTCACCCACAGTCCCAGCCCACAGCAGCTGCAGCTCCACAACAAAAGAAAGGGCTTTCTCTCACAGTAAGTTAAAGAAGAGGTTGTCTTGATGTAACCCTAAGTATTGGCTATGTAAATTTCTATAATAAAAAAAAATACATGTGTAGTAATTCAAAGGACAGGTCACTTTGATTTTGTTAATTTATTTAATGGTTTCGGCAGACAACTTTGAAATGTAAATTTGTGGACATCGATCTTGTCAGATTCTTTAAATAGTAAAATTTGTACTTGTTGATCTCATTATTTAGAGATCTTTCTCAAAAACAAATACTGTAAACCAACTATTATGTGTGACAACTTTAATCTGCAATATATGTATGTCATTGAAATGATTGAAAGCAAGGAAAATTTTAGGGATGAAAGGATATGCTTCCTTCATGATTCAATATGTTTTAAAATATGTCATGAAACAGTTATTTTCAATACAATACATTGATTGAAGGACACAAATTAATACCAAGTTGTTTTCTCATAAATTCATGTTAATTGACATTTAAGTTGACTAGGAAAAATTGACAAAGTAATTGACTCGTTATGATTATTCTACAAACTATTAGTCTTCAAGAATTCATATTTTTAAAAATTTAATCATGCTGTTTTAGCTTGTTTTATGAATGTCAAACCTGATTGATTAACGATCCCAGTCAAAAATTGAATAGAAAATGGAGATTTTGTACCATGTACATGTATCTATATACAGTGAACTGTTTCACTCCTGAAACATTTGAGTAAAAGAAGGTCTCCAAACTTCTGGATGTTTCTCTCTTCCAAGTAGAAATTGGTCAACAGTAATAATTTAAATTTAGCTTGTATGTCAAAAGTTCAATTGGAATCTATGGTAGCATAAAAATTTTCAGCTAAATTAAACATAAGATATTTTGCAATACATGTATCACAGCAAGATAATCTATTTATGAAATTTTTTTTGAAACAATTTAAACTATAAAATCTTCTCTCACTTCAGAAAGAACAGATGTTGGAGGCACAGGAAATGTTTCGGACATCAAACAAAGTCACTCGACCAGAAAAAGCCCTCATTCTCGGCTTTATGGCTGGATCTAGAGGTATAATATTAATCTTATCTCTGGAAGTCTTTTTTATGGCTAATCTTAGAGGCTCAATGATAATTATATTGTGATCTCTGTATGACATCTACACAGATATGTACAAAGTTAATTCCATTCAACAAGTTTTCTTTCAAAGTCTTGAAAAAATTAGTTATATCAAAAATTTTAGTTGTAGTTATTGACAAGTTAAGTCTTTCTGAACAAATTTCTTTTCAGACAATCCATGTCCCCAGCAGGGTAATGTGTTGAGTATACGACTGAGTGAAAACAAAGAGATTATCCAACAAACAGATGGCTCATCCAAAGCCATGCTGGCAGACATGTTCTTCCAGATGAACTATGAGACGGGAGAGTGGAAGAGAATCAAAAAATATCGCGAGTGTCCGGACACCTGAAACGGAGCAGACTTATAATTAATGGTAATTAACTGAAACATTTATCCCTTCCCGCCCAGAAACCTGAAACGATGCAGAGATATAATTGTTGATAATTATGGTAAGCATCTCTCTCTACCCTCCCAGAAACCTGAAACAGTGTGGAGATGTAACTGAAACCTGTACCCTCTACCCTCTCAAAAACCCAGTGCCTTGTTAAATATCATTGGGATCAAATGATACATTCAAAGTTTAATAGCATGTATACACTATATCCCACATCTCTGATCAGCCTTTGATATCTTTTATAAATAGAGGATATTCAATGTTTTGTAGTTGGATATGGAATTTATTTCACGAGTGGGACCGGATTTTTTTTTTATTATTTTCACGAGTGCGAAGCACGAGTGAAAATATTTTAAAAAAATCCTGTCTCACGAGTGAAATAAATTCTATACTGTAGATTCCTAAATATATGCGAGGAATAAATTATCGTGTAATTACGCAAGAAGCACCACTCGCGAAATAAAATTACTCGCTTTTATTTTTATGGTGCTTTAATGTATGTAAAATCTCTAGATAAATCACCCATTCGCGAATTATTGTTCTCATGGTTTGATGCCCTTGGGCCACTTCGCGATATTAAGTACTCGCGTAAAATAAGGAATTTACAGTATCCAGCTACAAAACATTGAATTTTCTGTTTATTACATTTTCTTTCCTTTTCCCTTTGCCTGTGTCTTTTCTTAACACAGTGCCATAGGCTGTGACGTCGACGTCATAGTTGAGCAGTTGAGACATCATAGCATTGAAAACATTGTAACATGGATTTTAGCAACATATTTGGGAAGAAAATGACAGTTTTAGTCTCTATCAAGATGGCTTAGTTACTATATCTTATTACAGGCCAGAAATTATTTTTTTACTTACTTTGATATCCTTTTACACTGTGAAAGAATATCATTTTGGTATCCTTTCACACTGTGAGAGAATATCACTTTTATTCAATAAATAAATCACATATTTCATTGTTGAAAATGTAATAAAATCCAGTATCACAGACAATGTACACAAATAGGTAATGTTTTAAAGTTGGTCTTTTTATAGGAAGCAGTATCAGATGAGGGCAGATAAAGAAGTCAGATCCTCGGAATCCACCAATCCTTGACGAATCTGCAGCCAAATCACATGTTCTTATTGCTTGTCACCCCCGTCATCTGCTGTAAAGATGATGTCTAGGACAGCTGTTGTATTCAATGATTGTCATGGGACACTGCTGTTTAACAATAAGAGGCTAACAGAACCTCAATGCTCACCTGAGTTTTAAAAATAATTTATCTCGCTCCATACAAGTCTTTTTTTGATAGGGATAGACCTTGAACAAACTTCAATCTACAGTTTATCTTTTTTCAAAGATCATATTTCATATTTAAACATATCCTGTTCCTAGACTGGTCTCCTGATGACGATATTTATGAAACACCTATAGATGCAAGTACACGAACTAACGTGTATTTGATTTGTAAAATTTTATCTTTACTGTCAGCTTTTAAGAGATTTTCCTATCGCATTTTCACAGAAAATGTTTCTTTGCTCTTGTACCACTTTAGATAGATATGATTTATCTATAACACAAGTTACAACAAACTTGTTACATTGTTCTCTCTGTTTTATTTGTTACAACAACATTGTAACACAAGTTACAACTTGTGTATACATTAACATCTTCAGGGGATGTTTTGATAAAGACAATTGAACAACTTAAGCTCAGGTGAGCTAAGAATTGCATGAGATCAAATTCATTTTTTTCATAAATTATTTATATATATGATAAGAGTTCCTGTGCCATGCATTCTTTTCTTTGTTTTTAACTGATGTTTGGCCTATCATTTTCTGATTGTGACATGTGACATCTTTGGCCAATCATTTTCTGATTTGATTGTGACATGTGACATCTTTGGCCAATCATTTTCTGTTTTGATTGTGACATGTGACATCTTTGGCCAATCATTTTTTGTTTTGATTGTGACATGTTCATTGTATAAATGTCAGTCCTACTGAGAAGTATGTTGTTTTTATTAAAAGTTGTTACATTGTTCTTTCTGTTTTATTTGTTTGTTTGTGTTTTTTTAGGGTGACCATTATCAGATACTTTTAAATTTTGGATGTGACCATGAATCATTGTGTCTTACCATCTAAACTAGTGTTTAAATCAAAATTAACTTTTATTTCACCCTTTACAGATATTGGCTAGATAAATAGATATTTGAAATTGTGATCAAGAATCATCTCTAGTTAAATACTGTTCATGCTGTTAATTTCTAAATTATCAAGAGATTTCCACTTGTGGCAATAGCGATAGTGACAACGTTTGATTCTTAAGACCAGTTTATATACTGCCTTACAGTGACATTCTGTATACGACCTTGAATCACCTGATAAGTTTTTAAAACAAATTTGTGAAACTTATACTATTTTACATAGCATGGCCATTAAGACAATGGCTTCTATGATCTTGACTTTTAAGATATAATACTTGATATGGATATTACCAGAGGATGTCCGAATACTGTGTCAAAAATTTCTGGCTCATATCCAGCAGTGACCTTGACCTTTGAATGAAATCATGACATTATCTATGCAAGTACAAAATACTAGAATGTTTGCGGTGTAAAAATATGGTATTGATTTGACCAAAGTCTAAGATTAAAATAAAGATTCCAGAGAAATGAAGTGATGGATGGGTAAGTGCAGTTCTGATGTACACCAGACCACGTCTACGGTTCTAGTGTGGAAAGAGAATGATATAACGATAAGTGTAATTAGTATAATTACTAGTTATAGGTCATTATTTACACACTGAATTGTCGACGGAATTTTCCGTTATTTACCGATCATGACAAGGAGCACACGGCGGGTGTGACCGGTCGGCAGGGGATGCTCACTCCTCCATGGCACCTGATCCCACTTCTGATGTTTTTGGAGGTCCGTGTTTGCTCTGCTCCCGATTTGTATTGTTTTAATGGACTTTGAGCTTTAATACTGTTCGTTATCTCCATATTTCGTTTATTGCATCACCAAGTGTAGATTCTGAAAAAGAAGGGACCCCAGGACCATATTAACAAGAATGCAAAATACCTTCTGCATGGTGTAATTCTCAAGAATACATAACCTTTTTCTATTTTTTAAGGATTATTTGACACTGAATTGCTGATAACGATTCCAAATTATATTGGGGGAGGGGTGTTAACATTTTTATAGAGCAGAGTAATCTAATATGGGAGTTTGTACAGAGTTTGTATATATATATTTCCATCCTTTCCATTTTATGTTTTTCTTAATTATTTTCCTTACAAAAATGAAATAAAAGTATACAATCTAATTAAAATTATATGTTAGATCCACTCGCATACTCGCTACTTAGATTGATCAATAGTATAATACTTCTTCTATTCTTTTTTTTTTAATTCATTGCAATTAACTTTACAGAATATAATGATTTTTCCCTAAAGTTACTCTCTTTTTTAGGCACGTAGTAGCGGAGGTGTACATGTCGAGCTTGGACACCCCCATTTTATTTATTTATTTTATTTTATTATTATCATTATTATTATTATTATTTTTTTTTTTTTTGCTTGTCAAAGATTGATCAGGTTATTAAGTTTTCTTTTTTCTTCGTTTGCCCCCTTTCAATGAACTACGTGCCTGCTGTTTAAGTTAAATGAAATTATATCTAACAGTGCGACATTTAACTCCGGACACGACATTTGTCCGGACTTTCGCCAACCACTTTTCCAAAGATACATGGAAACCATTTATGTCATCTGGTGGGATTTTTTTAATCGCACAACATGGACTAACCTTTACACCTGAATATCTTCTAGATTAAAAGATATTACACCTGCAATCAAGAAATCCCATGGGATTATGGTGGGATTTTCTCTCCTAACTAATATCCCACCATTATTCTGTGGGAGAAAAATGAGTTCTGTGGGATTTTTTCTTCTATAGAAGCAAAACTCCCATTTTTAACCTTACATGGGATTTTTTATCCCATAATTTGTGAAATAGGACAAGAAGTTCTATAATTGTCACTAATAGGATTAAAAGTTCTCTAACAAAATGATTTATAGAATATTTTATCCTACAGGAGAATGGAAATTGTTTTTATCTCTTTAATGTACAGGGAAAAACAGTCCATCTTCTTTTAATCTAATACAGTCAAGGGTCAAAATTATTTTTGAAAGCTTTTTGCCATATAATTCATTGCAAACTTAACATTTTAAAATCATTACTTTAATATTTCTACTCTAGCTTTATATCACTATAAAAAAAACTTTACTGTCATATTATATACATGCTGTGGTCTAGATATAAAATTGCTATTCTTTACTTTTATCAGTGTTTATCATAAACCTTAAATAGACTTCTGCATGGATCTATCTTGAAATGATTTCATAATGAATGGTAACTAAAATATTTTTTTTAAATATCATTGAAATAGGTTTGTAATGGGTTATAATTATAAGTGCTGAAATACTTCCGACCTTTAAATGTATTTTATGAAACCACCTTCTCGGGTGCTCCTTATACATAGGAGGGAATTCCATAACTGAACTGAACTAAAGCACCTTTCTTTTTGACTTATTAATTGCGCTGAGGTGATTGTGGACTAATTCAAGCATTACGTATTAAACCAATATCTCAATAAAATGAATATAAATGAGACTAAATTGATTTAAAAGTACGTGAATTAATCCTTTCAGCAGACTGCATCTTTCCCTGTTCTTGCATCACAGTTGCAACAATGCATTTACAGAATGTGTAATTTTACTACGAATACAAAGCGCAGTGGAGATCTTGATCGGTATTGGGTGGATTCGTCTCGACTATGTGGATTCACTCCGGGCGTTTCGTTTCATTCTAAATAAAGTATTCAATTGTTCTATAACGACTATATTTTTCTACTTTAAATGAATGTTGAATTATTTTTAATCATGGTCGCGTTTTCACTCGGAGAGCGTTATCAAATAAAAGTACTCAGCCAAGTGAATTTGCATGAAATAAAAGGAGAAAACTTGTAGTCCACTCAGGTTTCACAAATGAATTTAGGGGTCAAATAAATTCATATGTTATATGCATGCAGGTATCTGACTTTAAAAACTTAATTTCTATTTTTGAATAGTAATTATGACTGTATTTATAAGGCAGATAAAGCTCTCCCTTTTCGAATAATTTATTTAAATTTTAAAACCTGGTCTTGAGTAGAAAAAAAAGTCTCCCATTGGTCATTTTCTTAATGTTTCAAAAAATATACACAAATTCATTTATTAGGTTTGATTTACTAAGTGAATGCTATGACAAAAAAATCTATTCCAAACTGGCTAAATTTCATTGAAAAGTACAAAAAGTTATGGTAATTTAATTAAGTGAACACACCAATTCCTATCGATGGAGTATACCATGATGATGGATTCTCCCTATGAAAATTTCAGTCCTCTTACAATTTATCAATTGACATTTAGAAAGTACATGCTATTGCAAGCAAAATAATATCAAATTGGCAAAATTTCATTGAGAAATAAAAAAGTTATGGCCATTCAAGCAAACACACCGGTACGATTGACAGAGTATAATATGATGATGGATTCTCCCTATGAAAATTTCAGTCCTTTTACAATTTATCATTTGACATTTAGAAAGTACATGCTATTGCAAGCAAAATAATATCAAATTGGCAAAATTTCATTGAGAAATAAAAAAGTTATGGCCATTCAAGAGAACACACCAGTACGATTGACAGAGTATAATATGATGATGGATTCTCCCTATGAAAATTTCAGTCCTTTTACAATTTATCATTTTATATTTAGTCTAGAAAGTACATGCTATTGCAAGCAAAATAATATCAAACTGGCAAAATTTCATTGGGAAATAAAAAAGTTATGGCCATTCAAGAGAACACACCAGTACGATTGACAGAGTATAATATGATGATGGATTCTCCCTATGAAAATGTCAGTCCTTTTACAATTTATCATTTGACATTTAGAAAGTACATGCTATTGCAAGCAAAATAATATCAAATTGGCAAAATTTCATTGAGAAATAAAAAAGTTATGGCCATTCAAGAGAACACACCATACTAGTATGATTAACGAGTAATATATGACATGATGATGGATTCTCCGTATGAAAATTTTAGTCCTCTTATAATTTATCACTTTACATGTAGAAAGTACATGCTATTGCAAGCAAAATAATTCCAAATTGGCAAAATTTCATTGAGAAATAAAAAAGTTATGGCCATTCATTAGAACACACCAGACTAGTACGATTAACGGAGTAATATGACATGATGATGGATTCTCCCTATGAAAATTTCAGTCCTCTTACAATTTATCAATTGACATTTAGAAAGTACATGCTATTGCAAGCAAAATAATATCAAATTGGCAAAATTTCATTCAGAAATAAAAAAAGTTATGGCCATTCAAGAGAACACACCAGTACGATTGACAGCCCATATCGAAAATGAATACAAAAATAATACAAGAAAAAAATACTAAAATAATACAAAAAAAGTATATTTTTAATGACCAAATTTGGAACCCTCTAAATCTTGGTTCCAATTTAGGTCAAAAATAATAGACTTTTTAAAAGCCAAACACAGAAAAATATATTTTTAATATACTTTATTTTTTCGAAATAATACAGAAATGATACACATGACCTGTAAAAACGTATTGTTTTTGTACTTTTGTATTATTTCTCTATTTTCCTCTCCAAAGTATAAAAATAATACAGTCCATAGAAAAGTATAGAAAAAATACAGAATGTATTAATTTTGTATTAGCATATATTATTTTTGTATTTTTTCACCTTTAAGAATTAAAATACAAAAAAAATATAGAATATATTAATTTTGTATCACATATATTATTTTTGTATTTTTTCATCTGGATAAATTAAAAGTACAAAAAAGATATAAAATATGAAAATAATACAGTACACAAAAAAAGTATGAAAAAAATATAGAATGTATTAATTTTGTATTAATTTGTATTGTTTTTGTATTTTTATCAGCATGAAGGATTTTATTTCAAAAATATCAAAAAAGTACAAGAATGATAGACAAAAAATACATTTAAATGCTTAAAATAATACAAAACAGAGTTTTAAAAACTACAAAAATGATCATGGGCAAAAATTGTTATTTGAAGAAAAGGGGTTGGAGATTGAGGTTCTTAATAGCATCTATTGATTGTTATTCAAAAATCTTTTATTTATTTGAAATATTTGTTAAATAACAATTTTAGTAACTCAGTCAGATTACCTTAAATGTACAAATAGCTAATTAAAAAGTAATTAATGTGGCCAGGCTACTGATTCAGCTACCAATTGTAGTCTTTCTTTTTACATATAATCTGCTCTTCAATAGTCTTGATATTTTTCACAAGTTTAACTAATCCTGTTTTCTTTGTATTTTTACCACATGTTTCGATCTCTCTGCTTTGCTGTTTCTTTTGTATGGAAAAGGTAGAGGAGTGTTTACTTTGTTGCAGAAGTCCATCTTCAAATCACAAAACCTGTCATCTCATCTGACTTCATCACTGTGAAATATAGAACAGAATGATATAATGATAAAATTTAATGAACCATTACCTCAACAAAACACACATTTTCACATCCAAAATAATTCTATATAGATTTTGTTTAGCTCACACACCTGCAATACTTTCTTGAGAGGGATCTTCTTCCTCCATGACTAATCAGCTTTTCTTCAATGTTCTGCTGACTAAAATTAACAATAAATATAAATTGAAATTCCAAAAGATCCAGCGGAGTTCACCAAATTCCATACAATTGTACCATTGAAATTACTTTTCTTTAATCTGGGGTTTCTTAGGGGACAACCATTTGATTTGACAATCTGGAGAAGAAAAAGGGGGGGGGGGACTGATTTATAAAATATTTTTAAAAAAATATTTGTAATAAACAATCTGTCCTTGAAAATGTTGAAAGAGTAAACAAAATGTGTGCCCCAATGTTATTTAAATAAACTGCCCCCCCCCCGAACCCAACCTACCCCCCCCCCCCCGAAAAAATTGAGTTTATACAAATTACAGAATTGTTTTTGAAGGGAAAATAAATAATTCGTCTATGGTAAACTTGAAAAAATTGGAATGAAATAGAACTAGGAAGCCAAAGGCTTGAAAATTACCCCCATCTTCCACCCCTCTCTCCCCAATCAGAATTTATCACAAAAACCCTTGTTCCCCATATGGCCAATAACCGTACTATTTTATCTTTCTACAATACTACAAAATGGGTAAAAAAGGCATTCTTTGTTCCTCTATCTTTGTACTAAGTTATTATTTAAAAAACTGAAACTTTAATGTGCTAAAATATACATAATCTTACCGCAACTGTCGTTGTTTACACCAGAAAAGTCCAGATATGATGCCTAAAAAACGTCAGTCTCCTTATGTATTTGCTTTCCTTGGTTCATATATATGATCCTGTGTACCATTATTATGCTGCACTTCTGTTTTTCAATCCATTTTACTCGCGAGCAAATGAGAGTTTATTCAAAATCACCTCCAGCTTTCTCAACACGTCCCGGGAAGAATTTTCAAAATGGCGTGGGTGAAATATTGTTGACCAATCAGAGAAGAGTACGGAAGAGTTTTAAAATCTGACCAATCATATTGTGTCACATATACGAAAATTACCGATGTTCAGAACGGAACAGTTAGAGAAAACATATTTACATGGTTTTAAATATCTTGAATCAATTGAACAAACCTAAAATTATGTTAGAAAAAAACGATGTTCAATTTAATTATCAGAATCATTTTTTATTCCTTACGGAATTTACCGATTACGAAACATCGTTATTTCCGGTCATTATTTCCGCTGAGAGCAGCCATTTTTATATTCAAGTTGACCTGTGAAGTAGACCATAAAGTTCAAATATAATGATCAAAACGAGCGGGAGATACATAATATATAGCCTTTTTGATGGACAACTTAACTCATACATACGGTACCAGAGATTGAAATAATGTTTAACAACTATCCTTTACACCAATTTCACAACATTTTCTATATTATTTTATGATATTCTTTCGTAATAATTTCTTATTTAATTTTTTTCTAAAAGCGGATAATTAAATAGTTCTATTCCATGTAATTGTAATACGTACTGAAGTAAATATATAATGTATACTACGTTGAGTTGTATAGTCAAGAAAACATCGTAGGTACTGTATTTAGTGGAACTCTTCATGTTGTTTGTTTTGGTTTTGGTTTTGGTTGGGATGTGTTTTCACGGGTAAATCATGTTATTTCTTTGAGTAGTATAACATGTACTCGTCTATTGTTAGCCTGCAGGTGGCCACCTGTGCTGTTGGCGATAGTTGTAAACACTCGGTTGTAAACACGCTGTAAAATTTTCAACACAAAAAGAAAGTCTGAAACTCTGAAACTTCAAAATTTACCGCGTGTTTACAAGTATCATGTACAGCACAGGTGTCCCCTTAGACGTATCTATCTCTTTCCAAATGACAATTTCACACCTAGTAAAGACATGTTTTAAAAATGAAATTGTTTAGTTAACAAATTTAAACTACTGAAGTTTTCTGTTCTAAATAGCAATTAAATGTAAATAGTATAAAAGCAACCTTTATAGCAGTGGTCTTAATTAATAAAATCTGAGAAAAAATATTAATTCCAACAGACTTATTGCAAGAACTTCTGTAAATTTTCCTAAGTTCAAAGAAATACAAATTTCAGTAAAAGAAAACACTAAGTCCAAAATAAATATAAAAAAAATACATACTGACTGTATAGTATTTTTTGAAAAATTATTAAGTCCAAATTTAATACAAAAATAATACAGACTAACTGTATGTAATTTTCTGTAAAATTACTAAGTTCAATTTTAATACAAAAATAATACAGATTAACTGTATGTAATTTTCTGTAAAATTACTAAGTTCAATTTTAATACAGAAAAAATACACTTGAAAAAAACTAAGTCCACAAAAATACAAAAATGATATACTGAAAATAATCTAAGTCCCAAAAAATACAAAAATAATACCCTGTAAAAAATCAAAGTCAGATTTTAATACAAAAATAATCTACCTATTTGTTGGTGATACAAAAATAATATATTTTTTCTGTATTAATTTTAAACAATACGAAAATGATTGTATTAAAAATATATTAAAAATATACTTTTATGTATTATTTTTTGATATGGGAGAGTATAATATGATGATGGATTCTCCCTATGAAAATTTCAGTCCTCTTACAATTTATCAATTGACATTTAGAAAGTACATGCTATTGCAAGGAAAATAATATCAAATTGGCAAAATTTCATTGAGAAATAAAAAAGTTATGGCCATTCAAGAGAACACACCAGTACGATTGACAGAGTATAATATGATGATGGATTCTCCCTATGAAAATTTCAATCCTCTTACAATTTATCATTTTACATTTAGAAAGTACATGCTATTGCAAGCAAAATAATATCAAATTGGCAAAATTTCATTGAGAAATAAAAAAGTTATGACCATTCAAGAGAACACAACAGTACGATTGACAGAGTATAATATGATGATGGATTCTCCCTATGAAAATTTCAGTCCTCTTACAATTTATCATTTTACATTTAGAAAGTACATGCTATTGCAAGCAAAATAATATCAAACTGGCAAAATTTCATTCAGAAATAAAAAAGTTATGGCCATTCAAGAGAACACACCAGTACGATTGACGGAGTATAATATGATGATGGATTCTCCCTATGAAAATTTCAGTCCTTTTACAATTTATCACTTTACATTTAGAAAGTACATGCTATTGCAAGCAAAATAATATCAAATTGGCAAAATTTCATTCAGAAATAAAAAAAGTTATATATAGCCATTTAAGAGAACACACCAGTATGATTAGGTGAGTTTAATTAACATGGCAAATGTTCCCTATGAAAATTGAAGTCTTAATTTTTACAATATCAGAATTTCTACTCTTTTCTATATCAGTATAACTTTAAATTTTGGGTCATTTTTAAATTTAAAGGATTGTAATTATATTGATAATTTTTTCAAGGAATGAATCAAAGAGCTGAGATGTATACCTATATAGTTTTTCTTCATACAAAAACTTACGATGAAATATGGCACAGTTAGATATTCTTCATTTAATTTATACACTTATTATTATCATTAAATTTCCCAAACAATTAGTTATGAAATGAAAAATACAATTTCTGGTAAATTGAGTCTAAATTCTGTAAGTGATTGTAATCTGCACCATAAAAGACAGTACTGAATGCATTGTAATAGGAAAGGTCATATTATATGTATGCATATATATAAATTGGTAAAATTAAATTGAAATGTTAGAAAAGTATATTTTATGAATATATATTTTTAATCTGTTAAATAAGAAAAAAATAAAATGCTGAATAAATGATGGTTTTTTAATTAAGAAAATGAGTTGCAACAGATCTTTGAATGAGCAAACCATGAAGCCTCATGTGTACATTCAAATACATGTATTTTGAATTTTTTTTTTTTTTTTTTTTTTTTTTTTTTTTTTTTTGAAACAGATACCAATAACTGTTTTCATGTGATAATAGCACTAACAACATAATTAGTCAAACATGTTGTTACCTAAACTTAATTAACAAGGTTAACTATATTTACTAATTATTAGCCATTGTCATCTTCATTGTTTTGCAGTAAAAAAAAACTATAACTATACATATTTTTGTATGTCCATTAATCAACACTTTAAAATGTTGTTGTTTTTTCTTGGAAAATGTTTTAAAATGATTTTTAGAGTAGGTACTCCAAAACAAAGTATATACACAAATTGATAAACAGGAAATGGCTCGAGTCATCATCAGTCGGTGTGGAGATGAATTGTTGAATATATGTGTATATCACTGTTTACATTGAAGTTCTGGGGAAAAAAAAAAGGTGTGAGAATATTCCCTTCAGGCTAAATTTTACAATATATTTTCAAAGGTGTGAAATTGGAATCCATTCAATGATTTCAATCTGATCACTCTTTTACAACATTATATAAGATTTTCCAGAATCAATAAATTACTCTAGATCTCTTGAAAATTCTTCAGCAAATCAAAGATACTGAAATACAATCAAGCCTTTGGAAGCAATTTCAGTACTCTTTTGAGATGGGGTGGGGTACATGTAAGGAGGTGGGCTCAACTGATGAAGAATTTATAGAAGCATACAACTTTTATAATTTTGTTGCATAATACTCGTAGCGTAAAAGAGACGTCTGCATATGGGGGCAACATTTCTTCTGCTTGATTTTTTAAAAATTGTTTTAATTTTATTTTTTGTTTTACTGAATAACGATAAAATGTGTGAATCGTTAGCTTTCCACTCTTACTCTGTATTTGGTGTTGATGTGCAGTGCTAAGTTTGTACAATCTCGTAAGATTTCAATACATGTATATAAAAAAAAAACCTGAAATAGACTTGAAATTAAACAACAGTGGCCTTATCGGCAGACATATGGCTGCAATTAGCCCTTTGTTTTATTTCACAAGTCCTGCATCTAGAATCTGAAATGTACTGTTTGTACACTTTGAATACAAGATTATTGATAGGAAAGTTAAGTACATGTGTATACTTTTCACACGGAATTTACATTTGGTACATCATTAACTTTCGAATATCAAATAATATATTTTTATTCATTTTTACTATTTACAATTTAATCAGTTTGGTCTTCCAAGAAAGATATTTTTACATGCGAATGTGATCTACAGGATAACATTAAAACAAGGTGATTGAAGTTATATAGTAGAATGACATATTATCTTCTTTATATACCAACAGTCCTAAGGGGACCGCTTTGATTATTTACTATAATTTAAATCAAGGATCTATAAATTGTCATTTTTTTCTACTAAACTTTAAAAAAAATTCCTTTTCGTCCAAAGTTTCTTAAAATAAAAGTTACATTGGCTATTATTGTTTAGATGAAAAAAATAAATCACGTAAACGTAAAGACCATAAGTATTTAAAATCTATAACTTACATTCTAGAAAGGGACATAACTCTGTAAAGAGTATCGTATTATGCTATAGTGTCCTAGATCGGACATAGATATTCTTTAAGCTACAGTTAAAGCTATAATTTTATAAATGATTTATTTTTATTTTATCGATAAAAAACAATAATAGGACATATTCATAAATGCGTCACAAGACCCACTTCGAGATATTGACTCTGCTGACTCCTAAACGCTTTAGCTTTGGACGGGACTATATATTTGGACGGGGGTGTCGATCCCAAGTTAAGCTCAATCTGATTTTTTTTTTTTTTTTTTTTTTTTTTTTTTTTTTTTGATATTTGTCATCTGAGTTTGATTTCACAGAAAAATAATCAACTTCTGTTGTATTATCTGTTTTTCTTAATCTTGCAGTAAATGTTTGAATACTAATAAAGCAACTTAAGTCTGCTGTTAAACCTACCCCCCCCCCTCCCCTTGCTAACTTCCAAGAAACCAATATCTTCACCCCAGATCTCCATAGGGTATGATACATGTATGTATATACCTAGAGGCATTTAAGAGTCTTTTGTTTTCCCCAGGTAGCAAAACTGTCACAATTTGCTTGGAACTAACAAAACATACACAAGGGATATTAACACACAGCAAGTCGATTTAACAAATGAATCTACAATAGAAATTCATGAAAAACAAACTCCATGCTTTTACTAAACCTTTGGATTAAGTCATAATTTTTTTTTCATTTTCAATTTAAAAATTAAATCCAAACAATTTTACATCGTTCATAATTGATAGCAAACAATTAATATAAAATTGCATACCCCCCCCCCCCCCCTTAAGGACAGATGATACAAACAAACGTTTGTCAAAAAATTCGAAAATATAAACTTGAATCATGTTTATGAAAGTAAAATGAATGCTCGTATAGCTTTTGATTTTTCATTCTACGTTTCACAAAAATGGGATTTGAAGTGACAAAAATTTATAGGTTACTATTGATTATCACATGAAGGATGGTTGGTGAATGATACAATTTTGAACATCATAGAAAGTTAACAATATATCAAAATGTCGTGAATTAAAAGAAGAAGAAGGGGCTTTATTGAGGCTATGTACTGACTGGACTTTTAAACTTGTACTGAATATCCCACTGACCATGCAAATAAAATTTCTTGACTTTTCAAGGGAAACATTAATTTTTATTTTAGAGATACAGAGAGACTACCCACCCGTCCACTACCCCTCCTCCTTCTTATCATGTTCTCAATGATCATGATGATGTCCCATTTATATAAAATGTTAATATTTTTGGTATTGGGCATTTTAATTACCATTATTACCCATGGCAGTATTTACAACAACAACAAAAAAAAATCTGAAAAAAAATAGGCCTGATAATTTATTTCATTTCTTTGTTTTCTCGTGAACTATGCATTGTTTAAATTAAAAAAAGATAAACCAATAAATAAAAAGAAGCAGTAATATTCTATCTATGGATTCACTTCTTAAAAATTCTGTGCAGACGGATGCATTATATTCCTAGAATTACCCAATACCAACCAAAGAAAAAAAAACGGCGACAAGATTATGAGGATATTGGAATTTCCACATGATGTTTGTAAACAAAATTATGACGAAGACCTGCTCTATTTCTGTAAGTAGATCTAGAATTATTGAATTTGTTATTTATTTCATTTAAAGCATGTTAATACATGGCTCATAGATTCTTTTTTTTTTTTTTGAAGTCTAAAAATCTATAGATCATCCTTATTCCTCGTTAACTGATGAAACAATCTTATGAATTTCTGTCACTGTAAAGTGTTTGCAGAGCTAGCAGTCGATGGGGTTATTCAGTAGTACATTATACAAGTTAACAAAGTAAATAATCGTCAGAAAATTATACACATCGGAATAGTATTCTTTCGTTCGAATTTCCTCAATGACAACGTTGTAGGCTAGTATTCGTTCGTTCGAATATTCTCAATGTGTACACTAGCTGATGATTGTACTTAAAAAATTATACTGTCATGTCTAAATTTGTCTGTAATTTGCAAGTTACAATTTATAAGTATCTTGATCACAGTCATCAGCATTACTGATTAGAAAATTAATTATCTTCTCTCAGACATGGTTAAAAGTATCCTACTACTGTAGTGTACTAGGGATTAACAAACATTGCATGTGTTGCAAGTACTATTTTTTTTTTTTTTTTTTTTTTTTTTGGTGTCAAGATAAATTTTGAGATATGGGGGGTCAGTGCTTATAGTACATGTCATGATGGACATAATTAATAACCCCCAAAACTCCTACTTATATTGTTTGGAAGTATCCAAATATCAAATTACTAATTCTCTGTTAGAAAATTGGTTGATCCTCTGAAGTTTACATAGGACATGTACCCACATGATTATTGATATAATCAATGTTTTTTTTTTTAATCTCTGAAAAACAGTCTTAAAACTTTGAGTGAAAAATCAATCTTTATACTGCTAAACTCATTTTTTATACCATGAATACATACTTAGGAATATCATTATTAAGTTATGTTCATGTTCTTTTGAGGGGAAAAAATATACATCATGTAGATGCTTATGTGTAAGTAAATTATAAAAGACAAAAATGCTAGGACTTTTTTATTTTACATATTTATTTGTAAAAATATTTTTTCTATTAATTGGAAATGAAATTAAAAAAAAGTTCTAGCTTTATTACTAATAATATGATTTTTTATTAGAATTGATAGGATATTGGATGTTTAAGAAATAAAGACCGCATTCTCGTGAATGTTGCAGGATAACGTGCAATGTTAATGTAGACATAGATTTAAATTACACAAGGACTCCCATGCCAATTTCAATAGTCCTCACCCACTGAAGTCAAACACAAAGGTAGTCGCACGAGATTTACGTGCATATTTAGCCTCCTTAGCGTCAGACACAGAGACAGGTGCGCACGAGATTTTCATGCATATTAGGCCTTCTTAGCTCCTGACCTATTGACCTGCCTAATTTACATTCCGATAGAATTATCAAGAAATCAATTCCGCTAACTTTCAAAGAGTTACCACAGAGAAAAAAAAAAACAGACATGGAAATATTATGGCATGACATCATGAAAAATTCTCAAGGGCATAAAACTACTATATACAGATACCGGTAAATGAATGCAGAACATGCACAAAGTTTCATTTATGGTATATTGATAGATAAAAATAATTTATACTTTTATACTTCGACCTCAGTAGGGGTAAATTTTAGCGTCAGTCATTTTGGCTGGATCGAGAAATTTAAGTGATCGATATTCAATTCATTTTCTAATTTTAGTGAAAAATTTAATCCATGCTTTGTTATTATACATGTAATTGGTATTGTATGATTTATTCTATTTTTTTTCTTTAACAGAAAATGAAGGTATAGTAGCTGACATATAGTGTACATGTACCACTTGAAGATTTGTCCCCCTTGTAGATACAAGAAATGCAGAGGTAATTCTTTGTGAAAATAGAGAGAATGAATAATAAAATTTTTCAAACCATACAACAAAAACTACTTTGAATAATTAGTACGCAACCAACCATTTACAATTTAATTTTGCAGTTTTATTTCTTTAACATTGAAAAAAAATCAAATTTGATATTTTTTTTAGCTCTACTGGTCAGAGACCAGAAGAGCTTATGGGATAGGAAGGTGTCCCTCGTCCATCCGTCTAGCTGTCCGTCTGTCTGTCTGTCCATGGCGTCTAGTTGTCTGTCTGTCTAGCTGTCCATCTGTTTGTAATTTTTCAAAACACTACTCCTCCTACAGTTTTATTCTGATTTCAATATAACTTAGACTGCACTAAGGTACATTTCAATGAACGGTGCTGCCATGGTTACTAAAAATAGAAATTTCTGTAAAATTCCTTTAAAATGCTACTCCACCTACAATTTTGGTATGATTTCAATATAATGTGGCACACAAGTAGACTACACTTAGATACATAATTCTATTTATTGCTGTCTGTTGCAAAGTTTCAAATCCAAGTGTTACTTTTTCTTTGTTATACATATAGACCAGGAGAGCTACAGTCTCATCAGAGACTTCTGGTTTATCCTTTTCATCACACAGGGACTTTCTTTTTTTTCAGTGTACACAGATACATACACATAAAAGGAGACATCACCTCATGATCTGTGGATCCATTGAAAACTTTAAGGACAAAACTTTTGATAATTCATTCATGTATGGAGTGTTGACTCGAATATTGAATATCTAATGAATGGAACCAGGAGAATTAATTTAAGAAGTATTATATTGTATATTACTCTTCTTATTCATCTGTCAAATTTCTTAATTAAAAATTAAACTTAAAGGCTTAAATAAGGATTTTTTTTTCATTATTTTAATTAGAACAAGTTCTTTAATTTATTTTTCTCTTATATAAACGGGCATTTAAGGTCATACGCAACGTAGTTTGCACTTTATTGGGTTCTTCTCTGGAGTTGAAGAGTTCCACTAAATGAAGGACCTGTGTGCAATATTTTTATTGTCTATATATGGATTGGTAAATCTCTTCTAAAACAATTTTGATAAAAAAAAATCTGGAATTTATGTTTTGTAATTTTTGTACATTTTTCTTTGAATAATGCAAAATTTTTCAAACTTTAATATCTTTTCAAAATTCCATGGAAATGCATGCTGATTTTTTTGTTTAAAAATATGTTATATGGTACATGTATTATAAGTTTAAATTTAGAATATCTTGAAAAATTATCAGTAGGTAAGGTATCTTGCGTATGTCCTTAAATGTAAAATGAAGGTATGTGTACCTTTATTCAATGAACTAGGGAACTCATGAAGTGTGCATATTTATATAATAGTGTTGTATTTTGCATGCACTATTCTTAAAAAGTAGTCAGGGTTTGACACATGGTGCACAAGCCGGAGGCTTTAGGTATAATGTACAGATAGTTTTAGAGAATAGTAGTTGAGTGATGGGGTCAATTGCAAGAAACTATTTTAGAAGAATTATTTTGTTTATTTTTCATCTTAAGTGTTAGCTGCAGAACTGTAGCTCTCTGAAAAAATATATATTGACAGACGGGAGAGCTACAGTGCCACCCATAGAAAAAACTGTATATTTATTGTGCACTTTTTGTGCGCTGTTTCTCGATTTATTTCTCAGTGTTTTTAAAACTGTCATCTCAAAATATTACTAAACGTGTGTTTCTAACATATTCTTTCACTGTTTCCACAATAAAACATTCCTTATAATTGTTTTTAACAGCCCTCCTGGCCCTGAAATTGAAATCATTGAAAATTTTGCCTATTTATACTGCCATTTTGGTCTTCACGAGAATTTGGTCCAACGCACTTAGTACAAGTGTAAACTACGAAAGTTATAGAGGAGTAAGGACTTTTTTGAAATGTAGCTTTTTTTTCAATTGAGGTAAGAATTTCGAAGAATTAATTCAGAACCGAGCGCACTTTTTTGTGTGCAATAAATATACAGTTTTTTCAATGGGTGGCACTGTAGCTCTCTGGTCTGTCAACATATATTTTTTCTGAGAGCTACAGTTCTGCAGCTACTTAAGTGTAAAATATTTGAAACTAAGTTTATATATATTATAGTACATTGATATTTATAACGGCGTCTGTGTTGTAATCGGTAGCGCGTCGGACTGACAATCTCGGGGTTGTGAGTTCGCTCCCAGGCGTGGGCGCAGTCAGTTTTTCTTCAGAAAATGAAGTCGTGCACTATTTCGGCATAGTATGCTTATGCTATTTAAATCCTTAGAACACTATGCAAGAATAGTAGGGTATGGGTTATGTAGAGACAAACTGACAGGAAGCATAATAATTGACAATATGCATTTATGACAAGAAAATTGAAAATCTTCCTGAAAGAAGTTGAATAAATTTAAGCCACTTAAGTACCAATCTAGTTAAAATTAGATGTTAGATCCGCTCACATAGTCACTACAGTCAGTTTAGCGAGTATGCGTGTGGATCTAACATCTTATTTAAATTACACATAGATTGCTGAGGTAAAAGTTTAATACATGTACCCAATATCATTCTGCTATATTTGCATCCGCGTGGGTATTAACAGTGAGCATTAACTAACTGTGGCCTGGACCTCTTATTTTATGTGTTATGGGGTGTCCAAAACAAGGTGCATGCTGACGTTTAACAAAGAAGAAACTTGCAATGGCCTAAGGTGACTTGGCTATTATCAGTTGAATACATGTCAATGGTGCATGGTTATTATATGTACCAAAAAATAACAAGTAAAAGATCAGCAGAGTGCTTTTATTAAAGAAGTAACAGAACTAAGGAAAACTTGTTTTCTACTGGATGATATGAAACAATGAGTAGAGTACCACCGCAAATATTTCTGGATCCATGCCCTTTCATCATGTTTATTTTTGAACGGGTTCAATGAACTGTCAAAAATTCTTGATATGTTTAGTAGGTGTAGGTAGAAAGTTTTGAAATTAGTGAAAAGGTTGTTAAATATTTTTAATGCAAACTACCAGTAAATGTGCATAATGAAGATGGTTGAATTTTTTTCAACATTATTTTCTGTTCATTTGTCAGATCGGGTTCGTTATGTGTAAAATAATTTCCAGCTGTCATTGGAACAAAACAAGGCATGATCAGGATCATACAAAGAAAATTAAAAGTAAAAATTAGGTAAATTATTACAGTTTGTGCATCTAAATAAGTTTTAAAACTCTCTTAAGAATCTCAGAGTGACTGATACGACCCAATTTCATGTGATTTTTTAATTGGAAACCTATCAGTTTAGTGCAGCAAACAGGCAAAGATCTAACAACGTGCATGGATCTGATCATGTTGTAAAGCTTGACAAATGGCACTTATGCAATAAATGAACCTAAATGATTAGGAGGAACATAAACATAAAAAGATTTGTTCTTTCTTAATTGCATTTTTTATTTTTCCCATTCAAAATTTACATACAAGGAATAAAAGAAGGTAATCTACATACAAGGGAAATTGCCTTTTTACTTAAAAAAAAAAAAAAAAAAAAAAAAAAAAAACTGAAAGTTATAGAGATAAAACCACTTTTGATTTTTTGATCTTTAATCATTGAAAAAATTAAACATTACCCCAAAATTGGTTAATTTTAAGAAATTTAAAAAAAATGGTTTAGGAAACACATAACTTAAATAAAAATAAATAATTAATAGTAGTTAAACTGTTCAATAGTTTCTTTATTTGGTTTAAAACTGTTGTTTCTTTATCCCATGGGAGAATTTTTTTCTATTTTGTAATGAATATGGGATAAATCCCACATTTATAAAGAGATGGGAGATTATCTTCTATATACAAGTATATGGGAGATTTTGTCCCATTATAAAGCATTCATGGGATTTTCAAACTTCTGTGGGAGAAAAAATCCCACAGAATACCTTTTTCTCCCACAGAATAATGGTGGGATATTGGTTAGGAGAAAAAACCCACCATTATCCCATGGGATTTCTTGGTTTCAGGTGTAATATCTTTTTACCTAGAAGATAATCAGGTGTAAATTTTGGTTCATGTGTTAAGTTTTAAAAAATCCCATCAGATGACATAAATGGTTTCCACATATCTTTTGAAAAGTGGTTGGCGAAAGTCCGGACAAATGTCGTGTCCGGAGTTAAATGTCGCACTGTTATATTCAAATTTTCTTCTCATATAATCGTAAGATTTAGCAATCTGTCTTAAATTTATCCATTCGACGTCATTGACTTCGTTGGCGCAGTGATATGATTGCTGGAATGTAAATATGGTGATTGCGAGTTCGAACCCCACATTATTCCATTTATCTTTTTTTTTTTTGTTTTTAATTTTCTTTGTGAATCTTTTCTACGTTTTTCTTTGTTACGTTTTATAATATGCATAATTTCAGAAAGTTATAATATACACATTACACTTTGAAAGTATCTCGGGAAAAGACAGTCCTAAACGACATGTATTTCATTAAAGTCATATATGGCGTATTTAACCAAAATTAAAAGATCTTTCTATTTGTTTTATTACTTTATATAAAGATAGGACTTTCCTGTAAATTACACAATAAAAATCAATCACGTTTCAAAGATATTAGAAATTTAATACAATATCCGATTTATTTAACGACTCCACATTTAATTAACAGACACAGTTTAAAATCAATTTAACTATGGAAACATTAGGTTATTCAATTAAGTTCAAAATCGGTGAAAATTTTTATTTGAACGTAAAAAACATATATCACGTTTATCTTCACTCAATCTCGTTTTTTATTTTATTTTTTTTTTTAGCTTAGATACGCCATATAAAGCTTTAAAGTTTGTAAATTCATAGCTACTTGTACTTGTATTATTTTCATTGATTTTCTAAATCTTTTGTCTCAGAATTAGAGTATTGAACAAATCAAAAGAATGTCATTTGACATACTTGCAACTATGAAAATATAATACTCGTCCCCAAACCATATTACATAGTTTGATCTTGAATTGAAAAGGTATATCTATAAATAGAAACAGGTGATTTCCTTTTAAATTCTTGAGTCGGCCGTGTCGTCGGAGAGGCAGCTATGGCTCTTTATATGCATATCAAGAAATAGGCACCTTTGTATTCATTTTTATGTCACATTCATGTAAATTGTTCTGTATCGTATTAAAAACCTTGACTGAAATTGAATAAAATTTAGATGCACAGAAACTTTGATTACTTAGCTTTAAAGTGAAACCCATGTTATTAATGTTCATAACTTTTCTACATTAGAGAAGCACGGAATCATTTTACATGGTGATGACAATCAGGTCATTTTTGTGATAGCAAAATATTTCAAAGTCGTTGCTATGGAAACCAAGGAGATACTGTCGAAAATTTACCTACCAATAGTTTTTATATAGGACACTCTTTAATATTATTGTGATAAAATAAAATTCCATGATAGTGCGTGGCCAAGCATATTTGGTCCTTACAGAGAATTGATGTTAATACTTAACTTCACTCACACTTCAGTTAAAGAAACCCCCACTTCTTTATCCATTGCAAATATATATTGAAGCTGGTGAAAAAAATACTATTGGAATATTTTAAACGGGAAAGGCAGGTATATAGTAGTATATTTAATCAGGAATAAATTTACAACTTGATGAAAAAAACATCATTTTGAAAAATATGTGAAATATCCAAAATATATTTACTATCGTCTACATGTCTTTACGTTTATTTTTAAATTTATACGCTCGATCAATCATATTTTCGAATTTGTTATCTTATATTCCCCTAGACAAGGCAATTGAATATAGTAAAATATTCTTATCTCTTTTTGTATTGAGTGAGATTCGCTTATGAAGCTTTTAAAATTACAGAAAGACGTGCTTATGATTATATACTATTGGCTTTGTTTTGGTTGTTGAAGCGACTTTAATTTCTTAACTTTTGCGTGCTTGCTTAGTATAACTAATGTATATGTGCTTTAACGAATTTGTTTTGGACTCTTAAGTGCATGATATCAGCGTCGTAGCAGTTTTGTTCAGTTGCCCATCTGTTTGTTTGTAAACAATTTTCAAAATGCAACGCCTCCTACGTATACAGTTTTGATCATATAAAAAGTTTCAATGAAACTTTGTACATCAGTAAAAATTTAAGAATAGATACATAATTCTGTTTATCGATTTCTGATTTTGACGAACAGTAATTCTGTTCTTTTTTCAAAACCTACAGCTCTGGTCAAATTTCAATAAGACGTGGTACCTTAGAAAATAATAAAAAGAAAATTTTTATACCCCAGCTCCGGAAGAGAGGGGGTATACTGTTTTACCCTTGTGTGTCTGTCTGTCTTTGTGTCCGTGTTTCCCTGTGTCTGTCCGTAACAAATTTTCCTCGCAGTTTTTTCAGCAATTACTCATCAAATTTTAGCACACTCTTTGTTTAGGCATGCCGTATGGTGGGATTCATTTTTGTACGAATCTGATGTCAACTTCCTGTTAATCCGTGCGTCTGTCCGTATCATACATAAATTTTGGTCGCAGTTTTCTCAGCAATCAGTTTTCTCGCAGATGCTTGAAAGTTTATCACACTCTTTGTTTAGGCATATCATATGGTGGGATACATTTTTGTGAGAATACGATGTCAACTTCCTGTTTATCAGTACGTCTGTCTGTACCATACATAGCAAATTTTGGTTGCAGTTTTCTCAGCAACTATTCATCGCAGATGCTTGAAATTTTAGCACACTCTTCGTTTAGGCATGCCATGTGATGGGATTCATTTTTGTACGAATCTGATGTCAACTTCCTGTTTATCCGTGCGTCTGTCGTACCATACATAACAAATTTTGGTCGCAGTTTTCTCAGCATCTACTTATCGCAGATGCTTGAGAGATTAGCACACTCTTTGATTAGGCATGTCATATGGTGGAATTTACTTTTGTACGAATCTGATGTCAACTTCCTGTTTATCCCTGTGTCTGTCCATAAATGAACTTGTGTATTTACATCAGAACGAGGGTATTATTAGTGAGCATTGGCTCACAGACTTCTTGTTAATTCTGTTTTCGAACGATGTTGCATTGACAAAAAATTTCAAATTTTTGTGAAATTCTTTCAGAACGGTTCATCTGCAACAGTTTGGCCTAAATTTAATAAAAGCTAGAACGCAAGTATGTACATGTACTAAACAAAGACACATGATTCTACTAATTGGCGTTATCATTTCTTTTAGTATGACACAAATAATTCTGACCGTTCTTAGGCGAGCTGTTCAAGCATTTTCGACTCGGTCGACTTTTATGTTTCATCGTTTAATATCAATAATCTAATTTGCAGAATAAAATGTCTGTATAGTAATTTTAAGTCCTTGTGCTTTTTCTAAAATTATATCTCCTGGGCTTTAGCTGGCCTCCCTCCCTTTAGAAGTTGGAAACTCTTGCAGAAAATTGGCTTAATCCAGAGACATAAATAAAATATCTCTGCTTAAATAGTCACACATGTTGATGTTGGAAATATATTTGAAACGAATATAAATATATCAGTATGTGTGAAGAAATAAATTGATGAATTTATTTTTTAGTAAGATTTACTAATAATAATTAGTCATTTACTCACTGTCAATTGAAAATTGTTAATTAGTAGAAGACATTACTTAAAAGTAATATAAAAAGACTTGTTTGTCACCCAAGACAGATCAAATGCTATTGTGAGGCATATATATATATATATATATATATATATATATATATATATATATATATATATATATATATATATATATATATATATGGTGCTCTGATATTTTTTCTAAACAACCCCTACTGTGGAATAGTTTTTGTGCTTTTTTCCCATAGTGAAATAGTCATTAAACTATTCACCGGCAGCATTCCATTTCCCTCATTTTTCATCTCAAATCTATCTGGTTTGTGGTATTGTGACATATCCGGTTTGTGACGTAACAAAAGTAAAGTCGGCCTCGGTATAATAAAACGCCCATTTACTGGCTATGAGGACAAAAGCAAGTTTATCGTTCCCCTCAACAGCAACTATTTCCCTCGGCTGCGCCTCGGGAAATACTAGTACAAAAAATGTAGTTGCTGTCTTGGGGGACAATAAACTTGCTATTGTCCTCATAGCCAGTATATAGGTGTATAATATATATATATATATATATATATATATATATATATATATATATATATATATATATATATATATATATATATATATATATCCAAAATTATAAATTAATAAATTTTGCAAATAAACTCCGAAACGGGTGCACCAGTGTTCTTACTTACTTACTTACTCCTCTAACATTACTTTAGATACAAGATGATGTCCGCAAACTATATTTAGATTTCACTCACATAGTAAGTATCGTACATTAAATTAAAAGTCTACTTTTATTTTCTATAAACAGCCATGATATGAATAGCAAAAACGTGAATACGGTGGCGCTTCCGGTTGGCGGATCTAAGTTACCGGCAATTTTTAAATGAAACTGACAACAAGCAATCGTTTATTTATTTCATAAAACGTCATCACTGAATTATTCAATCAAAACTTGATTTAAATGATATAAAAGAAGTAAGTTGTGATAATCGATTAAAAAGGGAAATGTGCAAATTATTTTCGTCATTCACCGATCTTAATATTGACGGAAGCTTCTAGAACGTCATATAGCATCGAGTCCGATGTTAAAAAAACGAGGCGCTTATAGCTGCATAACATAAATAGAGCTTTTGTGTGATTGGTCATTGAAATAATGGTAAATCATTGATAACACTATAAGTTGTGAATGTATTTATATATCGAAAGACTATTACATATATATACATGTATGTATAGTAGGTTTTCGTAAAAAAAAATATCTGTATAATGTATATATTCCTTACTGAGAGCATCGTGGCAACGGACCCGAAGTACAATTTGTACTTCGTAATAAACTTGCTTACATGTAAAGAGAAAATTAATGACTAAGGTATTGTTCAAAAACAATTAAAGATGTTAAATTTTGTGCCTTAATTAATACATTTCATTTTTTTTTTCTGAAAAAAAGTCTTTTATATCAAATACTCGGCCTATTCATAGGGCGTTAAAAGCTTATTTTACACAGGTACTTGAGTCTTGGTTTATAAATATGTATGTACATTATTGATATGTGAAAAAGTAAAATACATTATTTACATATCAGTAAGGTACAAACATATTTATAAACCAAGACCCAAGTACTTGTGCATTTTGACCCCCTCCTCCCCCCAAATCAATTTATCAGTAAAATGTGCATATTCACTGCTTTTATCCTTGACGGAAATGAAATAAGAGCATCTGAAGTACAATATCCATAACATAGTATAACAGGTTTCACAATAAACGTCCATTAATGAAATTGTTAATTTTCAAGTTTTTACAAAGGGGGGTGGGGTGGAGACGTACATCTACTTCATGCGGGATTTTGAACAAAGTATTCCTTCCTGCAATAAGCCTGTAGACTGTCAGTAGAAACTACAAAATATTTTCTGTCGGTAGTAGTAGCTTGCGCGGGATTTCATCTAGTATATATCTATATATATCTATATCTATATATATATATATATATATATATATATATATATATAAATATATATGACTGCCGTCATGAGAAAAGGGCCCTTATCTTTTGACGTCACAATAGAGAGGTTGAGATTTTAAACTTGTACGCGTACATGTACGTGTACGTGTGCACAAACTTTGACGTACACGTACACGTTTTTTGTAATTTGTCTGTTGAGATTTCAATGACGTGTAACATGAACGTGTAGACTGTAATCGGTGTCTCTGTTTCAACTATTTAGTAGTTTTGTGACATTAGTTTGACTTTAGTTAGTGATCAAAACATGGTTAAAATAAGTGTTCATGAAACTTAACAACCTAAATAATTAACAACAATAACAATTTCACAAATAAATTGACTAGTTTTCATTGAAAAAGCTACAAGTTTACACCTACGTGTAGATGCCTTTTTACAAGTTGTAGGAACGTGTAGAAAACTTATCAACACCAAAACTGACGACGTAATACGCAAGAAATTTAGGGAATTCCCCTAATAGACGTACCCGTACACGTACACGTATGAAATCTCAACCTCTCTAATGCCCAGAAAACGACGTCAAAGTTGCGGTATTGTAAACACGGAAGTAATTTTTGTCGACTGCGTTTTGTGAACAAAAAATACAATTGGATTTCCAGGTGTTACAAGAAAAACATTAAATCATCTGAAATTTGATGCGGACATTTTTAATAAATAATATAATTACACACCAGTACATGCATTTATTAATTATTCTGTTTAGGTATTTAATTGATATCACATAATTACGTAAAGTGCGACATTTAACTCATTGTTAATTACGACCATTTAAAGCGATTTGTATATATGATGCATGGCTTAAGTTTTCTGAGGAATTTGCAAATGTTTAAATTTGACTCATAAGTAGACTAAGTCTTAATATTAAATGGTATTCTGCATACACATATATTTTTTTCCAGAGAGAGGGAGAGCAATGCACGTAAATGTATAGTGACTTACACATCTTAATTTCAAAAAAAAAAATCTAATGTAAAATGTACTTAGCCATTTTAATTGATCCATAGTTAATAATATCGATATGCGCAGTTACATGTAGACCAGCTCAGGGTGAAGTGTCGATATCCAAATGTGTTTGAGGGAGAGGGGAGTAGGGCTGAACCGATATATCGATATCTCGATACGTACCGATTTTCACCTTAGGTTCGAATATCGGTACACAACCTTCGATACGCATGCCGAAATTAAATCGTTCTTTTTTACCGTATTTTTGATCGGGTTCGACTTCACAACAATTAGTAACTTGTAATGGCGTCTAAAAAGTCAAAATGCTGGAACTATTTCAACAAAGTAAGCAACAGAAAAGCTAAGTGCAATCTTTGTTCAGCAGAAGTAGCAACTTCAGGAGGGACTTCAAATATGTTATTCCATTTGAATAGACATCACAATATTTTATTGACCAGTACTACTACTCCCCGCGTGACTACTCGGGCTTCTGGGGATGTTGGTATGTAGATCTTCGTTAAGTCGTAACCAAAACATTAAAAAAAACATGCTAGCTTACGAAAATTAAAAAAAAACCTGTTCGATTTAATTAAATTTTATTATAAACATTTTTTTATATATAATTTTAGCCATACAACCTAAGTGTGAAACGAAAATACTCAACCCTTGTCCTACAAATCCGTGGACACTCTCAGCTTCACACAAATTGCCACTTGCAAGAGCTAACGAAATAACAACGGCTATTTTAAACTACATCATTCATGATCTGCGGCCCTTCGCTACCATTGAGAGCCCTGTTTTTAGGTAAGAATTTTTATAAATGTCATATAATTTGCAAGAAAATGTGTAAACAAAAAGCACTTAAATTTGATATTTATTATTTCCAACTTTAGTGACAATTTGTCAATTTCTTATTAAGGAAAATGCTCTCAACACTCGAGCCCCGTTATCGTCCCCCAAATCGTGCCAGAATGAGTGAGGAATTGATTCCTGCCTTGTATGAAAATGAAAAAAGCAAACTGTATTCTGAACTACAGAGCTCTGAAGCAGTGTCGCTTACCTGTGATGGCTGGACCTCCAGGGCAACAGAGTCCTTTCTCACAGTGACTTGTCATTACATAAATAAAAACTGGGATTTGTGTTCAAAAATCCTACAAACTGATCATTTTGAAGGGTCACATACTGGCCAGAAAGTTGGATTTGAACTCAAAACAATGATGATAAACTGGGGTATTTCTGACAAAGTTGAAGTGATTACAGTGGATAACGCAAGTAACATGACAGTTGCAGTTGAAGTATCAGGTGCTAATCTGAAACTTGGTTGTTTTGCACATACCCTGAACTTGGCATCTAACAAGGTTCTTGGTATTCCTTCTCTTGAAAAGATTCTCGGTAAAGTACGTTCAGTTGTTACCTACTTCCACAAAAGCAATATTGCCACAGAAATTTTGAAAGAAAAGCAGTTGGCCCTTCAGTTGCCAAAGCACAAGCTGATCATGGATTGCAAAACACGTTGGAATTCAACTTATCAACTGTTGCAGAGGTTTTTGGAGCAAAGACCTGCAATTCTAGCCGCTCTTCTGGATGAAAGGGTGAAAAAAGCAGACAAGAGTAGGGTTGTTAGTGGACTTGGTGATTCAGACATTCAGATTTGTGAGGAGTTTGTGTTGAATATGGAAGTAATGCTGACAGCTACACTTGTTTTATGTGAAGAGAAGTCTCCTACAGCTGGTCTTCTGCTTCCACTCCTGAACAAGCTAAAAGACCACTTTAAAGCAAAGGCAGATGATTCAGCATTTGTGAAGTCTTTAAAAAATGCTGTAGGTTCCAATTTGCTTACAAGATACACAGATCCAAACTTGAAAAATTTTCTTGAGGAAGCCAGTGCATTAGATCCACGCACAAAGAATAAAGCATGTATCAGTGAGAAAACATGGGACAGGATTGAGGATAAAATGACTGTTCTTGATGTTATGGAAGTTACAGTAAAATCTGAGATTGCTCATAATGATGACATCCCTCACACTTCTGCTGCAATTCCTGATTTGCCTGTGATGTTGGGTGAGGCCAAGAAGAATGCAGATGAGGACATGAAAGATGCAGCTGAGGAGGTGAGAATCTGAGAGACATCTTTCAGATTGATTTATTAAAAATACTATGTAAAGCTGAGTTTGAGAATTATAATAAAAAACATGAGTTGTTCTTTTTTTAATGTATATGCAATTCTTTTTTTAAATTTTATGTTTCTTCTTCAGATTGACAAGCCTCCACCTGCAAAAAAAACAGCCCTAGAATCTCTGTTTGATGAAGAAATCACTATTACAGGAGAGGAACCTCCACTCTCTGCAATGAAAGAAAACCCATTGCTGTGGTGGAAAGCTAATGAACTGTTTTTCCCTCGCCTGTCCAAGCTTGCAATTAGATATTGTTGTGTGCAGGCTACATCAGTAGCATCAGAAAGAGTCTCTAGTACAACTGGTGACATTGTGTCAGCTACTCGTGCATGCCTTAAAGCAGAAAATGTTAATGCACTGGTATTTCTAAAAAAGAACATCAAGTTTTAAATATATTGTAATTGATTATGAGAAGTGACTCAAGTGAGAACAGGATTTGTGGCTGTCTTATGATTTTGTTGATTGTTTTTCTTAGTTATTTTACCTTGTCTCAGGAAGAAACATCGTAAAAGTTGTTTTTTTTTTTTACATTTTGTTTATTGTTATCTTTTTTGTGTTTAAGTCTTCATTAAATAAAAATGAAGTTCAATATATCGTGTATCGTTAAATTTTATATCGTATCGTATCGATTTTTTGAGACCAATACACAGCCCTAGAGGGGAGGGGTGGGGTGCAGATCATTGAAAAGCAAAAAAAAAAAAATAAATAAATAAATAAATCAAATAAAATAAATAAAAAATAAATAAATAAAAAATTTCCTAATAAAACAGCAATCGGTAGAAGTTCAATCTAAAAAAGAGAACCTATAGTACTAGTATCTGGTACTATGGGAGATTCGAACCTCCTACTACAGCAACGAATGAGAGAGAGAGGGGGGGGGGGGCAAACGGCCCCGATATAGATATTTCTTTGCTAAGTTAACAGCAAGAGAATATGCTAAGGAGAAAAACGGAAGAGGGGGATGCCACGGAAATTTTGCAAAAAATAATGATTAAGAAAACATTTTGAAATGATCAAATAAATACATAAAAAGTAGTTTCTGATAAAAATGACTATTGTATCAATTTTCTTAGATTGTTCCGATTAAAGCTGACCTGAAATTGAATTGCAATACATTTGGAGATAGATACAGCTAATGTGGACTTTTTTCCAAAAGCATTATGATCAATGTTGAAGAAAATAACAATTACATCGACGGTGATTTTAGGATTAAAAATATTTATGAAACAGAAGAAACAGCAGATTAAACAACAGATTAAGTTGTTAAGAAATTACAAACTTCTGATAGATTCTGATTTGGCGACATCTTTTGAGAATAAATCACTTGATAGGGGAATAAGAACTAGCAACAAGTGGTTATGGGTGTCAAATTCGAATGTTAAGAAAGCTTTCAAAAATATCGACCACACCAGTCGTAAGACAACAAAGACAGTGAAGAAATCTATATTTTGAAAAAGCTGAAAAAAAATTCACACTGCTGATGTTTCGAGCGGAAAAACGGAGGTTCAGGCAAAACTCTGATAACCATAAAATAAGTTTAAAAAGCCATTTTTTTTTTTGGCAGACTGTTGCACAGGTACTTGACGTTTTTAACCTTTCTTTTCATAAATAAAAAATTATCCATACTATAATAGTGTGGAGAATTTTTTATTTATGAAAAGAAAGGTTAAAAACGTCAAGTGCCTGTGGACTGTTGTATTCATGTACATCTGTACGTAATAAATTAGTCATGTTTCGTGTTGAAATCTTGAACGTCGAGTCTCCGCTCTGATATCTCCATACCCCGGATATCTCGACAATATCTCGACAATTTTTGAAAGTTCCGTTGATGTAGGGATACTGAAGGAAAAATATTAAACAAGCACACACATCTTTCCGATTTTAAAGAAAAAAAATGTGTTTCTATTTCAGTCGTGTAATAACAGGCAAAAATAAGAGCTTTGCTCTTTAATTTCGAAATTCTGACAAATTATTATTTTTTGAAACAATAACTGGGAAAAAATGGTTTGTTTATTTTATCTTTAGCTTTCAAGACAAAAGCAGATACTAAGTCGATCGCCCATGAAGTTCGAGTTAGAGTGGTAGAGTTACAAACATTCAATGGGATATTGCTTAATCGAATCGTCTCATATACAAAAAAAGTATAAACTTGTGTGTTGGACATAATATTTAATTAATCATGTTTAATTTTATGTACATTTCATCGCATCGAAAAATGAAAAGATTAGGTGTCAGGTTAGCTGATGCCACAGAGGAAGATGAATAGATGACCTTAATTATGTTCAAATACATATATTCAAGCAGGTCTGTAGTAAGTTTTAAAAGTTCGGGTGGGGTGGGGGGTCGGGGAAGGGCAACTTCCTCCAAAGATCTGAAAAACAAAAACCAAAAATCAAACAAACCTATACTGACTAAAGAGTTGGGGGGGGGGGCAACTTCCCAAAATAATCTGACAAGCAGAAAAAAGGGAAAAACTTACTGGGATTTACCATTGCTCCACCTTACAACAACAAATATAGGGGGCGGGGGGACAACCACGTATAAGAGGAAAATATCCCCCCCCCCCTCCGCGTTTTACGGACCTGTTAAGTCTCGCATGATGTTCGGTTTCAATTTCAAATAGATTTCATTGAAATTGTAATGCAACTGTATTTCATTTCGCTCAGAAAAGTCCATTTAGTTTGTATGTATATCAGGGTTTTTTTTAAGATTAGCGACCCTTTTAAGAAACGATACTTGTGTTCAAGTGACACAGCAGTAGCGTCGAGGGCACAGGTGCCTCAAAATAAAAAAAAAAAAAGGACAGAAACATTTTTGACCGCTTTTGATTAAGTGTGATTTACTGAAAAAAGTTAGTAGTTGACAAAAACATTTAAATTTTCATGTACAGAAAAAACGTTCATAATACAATCTTTTGACATCGTTATGTGCCTCTTTGTTATGTTTCTACTCCATAACTAAGACAGGCGAAGAAATTGAATTGTATAAACAATGGAAACTTAATTATTTTTATTAAAGAATTAAGAAAAGCTAAATAAAAAATCCCCTTGGAAGTAGTGAACAGTTTTTTAAATATTAATTATGATTTTTTAATGAAACTTTAAAAAAGGGGAAAAAAAGTTTACACATCATGGCGTATCTGAATTTATTTCCCGTTAGAATTTGTTGATGATACAGAAAATACATGAGGTGTTATTATCCCTTCGTAACAAAGTTATAGGGGATAGAGTAAGGTGCGTGTATGTGGGTGAGTGAATGCGTGCTTATATCCGAAAATATTTTTTTTTATATCGGTATCGATGTGTTCTTTCGCGAGGGGATGTCCCGCTTTAATTGCACGAGGTGCCCTTCTGGGACATCTATATACATTTTTCCATTTTATAATATTCCAAGTGCTTTATATCGTTTATAAATTGAGCTAGAGTAGGAATTTTAAAAGGAATACCTTATGATGTGGAATTCAACAAGTATTAAATTTTCGCCTGAATAAAGACTGTTCCTATATCCTGTCTAGACCCCCACCCCACCCTTTACGAAAATACTTGACTTGCTCTAATATAGTATGAAAATAGTATGCGACTTCCCTCCTGAATAATTATATACTAGTTGCTTGGAAAAAAAATTTAAAGTTTATATGAGTCAAACAAAACGATTAAGGTTATTTAAAAAGTGTAGTTTTTAAAAGAATGTTTGGAAACTGAATTTGACGCATGCGACGTCATTACATTTTCAGTAAGTAACGTCAACGTTGTTTTGAAGCGGCCTTACTAAAATGCTCATAAAATACTGATAAAGTCAGATATTTTAAAAATTGATGTATATTTGCATTCAGAAAGAGTCAGGCTATCAAAATTTAACAAATAGTCAATTTGTGAAATTTTGACCTTAAGGGCTCTTTTCTCATGACGGCAGTCATATATATATATATATTTATATATACATATATATATATATATATGTGTGTGTGTGTGTGTGTGTGTGTGTGTGTGTGTGTGTGTGTGTAGATTTTTTTACGTTATGCCTTAATTGTTGTTATTATGAATGTTTCCATTTTCATCAGATAGCTATTTTCGGATTTATAAATAAATGAGATAGTTTACAAGAATTGCTCCCGTTTTTAAGTATAGAGTATAAAGGCGACTCTTGAAGTGTTTCTGGATAATTGCAGTAATATTAAAAAATATACAAAAGTTGGTGATCAAATTATTTTGAATATGCTACTGATGTAAAGAGAGAATGACATTTTTTCGACTCTTCACATTTATTGTTACAGGCGAATCATGGCTCCGAGCAGCATATTGGCACCATCACGTGAGATACATGTAGATTCAGGGTTTCAAGTAGAGAGTTTGCAGCCAAATTATCTTGTTGTAAGAAAGATTATCGTGTTGTAAGGTATGTGATGGATGACACTAGACCGTATGTACAGACCAAAACCAAAAGTGGAATATCTTAACAAGTGGAATATGTTGACAAAATCATATAAGCAATATTTTTATAAACGGAATCTGTTGCGCGGCAGGGTCGACGCGCCGTTTCAAATAGCCTGTGCGTAAAATATGCGTCATACGTAAAAACTGAAGAGCTACAGTCTCAGTTTAGAAACTTGACAAAAGTTCCATGCTTTTATTTTGGATTGCTATGTTAATTTGATATATGCAGGGAGATATTAATCCAGTAGTACCCCTGCCATGCACAATAGATTGTAGACCCCCCCCTCCCCCCGCCGGAAAAGGTTGCGATCTTGGTACATAACTTCAACGCCATTCCATTTGAAAAAATATTTACTACAATGAATGACAATGGAGAAATACATGTTAGTAATACATAGAAATAATAAATAAAACACTTGAATATCAAGTAAAAACAATGGCTTATTAAAAATTAATTAACTCTCTTGTTGTATACCTCAACAAAGAACAAAGAAATTTAAAAAAAAAAAAACACACACACACACACTTGATTATCAAGTATTAACAATGGCTAATTAAGGAGGGATTCTTCTCGTGTTTATCATATTTAAAAATTAATGAAATTTTCACAGATTGAAGAAGACAATATCACTAAGTGATGACATAAATTACATTATATTTGACCGTTTAATGAAAAGGTCAAGGTCATGTCAAGGTCATTATCTTTTCCGTGTCATTAAGAATAAAAAAAATATTGTTGCCAATTATGTAATGCTATTGCTTATTATTATTTTAAAAGATTTAATTTTTTTTTTTATATAAAAAGTTGATACAACAAAAGGTCTACCAAATGATAATATCAAATTGAGATAAACAGTTAAACTAAATAGATATTGAGTAACCCGAATTTCCTCTATTTTTCTTAATTTTTTAGAGGATATTAGTTGCTTTAATATGTTTCGTATATTTAAAATTTTAATATTTTTACATATGGTAAAGTAGTCATGTAAAGGTACAAAATGATACATAAACCAAATGTTTTGACCGTTTAATAAGAGAGAAAAACATTTCTTAATGAATTTTTACTCAAATCTGTTCTTAGAATCCTTAGCTTTTAAAGACTATAAGATTGACATTTGTCTACAAAATCATATTTAATTGATTTATTTTAAAACTTTAGTCCATTATTATTAATTTCAGCCACTACAACAATTTCCTTAAGCCTTTGATTGTTTAAAAATGCTTTTTAAATTCATTGTTCTGTAGTAATTTTGAGAAGCAGAAAAGGAGATATTTTCATACGCCGCCATTCCGCCAAAAATATAGTCCCTACTAGATTTTAAAGTCAGTTTACCATTACTATTTCAAACTGTACAATTATGAAAAAATTAAGAAAAATATGATCTTTAAAACCCTTATCATCTAAATATAAAAGACATGAAAGCAAATATACTTTGAGTATTTCATTAAGTCAGAAACCAGACAAGAATCCCTCCTTAAATATTAACTCTCCTGTCGTATACCTCAACAACATATAGTAAACATATAGTAAATACATGTACGTGCACATGTTCAACAAAGTCTAGTTTGTCTGAATATGTGCTGCCGTAGGCACACCCATGAAAAATCTAAATTTTGTTAGAGCCACATTTTTCATCCAATGGTACATCACTCGAGCTCTCTTTGGTAGTTGTAACAGAAGTGAACCGTCTCTTTATGCTTGATGTAAGAGATTGCTTTAAACCCAGGTCACAACGGAAGATGTTCTTAAGCTCATGTTGAAAATTTCTTGAAGTGACAACGTACAAGAAGAAATTGATGGCGTAATTAATTTGTTCGGTTATCTGTGTGACCTCGGTATAAATCTGAAACCCGCTGTTTTGAACTCCGAAGGCATTCTTACGCAGAATGAATGCGCTCAGATGAAGTGATCCGACGGGGGCAATAAGTACGATATAGGCAATCATCACCCCCAGCAACATCATGGTTGTCCTATTAGACTCAGCTTGTTGCTTTTGGTCTACTGTCTTGTGTTTTCCAGTCAGTCTGCGTCTTTTGCGTGTTAACTGCGAGAGTTTGAAAATTATCAGTGGTGTGAGTATACAGAGAATTATAATAGGGATGAAAGAGTACAAATTGACTCCTCCTAGAAGAAATCTACCGAATTGTTCCACTTCATCTGGATTACTTGCATTGTAAACGTCTGGGTGGCATATCCCGTTTTTAATCTTGGAAGCGTAGCTCCAAATAGATGTGTACGTACCTATGAAGACGTAAATGCTGATGATTCCAGCACGAACTACTTTTCGGGTGCAGATAAACTTGGCTTTTAAGGGGAACCAGACTGCTACGAAACGCTCTACACACATTGCGACCACCAACCAAGATGATGTCATCTTTGATGTTTTGAATATAACAAAAAATATTTTGCATCCTACATCGGACAGTGCCCTAAGATCTGTACCAATGAGCTGAATGATAAATCTTTTGTTGAACGGTTGCGTCAAAAGGAGAACGGAATCGGAAACTGAGAGTGCCATAAGAATCATGCTGGATGTGATATTTTTAAACTTGGGTCTTATCATTATGATGATGGACAAACAGTTACCTACAAGACCAAGGACGAGAAAGGTGGGAAGGAAAAAGTAGTTGGTGTAATGAAGTACTTCGAGGACGCGGTTAACGTCGCTCGAAAAAGTGCCCGATTCATCAGATGCATTAAATCCAGAAATGTTGTACGTGCTGTTTTTGTCCATATCTGCTTCTGAAAGAATAAGAAAGAGATTTACATCAAAAAGAGCTTTAAAATATCTACAATGCTAGCATCCATTGCGCTGAAATATTTGTTTTCGGAAAACAGTGAAAAGACTTACATAGGTTTTCTGTGCTTATAATCTCAGATATTCATTAACTGGACATTTAAATAGATTGAGGACATGTTATCGTTCCTACGTGTATGTTGATTGGATATGTCCCATTGGACTCGACATAAAAGACACAACAAAGTCTGAAGCCATTTTTACATTTGGATAACCGGTCACAGTAGCATACTGGTAGGAATTCGCTTCGTGATCGGAAAATCGGGTTCGATTCTTGTTCCCGCGCCGCGTCTAACCTAAGACATAAAGATAGGTAGTGACTGTTCCATCGCTAAGCACCCGGCACTAGAAGTGAAAGTCAGTTTTTTTTTTATAAGAGTAGAAAAACCGAGGTCCCGTTGGAACGATGGCCCCGAGTGCCGAGTTCAGGTCTAAATTTGAAGTCCTTCACCGGTATATGGTGACGTCTCCGTATGAGTGAAAAAATATCGAATGGGATGTAAAACAACATAAAATCAATCAGTCATATTTGGATGTTTAGATAGATATCAATTTTAATGTTATCACTTCAATTTTTCTATCGTCAGTTTCCCTTGTTTATGTAGCAAAGTACCATTATCATCTGCATGTAGGGTTTATGTCTCTCAATTGATTCGATACGCAAGAGCATGATTGTTCGTACGGAAAAAAGAGATAAGCTTCTGATAAATGAGTTGATGATAAAACAATATCAACAATTTCTTTTTACCTCAATAGTTTGCATTTCTGTGGCCGATAAAATGACATTCAAAGACACTTTAAACGACAATGCTTCACAAAAAATTAAAAATGATGCTTTTTTGATATCATATAGACTACTGCTTCTTCAATAAGCATTCTGAGAGTATTGCAATAGCAATACTAGTCCCCTACCGGCAAGTGTAATCTGGTTCCCGTTAAAAATTGAAAATGCCATAATTCCGTCAAAAATCAATGAAGCGGAACGAAATTCAAACTTGATCTATAACTCATCAAGGTAAAGTCACATACCAAAATCAGCTCAATATCTGCAAGTGTTTAGGGGAAAAAGTGCGGAGAACCCTGAAAAATTGAAAAGGTCGTAATTCCGTGAAAAATCATTGAAGCGGATCGAAATGCAAACTTGATCTGTAACTCATCAAAATACACTCACATACCAAAAATCAGCTCAATATCTGCAAGCGTTTAGAAAAAAAGTGCGGAAAAGTAAGTTGGACAGACTGACAGACAGACAGAGGGACAGACAGACGGACGGACAGACTCAGAGAAAACCTATAGTCCCCTCCGGTTTCACCGGTAGGGAACTAATAAAGATGTCGTGATCGGGAGGCCCCCGTTCGATTCACGATCGCCACTCTGATTCTACACATACATGTAAGTACTCTGAGGTAAATATTGAAAGGATGGTGTGTTCCCTGATTGACTAGGTTCACGTAGTCTTTGGAGATCAGGTCTTCCAACTATCTCTTGAATTTAAAAGGGCACTAATTGTGCTCCTTTATTAGCTGACATGTTTTGATATTCTTCTGAAGCAGAATTTATTCAAGAAATTCTATATGAGAAGAAAACAATTAATGTGGCCTTCAACTCGACATTCAGATATATCAGAGTCTGCTACGTGTTTCATTGACTAGATGATAAGGGTTAATAAATAGTTAACTAAACTGTATTAAAGCAAGGTGACTTCAGCTTTACCATCGTCAACTTTATTTATGTAGTTGTATTCCACTGCATATGCTGTTTACGTGTCCCAACTAATCCGATACTCAATAACATTCTCTGAGTACTATTAATTATTAAACCGAGGTAGGCTATTGACAAGTACGACGATGTTTCAGTGATATCAACAATCTTAGCTTGTTTAAAGTCAGTATTTCGTAAATAGACTAAACACTATGTTCTTTTATTATTATGACTTTGTTAGCAAATGCAAACTATCATTGGATCGTATTTTGACTGACATATTTCATAACAGTTGTTAGCCATTTGTTTTTATATCAAATTCGACTAAGAATTATACCGTCCACTAGATCAATATATTGATCTCACGGCTGGTGTGACCGGTCGACAAGGGATGCTTACTCCTAGGCATCTGATCCCAGCTCTGGAATATCCGGGGTCCGTATTTTATGCCCTGTTCACAGATTTGTATTGTTATTTGGGTTTTGGAGATCGATCACTATTCGTTATCTTCACCTGATTTATTGCATAAACAATCGATCGTTAGATCGAATGTTGACTGACATACACAATGTTAGGCCTTTACTGTCACACCGAATTGTCAACGGATTTTCCCGTTTACCTGATCATGACAAAGGGCACACGGCAGATGTGGCCGGTCGATACAGGGATGCTCACTTATCCATGACACCTGATCCCACCTCTGATTTTAAAGGTCAGTGTTTGCTCTGCTTACAATTTGTATTAATTGAACTTTTGAGAATGATTGCTGTTCGTGAACTTTACATTTCGTTCCGCTTACAAAAAGCGATTTTATTTACATGTAGTGTAAATTTAACGTTCTTGTGCCTTGATGAACATACTAATTCTGAAAATTTCTGTAACGAGAAATGTCTATTTTATTTTTTAACATACTTTTTAACACGAAAGGTAAATAGCTGTACAAGGTTTCGGTATCATATCTCAACAAAATGAATGCAATAAGCGTACATAAGTCATGATCTTATTCACAAAATATGTCCTTTTCATAAGAAATGATTTCCTGTTTCTGTTTGAACAGTGTATTATATGGACCACCACTGTAGTCTTCGAATAAAAAACACTTGCAGGCACAAAACAATCATTTTTCATATACGTGTTTTTTTTTTCTTGAGTATCGATTGATGTACAAATGAAATACAGAGTCAAATTTGTCTATTATCTTTGTGATCTACAGATGATATCTTTTTACTGAATAATTGCCCATTTTTAAAAAAAAAAAAAAAACAAGACGTGTTTGTGAAACACTGATGCCCCCGTATGGCAACTTATAGCAAAGGGATAAACTTTCTCAAATGCAAATCAAATATGTTGGTCCCTAAAGTAAGGTCTTGTCTCGAGGAATAAACCTGTGAAATATGAAGGCCCTAGCAGCAACCATTAAATAGATATGAAAAAGGTTAAAAGTTTTTTTCAAAAGTCAAATGATCAAAATTAATGGTACTCAAGGAAAGGCCTTCTTCCAAGAAATACACAGGTGAAATATGAAAACCGAAGCACCAATCGTTCAAAAGTTATGACCAAGGTTAAAGTTTTCCAGAAGTAGGTCAAACTCCAGGGTCGTCGCCCGCGTGCCGAAGTGGTTAGAGCGTCTGCTCTAGAGTCGCCGAGTAAGGAGTTGATCCTTACGTCGCGGGTTCGAATCCCACTGTGGGACGTGGAGACCGGTCCATCGAATGAGACCGTATAAACCGAGGTCCCGTGTCGCAGTAGGTGCTGGCACGAAAAAGATCCCTCATTGCTCAATGGCCGTAAGTGCCGAGTATAGGACAAAATTTGCAGCTCTCCACCGGCAAGTGGTGGCGTCTACATATGAGTGAAAAATTCTCGAGAGGGACGTTAAACAACATACAAACTCCAGGTTCAAGGTCAAAGGGTCAAAGCTGTTGGTATTCAAAGGAAGGTCTTTTCAAAAGGATTATACATGTGAAATATGAAAGACCTAGCATCAAATGTTCAAAAGTTATGGCCAAGGTTAAAGTTTTCTAGAAGTAGGTCAAACTCCAAGGTCAAAGGGTCAAAGTTGTTGGTATCCAAAGAAAAGACTTGTCACAAGGATTACATATGTGAAGTATGAAAGCCCTAGCACCAACAGGTCAAAAGTTATGGCCAAGGTTAAAGTTTTTCAAAAGTAGGTCGAATTCCAAGGTCAAAGGGTCAAAGTTGTTGGTATCTAAAGACAGGTCTTGTCACAAGGATTACACATGTGAAGTATGAAAGCCCTAGTACCAACCGTTTAAAAGTTATGGCCAAGGTTAAAGGTTTTCAAAAGTAGGTCGAACTCCAGAGTCAAGGTCAAAGTTGTTGGTTTCCAAAGAAAGGACTTGTCACAAGAATTACACGGATTAAGTATGAAAGCCCTAGCACCAATTTTTAAAAAGTTATGCCCAAGGTTAAGGTTTGATAATATTTTGCAAAACTGGGTCAAAAGGTCAAATATGGTGGTACTCAAAGGAAGGTCTTGTCACAAGGAATACACATGTGAACAATGAAAGCTTTAGCTCCAACCAATCAAAAGTTATGGGCAAGGTTAAAGTTTAAAGTTTTTGCGGACAAACAGACAGACAGACAGACGGACGGACAGGGCAAAAACTATATACCCCCGAATCTTCGATACAGGGACATAAAAATACAAATTAATTGTGTTACAATTATGACTTACAATTGTGTTCTTAATTTGCTTTTTTGTATTGAATAAAAAGATCCAAGTAGTATAATAAAAAGATTAACAAGAATTAATAAAAGCCCTTTTAATTTAAGTTAAACTAGCTCTAATTGTACGGAGACCGTTACCGATGTCCCCCCCCCACTCTCTTTAGGGCCCTATTCCCTTTAACCTTCATTTATTTAAGCAAATTGTAGACTATTACAACTTATTTTCAGAGAATTTGGGGGGAAAACAACGCTCGAATAGCAGAATGAGCATACGCAAATCAGATTTATGTGCATGCATATGATTTTGAAAATTAACCTATTACATGTTCTCATAAAGAGCTTCAGTTTAGATTTTAAAGAATTTCAATGAAAACGTAGAAAGTTACAGCAACATGAATATTAACCAATCAGAATCAGCACGCATACATACATGCATGTCCTGGAGATTCATTTCTGGAGACTGATTAATATAGGAACTTTTATTATTTACATATACTCCGAATTTCATCTTCTTTCTTTAACAACTAAGAAAATTATAAATACTAACAACCTTGGGCAATCGGATTTGAGCACACGTGCTTGCGCTCATTTTCTAGATTTCTTACATATATGTTCTTTTAGTGCCTTACAATACATACCAATATCTTAAAATTCAAAAAAATTATATTGAATCGTAAGAGTGATATACTAGTAACCTAATACATTGTAAGTATTAGCCAGTCATATTTCGTCAGACGTGGATGCATGTCCTTTTACTCAATTTTGATAGAAGCATAATATTGGAACTCATTATACCTATTTATATATCAATTTTCATCCTTTTCTTGCTGAAAACTGAAGTAATAGCCATTTAAAGTTTAAGCCAATCAAATTGCAGCAAACGTGCACGCATATTTTCAAGAATTTCCATATAAAACATATAGCAGAACTTTATAATATATACCTATAGTTTAAGGAGGAATTCTACACCAAAATTTTATTTTATAGATCTTTAAGACATCCCTGTTAAGTTATGGTTTCAGCATTGAAAAACCGATATTAATAGCTCTTATTTTTTTAATAAAATTTTTTTCCACTTTTTTCATAAAAATGATCCCAGCCAGAATTTTATAATAATTGGAAATAGATAACATTTTCACAAATATACTACTTTGTTTAGGTGTAATACGGGTAAAAAGGTAATTGAATTCGACAATCAAATAGATTTCCTGGAGGTGAATACATAAATAAGGCAATAAATTTTATTTCATATATTTTGTGTTCATTTTGATCGAGATCACTTTTATTTTGATCGGGATTGGTCCAAATATTCAAAACAAAATTTTTTTCCCTAAAATTTTGCAATTTCATTTGACATTTCAATATCTTTTTTTAAAAATATGATTGACTAACATGTTCTCTATAGTTGTGACTAGTTTAATGAAGCTTTTAACCATAGGTTTAAAAATATTCACAAATAATGTGTTTTATTTTCATCAATCATTTTTTTTTGTTTAAAAAATTAAAATGTTTATCCAGCCTTTCTTTACATATTTTATTTGACATATATATTATGCATTTATTAACAGCAGATTTTAAACCATAAAGCAACTTATTTGCAAATAAAACATTTTTTTTTAATTTTGTCTCGGAAAAAAAAAAAAAAAAAAAAGGGAGAGGGCTACATTATTGCAGCTATATCAGAGAGTATGAATTTTTATAGGGGAGGGGGGGGGGGGGTCCCGTCCCCAAGCACCTGTGATATGAAGACTGCTTTTTAAGTACACATGCAGGAATTTTGAGGCAATTTATTTCAAGATGTAAATACTAACTACTAACTTAGTATTATATACATTTTCATAAAAATAGATATGCTTATATACTTGTATTTGTTATCACATGAAAAATGTAGTAGATATTAAACAATTGATTTTTGATTAAAGTATACATGTATGTTTTTTTTTCAGGGGAAAAGATGAAGATGATTATTTCAAGTATCACTTTTCAAACCCATTTAAAATTCTTCTTGACTGGTCAGACACAACACCACATAATGGTCAACCTCTGATGTAAAGAGAAATCATGGAAACATCAAGCCTAGCTGTTTCTATTTTCTACAAAATTGCTATATAGCAGCTATTTTCTACATTTTGTTTATCTCTAAATACACATTTTGGATAATGTTTAGATGTAGATTCTTGCTTGATTAATAATTTGAAAAAAAAAACAAACTGTTTTTAAAAGTAATGATAAAATTATACATATTCACATGAATATGTGTATGTTTTCTGATTGTAAGACTATACATTAATGGTATTATTTTTAATGGGGTGTCAATTTATGGTCAGTCTAAATAATTCTAAATTTCTTTAACCAAATAAAATTGACATCTAAAGATTTGCATCTGGGAACAAGCAAAATTTAAAAGGAGGAAATTAACATTAGCTTATCAAATTTCAAACCTGCTAAATTAATACACTGTATCTACCTACCTATGCATGAAAAACTAATAATTTATTATTTATTCATTATTTTTGGTTGAAGGGTATCATTAGAGTTTTAATCCATTATCTTTTTCCATTTTTATACCCCCGGATCGAAAGATCCCGGGGGTATATTGTTTTTGTCTTGTCTGTCTGTTTGTCTGTCTGTCTGTTGTCAACTTTAACCTTGCCCATAACTTTTGATTGGTTGGAGCTATGACTTTCATATTTCACATGTGTATTCCTTGTGACAAGACCTTTCTTTGGGTACCATCATATTTAACCTTTTGACCTTGACCTTGGAGTTTGACCCACTTTTGCAAAATTTTATGAGACTTTAACCTTGGCCATAACTTCTGAACAGTTGGTGCTTGGGGTTTCAAACTTCACATGTGTATTTCTTGTGACAAGACCTTCCTCTGGATATCAACCTCTTTGACCCTTTGACCTTGACCTAGGAGTTTGACCTACTTTTGAAAAACTTTAACCTTGGCCATAACTTTTAAACGGTCGGAGCTAGGGCCTCCTACTTCACATATGTAATCTTTGTGACAAGACCTTCGTGTGGATACCAACCACTTTGACCTTTTGACCTTGACCTAGGAGTTTGACCTACGTTTGAAATACGTTAACCTTGGCCACAATTTTTGAATAGTTGATGCTAGGGCTTTCATACTTCACATATGTAATTCTTGTGACATCACCTTCCTTTGGATACCAACCACTTTGACCCTTTGACCTTGACATAAGAGTTTGACCTACTTTTCAAAAACTTTAACCTTGACCATAATTTTTTAATGGTTGGTGCTAGGGCTTTCATACTTCATATATGTAATTCTTGTGACAAGACCTTTCTTTGGATACCAACCACTTTGACCCTTTGACCTTGACATAGGAGTTTGACCTACTTTTGAAAAACTTCAACCTTGGCAACTTTTGAATGGTTGGTGCTAGGACTTTCATACTTTACATATGTAATCCTTGTGACATCACCTTCCTTTGGATACCAACCACTTTGACCCTTTGACCTTGACATAGGAGTTTGACCTACTTTTGAAAAACTTTAACCTTAGCCATAACTTTTGAATGTTTGGTACTAGGGCTTTCATACTTTACATATGTAATCATTGTGACAAGACCTTCCTTTGGATACTAACAACTTTGAACTTGACCTTGATGTTTTACTTACTTTTGAAAAACTTTAACCTTCGCCATAACTTTTGAACAGTTGCAGCTAGGGCTTTCAAATTAAACATTTTTTATCTTTTGGCCTGGATTTTGACTTGCATTTGAGAAACTTTAACCTTCGCCATAAGCTGCCATACGGGGGTATCAGTGTTTCACAAACACATCTTGTTTACCTAGTATTTGAAAATGTTGTTTACTGAAATAAGTTCCAGTGAAAAGTTGAAAAGCTAATTTTCTTTAGAATTTGAGTTATCTGCCCTTTGTAAAGGATCATAGAGAAACAATAATAATTCATTTAATTTTGTTTTATCCTATTTATCATCTTAAATAATATTTACTAATCATTCCGTTTGTCTTATTTATTAGTGAGAAAAATGTTTGGAAAAGAAATTTTATAAAACAACCAGTGCCTAGTAACATTTTGAACAAAATATTTTTTGGCAAAATGCCAATTTTCGAAGTTAAAAATACCGAAAACGAAAAAAATCCCCACTCCACTTTTCATAAAAGTTAACTAATATTATTATGTTGTTTCTAAAATTTAAGGTGATTTGTTCTTGAATTGCCTGCATTTCTTGAAAAACTTCTTGAAATATAGGGTAAAAACGACCATTTTCAAAATGTAAGAATTTGGTCATCTTTGAGCCATCAATTGAAGAATTTGCAGGTGACTTGTAGAATTTTTTTTTAATTTTGTTATATAGTGCTTCATTTGTTCTATTCATATAATGTATGAATTATCTCAAAATAATAAAGATGATTAAACCACAAGAAATCAAATATATGGCATTTTTATGCTTGAATTGAGAGTAAATGGGGACAAAATCTATATTAGCCCGTTACCATGGCAACCAAGGTAGTAACTTTAATTTTGAATGTTGATTATGTCATAGTGTATGGGCATTAATCAACTGAAAAAGTTTCAAGAAAATCGCTCATGGTGTGTGCCACAGCCCTACAGTAAAATTTTGGTCCTTACAGAGAATTGATGTTAAGAAATTCAAAGTCCATGCACATCCTTCTGCACTTGATGAGTAATACAAACTGTGTTTGTGCAAGCGCAATCATGAAAAATTCATGAAGATTGTGTCAAATCATACATTTAATATATTTCTTAAAAAACACCCTTCTTCCAAGTCTTGGCAGTTTAGGGGTTATTTGGCTTGTCATTCGTTTTGCCCCCCCCCCCCCCGCCTTTTTTTGTTTGAAAAAACATTGCTACGGACTTGCCTTGTATTTATACATGTATAATATGTGTCTTTCACACTAAAAATGGTTCATTTATTAGATTTGTTACTGATTCTCTACAGAAATAGCTCGAGATCATAAATCTCATAGACTTCTCGGCTTCGCCTTGTTACTGAATGTAACAAGTCCAGTGGGCCGGGTGTATATGTAACGCTCATTTGGATGATGAATAATATTAATGTACGATTATAACATGTCATTATAATTTTTTTTAAAAATCCTACATATATTTGATGCATAATTGGATGGAATTCTCATATTACTGAAACATACATTTGATTTAATATGAAATGCAGGTACGTTTATGTTTTTTGTAATTAATGATCTGAAAAAAAAAAATGTCATTTGAAACGTAAGCATATGATAAATAAACTTGCGTATTAGATTAGAAAACATAAATGTGTATATGTATATATATACTACATGTGAATTTTGATGGAAATTAAAATATTTGCCTTTTTAAAAGAAATGTTAAGATTTAAAAAATACTTGTATATATATATATATATAGAGGGAGAGAGAGAGAGAGAGAGAGAGAACTTTAAGAACAGACATACAACTTTACAGGTATCATATAGTAAACATAAGGAATACAGAATGATTCCTAGAAACTTACCGTTTTAGAGGATGGATCAATCACAAAGACTGGTAACTTTGTCATTTATATAAAAATAGAATCGATTAGATCGGATGTACAAGAAATTAGTAATGGAAGGTATTCTCTTTGAAAACTAAGAAAATTAATGTTCCGGTTTTTGCAAATTAATAAATAATATGGCAAATTCTTTTGATATGACCTTTCCTTTTCCTATGTTTTCAAGATCCTCTTTCATGTTAATTCCATCAAATTTATTGTATTAATGCACGGATTCTATGTATTATTTGAGACTTAATTAACATCAAATTTTGTTCATTTCCTCCAAAATTATCCAAACTGCTTATTCGATTTGTTTACATTATCCGATAATCGAAATGAGTTTAAGTATATTCTGTTTATTCTGCTAAGTATTTGTAATGGTCTACATATAGGAATAGACACTAAACTAGGGACTGTCGGAGGGATTTATGAAAGGATGGTCTGGACTTAATTGAAATGTGAAGATAACGAACAGTGATAATATCTTGCTTAAAAGTCTATTTAAACAATAGAAATTCTGAGCAGAGCCAACTCAGACCTCTGGAAACAGAGGAGGGATTAATAAATCCATAGACTATTCAGAGTGAGAAATAAGCCTTAAATACTTGCATAAAGATGTCAGGCAACATGATAAAGTCATTGTATCGACCCTAGAATTTGATACCCAGTCTATCAATTAATTTTCATTCGTAAATATGTTTTATCATTAACAAGTGCAGAGGGGTGGATGATTTCGTTCAAAGTTTTTAAATGTTTTATAACAGTATTAATTCAAAATTTGTGCAAAGGTATTTTCATACCCCCCCCCCCCCCCTTGAAAAAGAAAGCATATTGCTTTATTGCTTAGAACCTGTTAGTCGGTCAGTATGAGCAAATATGTTGTCCGCTCAATTTGTTGAGAACCCTGTACACTGGAATCCTCTGAGCAGAAGATGACCCATATTGATCTTTAGGTCAAAGATCAAGGGTCAAACTATAATACTCTAGACATTGCAATATCATGCCCGTTCGATATTTTCGGACAGAGTCCTATGCTTGATGGACATTGGTTTCCCTTAAAACATAGATGATGCCTATCGATTTTTAGGTCACAAGGTCAAGGGTCAAACAACATACAGGAATAGTTTGACTACTAAATATCTGAGAATCCTTTGCTTCACAAACATCACTTGTACACTTCTTCCCTTTAAGGAGTAGATGACACCTATTGATTTTGAGATCACAAAGGTTAAGGTTCAAACTGGACACAAAAAAATATTGACCGCTCAGTATCTTGAGAACCTTTTCCTTAAGAGACATGAAATATGGAACATGTACAATAATTCCTCCTGAGGAGTAAGTGACCAGATTTTGAGGTCCAACTACTCTAGTAAAAGGAAGAAACTGACCGCTGAATATCTTAATTTAGAACCTTTTGCTAAACAGACTTCAAACTTGATACACTGTTTTCTCCTGAGGAAAAGATGATCACTGTAGATTTCAAGGTCGCAAGGTCAAGAGTCAAACTACTCTTGACACGAAAAGATCTTGAACGCTCAATTACTTTAGAATCCTTTGCTTGACAGACATTACACTTAGTACACTGGTTCCACTTAGGGAGTTGATTTAAAGGTCACAGGGTCAAAAGTTAAATATATACTAGAAATAGGAAGATACTGTCAGCTCGGTATCTTGAGAACCATTAGCATTACAGATCTCAAAATTTTAATACTGTACACTGGTACCCTCTTGGAAGGAAATTACATCTAATGATATTCAGGCCATGATAGAGATCAAACTTAAAATTATGTTTGTCCCTGACTAGTAGATAACTGATTGGTTTCATTATCATTACATACGTTCTAAAATTAAAGTTATTCCATTTATAGCTCACCTGAGCCTAAAGCTCTTGACCAAATTTGTCCGTTGCATGTCTGTCATCTTAAACTTTTCACAATTTCATTTTGTTATCCTGAATCACTGGTCCAATTTCATCCAAACTGGAAACAAAGTATTCTTGTGTAAAGAGAGTTCAATTTGTACAATTAAAGGTCCACCCCCCCCCCCCTTTAAGGGAGATAATTAAGAATAAGTGAAAAATTAGTTCATCTTTCAAAAATTTTACTTCTAAAGAACCATGTACTGAGCCAGAAAAGTTAAAATGTAGAAAGAATTTTTTTTTCAAATCATGATCTTCGGGGCAACAATAGGAGATCAAAGTTTTACATAGAAGTATATAGGAAACGTCTTCTCAAGAACCACCGGGTTAGAAAAGTTGAAACTTATGAGAAAGCTTAATATCATAATGTAGAATAAATTTTGTTCAAATCCCTAACAACCTATAGCTAGGGTAGGGTTGGGCCACAATGGACAATCAACGTTTCCATAGGAATATGTAGGGAAATAAAACTTCAAAAATCTTCTCATGCATAACAGGAAAGGAATGATGAATCATGCAAAGTTATATGGAAGCATCCTCACTTCTCATGTACATAATTATGTAGATAATGTACATGTATATTCAAGTTTGTTCAAACCATGAACCTGCAAGGGAGTAGGATAGGACCACAAAGGAGGATAAAAGTTTTAGATAGGAATAAATTGAAAACACATCTTTAAAAATATTCTTCTCAAAATATGAAAGGCATGATTATTTATATTGACATGGAAGCATCGTCAGGTAGTGTCAGGTTTGTTTATGTCATGAACCCCGGGAGTAGGAGGGGGCCACAATGGTCGGTCATTGGTCATTAAAAGACAATGGAAGTCTTATAAAGTATATATAGAGAAAAATTCATTTAAAAATCTTCTTAAGAACAGCAAATACATGAGCAGTCATATTGATATGAACACTAGAACACTAGTAGTGTTGATTAAATTTTGTTCAAATCATGATCTAGAGCAGAGTCCCCAGCCCCCAGCAACTTCTGGATTTTTTTTTACAAAAATTTCAATAAAGTTACTGTTATTTCGCTTTTCTTTAAAGAAAATAAACACCTACATGTAGTAATATAATGTTTCTAACGCAAAGTTAATACTTGCATGGAGATAGTTTGTACTGACTGCGATTTTTGAGATCAAATATGCCTTTAGAGATGTTTATAATTATCGACGCACAACATTCATTGCATATTTTCTAGACATGAAGGAATAAATATGGAATATGAAAAGACGTTATTACATATGTCAATGTTTAGTCAATAAAAACCACTTACGAGGGGTTATCAAAAGTTTGTGGACTGATGCGATAAAATTAATGCTATGTAGTCTGTGCTTACAAAATTTATAAGAAACATAAAATATAACTTTGCATCTTTCATCTCTCTGAATCTTTTTGGGCATTTAAAAACAAATACTCTGGATGCAGAGTTTATTATTTTAATTTATTTTTCTGGAGCCCGTTTAAATATTCCCTAAGTCTCAATCGAAACTTCTCAGGCTTTTCCGACAAGCGGAAAAACAGCCTCGAATGTGTAATGTAGGCGTCTATGACAACCCCCCTTTTCATATATTTTGAAATAAATATAGGGAGACCTCTTATCTGTAGAGTTTGTAGCTCAAATTTATTGAATTTAAAGATGTTACCTTAAAATATACTACAGGAGTGACTTTTTAGTCTGTCTTTATATATATATTCAAATGAGATCATGTGTTGATAAGGACGATGCAATAAATGTCTACTGTCACAGTAGCAGAAGTTACAAAATATGAGCAATAAATTACTATTTGGGCGGGGATGGGAATGGGGTAAATTGGAATTATGTCGCCGATATCGGAGGATGTAGCAATTCTTTTTAAAGCCGAATTGCTGCCTATAATGTGTGTGTGTGTGGATGCATTATCACGTGATCCCACCTTCCTTGTCTTGATTGACGTCCCTTCGAGAATTCTTCTCTAATCACTACGCCACGCGGGCGACTGCTTCCTGCATTCTTATCTCCTTTTGCAGGCGAAAAAATAGTAGAGATGCAATGCTTTAATAAGTGCTTTATTTAACACGTATGAAAGAAATTGGAGGTTTCTTTATTTGTTTTAATAAAAAAAATTAACTTATGAATTCAACTTTTTGTCTTAGCTTTGGCATGGGAGTACCTCTCAAAACTACATGTTCTTCATTTTTCTTCGTGTATTTACACGTACATTAATTTTACTATATAACACACACAAGAAGAGTGCATGAATCAGGATTTAAAACACAATTCATCTTATATGTCTTGTTTTACAAAGTAACTGTTAGTTCTTTGTATCTTGTTGAAGTGGGCACTTAATAGCCCTACCAGAGCTAACTATAGTGCATTATAACAACAATAGTGATATTTTGATATTTATTTCCGTTTCAAATAACTATATTCAAAGGGTTTGTTTAAACATTTTACAGGAAAATATACTTCACACTCGTAACCGATTAAGATATTTTAAAATGAAAGTTAGATTAATCAGAATAATTTAAGCATTTAAATGGTATTTTTTTTCCAAATACTTTTGAACCAGTAAAACATCGATTGTAGTATTCATTTATGTGTAATACTGTTTATTTTCACTATTTCAGAAATCTTATTTTTTTCAAACACTTCATTCGTCGAACTAAATGTAAACTAACACATTTTAAACTTATCCAGATCGGAAGTTTATCGTCACGTGTGGAGACTTCGAATGCCTTCCTGTTGCTAAACATACGTTTTCTCACCGAAAAAATGTATCAGGGAAAATTAATCATGAAAGCATTAATTTCCTCGATGAAAAATGGTGGATGATTAATGTTTGGGAAACAGTACAATTTGACCATAATGCTTAAATTGGTGGCATCGTTTATAATGAGGAGTTTGATTTTTGGAACTTTTGTTGATTGTGGTAAGTTAATTTCCAAAAATTGAAATTTAAAAAATGCAATATTAAATCCTAGAGGTCTATGGATGAATGATTATGTTCATGAAATAAGATACAGGTATCATAACACACAAAGTATGCACTAATTACTTCATAAATGCATATTTATTATACATGTAGGTAATGATAAATAAATTAAAAAGATTAAAATAAAGATAAACATGAAAAAATTGTTTGTTATTAACTATGTATAAATTCCTCAAAAGGCAAGTATTGGTTTATGTTGTGATATTCATAGCTGTCTATCTGTTTATGGAATATGAGGAAAATGCACTTGCAGATCTAGATAAGAGTGTATAGCTTTTCAACATCTATTTATATAATATATAAAAGTTAGATGAATTTTGAAAAAATCAACAGGATACATCAAAGTGTATTTTGAAGTGTTCTTAAGTGTTCTTTTTTTAAAATGGCATATCCGCGCGTTAATAAATCAAACAGTCATTTAATTTCCCTGTTAAAGTTCTAAATTAAACACAAGTTTAAGTTATTAAAAAATCACTCAAAGTACAACTGAATTTCGGAATTTTAGAACATATCAGACACCGAACCAACCTGAAATATCCTTGATTAAATGTACATGTATAAATTTAAAATACTCTCAAAGGGAAATGTCATTGATGTACACGGAATGAATGTTCGTGGGAGAGTAGAATTTATGTACACACTTACATGTATATGCATAAAAGTATGCTTCCTTTACATGGAAAAAATTGAGAATTTTTTTTTCAAATCGAGGATAGATAGTTGTCCTGTATGATTGAAAATTAAAAAACCCGGAAAACTAAGTCTTTGTTCTCAAATTTGAATGAAATTTAGCCCACAGATAGAGAAAATAAATGGATGCGTTTTTCCCCCATTAACATTTAGACAGTGTTTTATTCAACAATATTTCCACCTATTGTAACATGTAATTTTACCAGTGAATCGTAGAATGATTTAACTTCTGTTTTCTCATAGCGCATAATCTTTTTTTTTATTCTTATTCCAGCGAAGTTGACTTAAATTGAATTAATTGTCAGTTGGAATTTGTTTACAAATTTATACAAGATACACACTTTCCCTCTACACTATTGAAGTGCTGCAGAAAATAGAGGCAATTAACTTAAGTGATCCCCCCCCCCAAAATGATTTTTATGCCCCCGTATCGAAGATTCGGGGGTATATAGTTTTTGCCCTGTCCGTCCGTCTGTGTACCTGTCTGTCTGTTTGTCCGCAAAAACTTTAACCTTGCCCATAAGTTTTGATTGGTTGGAGCGATGGCTTTCATATTTCACATCTGTATTCCTTGTGAGAAAACCTTTCTTTGGGTACCACCATAATTGACCTTTTGACCTTGGAGTTTGACCCAGTTTTTCAAAATTTTACCAAACTTTAACCTTGGCCATAACTTTTGAACAGTTTATGCTAGGGCTTTCACACTTCACATGTGTAATCCTTGTGACAAGACCTTCCTTTGGATACCAACAACTTTGACCTTCTGACCTTGACATAGGAGTCTGACCAACTCTTAAAAAAACTTTAACTTTGGTCATAACTTTTGAACAGTTGGTGCTAGGGGTTTCATACTTCACATGTATAATTTTTGTGATAAGACCTTCCTTTGTATACCAACAACTCTGACTCTTTGTCCTTGACCTTGGAGTTTGACCTACTTTTGGAAAACTTTAACCTTGACCATAACTTTTGAACAGTTGGTGCTAGGGCTTTCATATTTCACGTGTGTAATCCTTGTGACAAGACCTTTCTTTGGATACTAACAACTTTGACCTTGACCTTGGAGTTTGACCTACTTTTGGAAAACTTTAACCTTGGTCATATCTTTTGAACGATTGGTGCTTCGGCTTTCATATTTCATCTGTGTATTTCTTAGGAGAAAGCCTTTCTTGGGCACCATTAATTTTGACCATTTGACCTTGATGTTTCACATACTTCTGAAAAAAAAAATTAACCTTTTCCATAGCTATTCAATGGTTGCTGCTAGGGCTTTCATATTTCACAGGTTTATTCCTCGAGACAAGACCTTACTCTGGGTACCAACATATTTGATTTGCATTTGAGAAAGTTTAACCTTTGCTATAAGTTGCCAAACGAGGGCATCAGTGTTTCACAAACACATCTTGTTTGTTTAGAAAACATGACATTTAAAAAAAAATGAATTAGTCAAGTAATTCTTTTAGTTCATAAATATAATTCATATTAATTGGTTGTGAAAATTAATTGGTGATCTAAAGTTTTGTGATAATATCCAAATTATTTGGTACTTATAAAAACATTTATCCTGGTCCTATATTGTACTTCATATCATCCCCACCCACACACTCCCATTTCGTGAATTGAAAACGTAGTTTTAAAACACTATACATTCCAAGCAAAGTCGGAGGAGTTCAAAAAATACTCAGATATCTTCCTTATCTAAAATTTAGATTTTGTAGTTTTCCAGTTTAATCAAGGAATTTACTGTTAGAACAATATCAAAATATTTATCAACTGGATCAAGAAATGTAAAGAAACATTTATTAGAGGTATTACTTTACGCACATAGTCTTTCCTGAGGTGCGGAAGAAATTAGATTTTATGTAAATATTTCCTGTTCCTCCAGGAAAGTATAAGATTGCTCATTCATGTGTCGAAAGTAGTTTTGATTTTTAGCCCATTTTTAAAAATTTTTGTGATGGAAAAAATACGTCCTTTAATATATATATATATATGTGTGTGTGTCAAATTTGGCTTCGCCACCTGTCTCTTTAATTTCCATTAAAAACGTTTAGAACATAAATACTTCCTCCTACGAAACGGGATATGGCAAAGTTTGGAGCTGTTACATAGGGAAAACAGTCATCTGCGATATCATTTTAATTTGTCAGATTGACGTTATCAAATAAACTTTCGCAGATCTAGTGGGTAATTCTCACCCATAAATTTACACGCACGACGAATTTCGAAGAAATAAAATAAATAAATGAAATTTAAGTTAAATGTGATGATTCCAACTTTCCTATCGTGAATTTCCCTTATTAATGTAGCAATATACCATTATCACCTGCTCTATGGAGTTTATGTCTCCCAGCTGATTCGAGACGCGAGGGCATGCTCTACGTGCGAACAATTTCTAAAGCGAGACGAGCTATTTACAAATAAGTTGATGAAAAAAGAATATGAAGTCAACATTTCGCATTCTATGGTCAATCAGGGCTCTCCATGTGCCGTTTAATGTGGCGCCCCGCCATAGTTAAATTCCTTAGTGCCCAGTTAAAAAAATCAGCGCCATAGTTCCCCCACAGTTAAAATATTAGCGCCACAGTAAGATCGTCGCCGTCAGTAAGATAAATATATTAGATTTATAAACCAACGAACCTCCATGTTATGTACCGTTTTACAGTTTCTAATGCTAAGCCGTTAATTTACTCTAATTAGGGCCCTTTGTTTGGCTTGCACAAGCAATTATCTTCTAGACCTCGCTGGACACTTGAATGAAAAGAGACAAACCATTTTTTCACACTTCACGATAATTGCAAATACAATTTTTAATATTAATTCATGCTTTAATAGTTCTACAGATAACCATGTCTCTAAAATTGCACTGGCACAGAGCCAAGCATCGTACATGTACGTGTATCGTTATCATGTATTTTTGTAATGTTGAAAAATTAACGATAGATCCACCAAAGTATATTTTCATGACTCTAAACTTTTTTTTTATTCACAAATTTTAAGATTATTTTGATTTTGTTCAGTTATTTTGTTAATTGTGAGTGGTGGGGCGCTCGAGTTTGCTTTCAACTTTTACACACCTCTGCTTGATAAAAAATACACAAACACACACACACAATTTCACAATATCGTAACAAATCCAGAAATTTCCTGTAGAATTGCTTAACCCACACTGAAATCCTGAACTGAATTAGTATGTCGATTTATTGTAAATTGTTAAGCCTACCCCCTTTACGACCCATATTCATGAAAAAAATAATAAAAAATAATATGAGTTGTTTATTATATAGTACTAGTTGTCTTTGTGTCATATTTTCATTTTAAAATGTTAGTGATATTATTATCATTGCAATATACATGTAACATTTTACATTTATTGACTGGGTTTGAGGGCAACATGCGATTTGTCGGACTGAAGAAGCTAACTGTTTGCTTCAAGGAGTCGACAAAACGCATTTTGTCCGAGAACAGTCAATAAATGTTTTGTTATACCTTTTTATTTTGACGTATCATGCGCTGACTTCAATTTTGCGATAACTGTTGTAAATTTTGAATTTCATAGGGGGAGGTAAATGCAAAATTAACATGATATTAAGTTATCATAGTGTAAATTTTGCATTTACCCCCCCCCCCAGTAAATTAAAAAAAAAATACAAAATAAATTAAATAGGATATAGCGGATCCCATCTTACGTAATAACGTCATAGCGGTCCGATATTTCATTGACAGGTCCAATATCTTTCTCAGCGATTCAACATCGATATTTTGTGGACCGCTCAAAAACACTGGAAATTTTAGACCTTTTTAGTGTAGATTTATAAAGGAAACAATGTTTAAAGGTATAATAACAATTTTAGTTAATTCATTACGGCAATACGTAGTTGACTGACAATAAGAAATAGCAAATTAGTTATGGAGACATCGACTAAGGATGTCTATAAGTCCAAAGTATTCTGATCAATGGTTCATCTGTTAACCGTCTTATTTTACCTCTGTCGTATGAATATTGACTGATCTGTACTTGTTATTCAATTTCCTATTATTCTTCACATAAATATGTTTATGCAGCAATATACCCTTATCACCTTCATACGGGGTTTATATCTCTCTGTTGATTCGATACGCCAGAGCATGCTCTACGTATGAACCAAACAAGTTGATGAAACAACGCAGCTCTGTTAAGGCTGCATAAAGGGGGCGGGGCCTAATTTATACGGAAAAAGTTTACTGTGACATCACAGAAATATAGCAATTCCTCACAATAACAGAAAATGAAATAATTTGCGATTCTAAACTGCATAAGCGTAATGAACTACATCAAAACTTACCACTGTATTCATTTTTGTCGCTAGTTAAATCCCACACAGCAAGATACGAACAAGTCACTGATCGCAATGCACTTGTCGACATGACGTCATCATGGTAAAATTTAACGCATTTTATGTGCAGTGAGAGGCGGATCAAGTAATTTTTTCACAGTGAAAAATGCATTTTATTATAAAACAGAATATTATTTGCAAATCTTAGGTAGACCATTAATACAAATCTGAAACGTTTGTTGAGTGTCATTATTTAAAAAGAATCGAGAGAATGCATTGAATTAATTCTACCGTGTTTTTTGTCTACAGGGTGTGCATGTTTCACGCCGAGGTGCCTCATCAAATCGCCTTTTCGCAAGGGCATACACTTAATAGATCTTGACCATTTTTTGAATATACATAACGGACATATTCCTTAACTTGAAAAGTGCTGCTGCTTTCCTGAAATCGAGAGCATTACTTAATTATTACATAAAATACTTGATAAAGGTCACAGATATTTCGACATAAGCTAGATAACTTGAAATTTAAACTATTAAAATGCGAATTCTATTTAAAGCAGCAGCACTTTCCATAAACTACAAGTTATGTAGAAACAATTTATTACTTAAATTTTTTATTTTAACTAGGGTATGCCCTTGCAATATTGAAATTTGTTTGTGACCTACATACAGTACACATTATATGCATTTATCACGTGACTGTCAAATAACGTGACCAAATCAAATTCAGTACAGAGCGAGGTATACAATGTTATTTCAAATAATATTTAAAGTCATGTGATAATATAGTACCTTTACAAAAATAATTCAGTTTAAAAAGGTACATGTATGTATTTATGCACGTTTATATTCTGTTGATTTCTTCGAAGTACGCCTTAACACTGCTGCGAAGAATATCAGCAATCTCGTTTTAAGTCATCATTTCGTAAGTTCTATGGTCGATACAATGACCTTGTCAGCAAATACAATCTATTATTAAGTCATATGCAGACTGATTTTTTTACTAATTGTTAGGCCATTATTTACACACTTAATTGTCGACGAATTTTTCCGTTATTTCCCGATCATGACAAGGAGCACACGGCGGGTTTGACCGGTCGGCAGGGGATGCTCACTTCTCCATGGCACCTGATCCCACCTCTGATGTCTTAGAGGTCCGTGTTTGCTCTACTCCTATTTTGTAATGTTTAATGGACTTTTGAGCTCGAATACTGTTCGTTATTTCCACATATTTCATTTAATGCAGATGTTAATATATAAAGAAAAGGACGTTTAATCTGACTGAAATTTCTACATATCGATTGTTGTGCCAAATCCAGACCTTTTTCTCTTCTGGCATCCCACTTTAATTCTTATAATCTAAATCCTACCCTGTGTATTACATCTTTTCAAATCATTTATAAACTTAAATTATTTGTTCTGTAAAATATCCGCATCCTTGTATTCAAACATGTCCTTAATTTCTCTCTTAATAGCGTATTAGGTTAATAGTCAGCATATTCTTTTCTTTCTGTTATTAATAGGACACATCTTTATAACTATTTATTAAGTATATGATGTACATGTATTTGCATCTGCTTTCTCTTCCACATTCCACACTCTTTGGGATGTGCTGAGTGATAAAGTTTAGAAGCCATCTTAGTCGAAGTTGCGATAAATCATTTTCTGTTTTTCGATCCATGAACTATTGCATTGCCCCTTAATATATGAAGCATTTTACAGATCTTGTAAATGCATACAAGTAAGTCATAATTATTCAAATACAAAAGTAAGTCATTCATGGAAAAAACCTCTACATAACACAATTTTTAAGCATTCTAAAAGAGTAAAATTAATTATGGCTGATTAGCGTCATTAAGTGATAGAAAGCGGAAGAAATTACGCCAGAAGCGGAAGGAGAGTCAGGCCTGGGTCTGTTGTTCTTTCATAAATCTAAGTCTTTGGTGTTTTCCCCTAAGCATTCTATATTTAATTGAATTAGTGTATTTGTGATAATCAATATACATATTTTTTACAGGATTCTCCTTCAATTTTCAAGCTAAACTGGACAACGACACATGTAAAAAGGGAATTTCGGAGAAAAAATGCGTTCTCCACAGTACCATCCCTGCTCGTGAAATTCTGATTTTATCAACTGGTATAAAAATAAAACCAATCGAATCAGGTAATGATCATTTTAGGAACACTCGTCAAAGTTTCAGGTAAACTTTGTTGTACATGTATGTACGTCGCCAATTAGATTTTGAATACTTCAGCCTCTTCTTGAAATTCCTTAACCAGCTGAAAAAAGTAAATATCATTGAGTGGATTGGGTACATCAGCTATACATTTGAGTGTTTCCATCGGTCATCCTTTAAGGTGTAAAAGGTTAGACCAATTACAATGACCACTATTTAGGAAATTTTTATCTAGCACCATTACCTACAGGAATACAAATGAACAAAAAATTGTGAAATTTTCGCCCCTTTCTTCAGAGGTTTGGGGTCCAATTTGAAGTAAAAAATATCAGATATTTATTTAAAGCAGATTTACATACCTTTTAGAATTTTCTTTATTTCAAGGCACTCAAGCGTTAACTAAAATTAAATAAATGGAGGGTTTAAGCTGATGGACAATGAAAAAGTGTTTGATCTTCTAAATTCATTTTCTTTACATTTTATAAGACATATCGAGACGTCTTCTTCGAAATAATGATATTCTTGTCCCTTTGAACATAAAACTGATCAGTATTGAAATTGCCCAGACTTGCACAATTACTAATGTTTAATGGATAATTAATATCTGTCTGCTGATATCAGACAAACCTTTACTACAATAAGAATACTAAAAACCGTATTTTTGTAACGGACAAAATGAAAGGGGAAGATAACGAACAGTGATCGATCTCAAAAACCTACAAACAATACAAATCTGTGAATAGGCATAAAACAAGGACCACTGGAAATTCCAGGGATGGGATAAGCTGCTTAGGAAGAATAAGCATCCCCTGTCGAACGTTTTCATACTAGACATTTGCATTCCTTCCTTTTGATACCAACAACTTTGGCACTGAACTTAACCTTGGAGTTGAACCTACTTTTTAAAAAGTTTAACCTTGGCCATAACATTCGAACGTTTGGTTCTAGGGCTTTCACATTTCACATCACGTGTATCACTTGTAACATGACCTTCCCTTGTGCACTGTTTGACATTGACCTTGCCGTTTCAATTACTTTGAAAAAACTTATCTTTCGCCATAACTTTTCAACGATTGGTGCTATGGCTTTCAAATTTCACAGGTATATTCCTCGAGACAAGACCTTCCTTTGGGTACCAACATTTTTGATAAAGATAGAGGTGTGGTAGAGCAGTTGCTGGATTCGGCAATGTATATTTGTTTGTGAGGATTTAAATGAAGTTTTGGAATCCAGTATAGGTAGGGTAGATCGAACTTTAGTTAACTCGAATGGTAAACGTTTTAAAGAGTCGACTAGAAAAAGTGTTTTTGAAGAATTTCATCCTTAGGAAGTGAACTATGCGTACAAGTTGGATTTCTAGATGTAGAATTCTTCTTAAAGACAGTAATGTTGTAATATTAAGCCTTACAAACAAAGAAGATATTATTATATATATAATCACTGTCTGTTGGAACCGTAACATATTGTTCATGTTATCTTTCTAATTCTTTTATCCTTCCAACTTAGTGAAAATGAAAGGATATGTGGTTCGCATATTGCCTTTTATCTTTAATATATTCCTAAAAGACTTTATCCAGTCTGATAAAGTGTTCAGGTCTTTCCCCTTCATATTTCGCCCATCTTGTGGCATAATCCTTGACAGATTCATAATAGAAATGAAATATTGATGCAAATTTAAAGATCAGGACTTATTTACATGTGTGTAACTCTTATTTAGTATGGTAACATAGAGAGATGGACATACCTGCACAAAAGTTCTACATAATTATGGCCTTTTGTCATGAAAACCATGTCTCATTTCTGACCGTATAAGACCTAGATGATTGGAATGGAAGAAATAATTTGTCAAAGCAGAAAGGGAAGGGGTAAATTACCTACAGAATACACTGCATGCTGAGATGCTTATCAAAATGGTCAAACCTCAAAATGTGCCCTTTGTTGTAAACCCCATATTCAACTTTATTTTACAGATTTCACTTTTTTTAAAACGTCCATGATTGAGAAAAAACTATCAATTTTTCTTTCCGAAAAGCTTTGAATTTGTCGAATTATCCCGAGCTTAAATGAGGTGTTTCACATTTGTCATGTATGAACTTTTAATCAATGGCCTTGATTTTCACTTAATGATCTTGCACAGCTGTTAGAGATCTCTAATGAAAGATTTTAAAGGTCAAGTCAAGTCAAGTAAATTTTATTTATAGTCGGCATATATATACAGTATAACATAATAACATGAGCTATGATAGCTCTTTAACCGACTTTAACAAATTTACATAGATAAAAGTTAGTAAAAGTATACATAGTTAGTAAAAAAAAACATAATTTAAATAAACCATAGGAAATAAGCACATATACTAGCAATAACAGCAGAAATTGTAATGCACATGTATAACTATCACAAGTAAGAAAGAATCTGACAAAGCACAATACAGAACACACATTTACTATCACTGATCATGCTAATGGAAAGAATAAAAACTAAAATAAGCAAAGGAGCACAAATAACATTTGACATATATTACTATCATATGTAAGTACAATCACATAGCACATTTACTAGCACCGATAGAAGAGAAAACTGAAAACACAAGGAAAGCAACATAGACAGTAATTATACATATGACTAGCATGCATTTGGACAATCACAGAACAGGAAAATAAAAACAAAACAAAATATAAAACAAATTCATATTGGAAATAAAAACTTAAGATACACCACAGATGAACACTTAAAAAGGCTTCTCAGACATAGGCAGCATGGACTGGTGTTTACGTAAACTACATTTACATGTCTGATTTCCACACCAAGTAGATATATAGTTTTTAAATAAATTAAAGGATGTTGTGTTTCGAATATCATTAGGGAGAGTATTCCATATCCTTGCTGCCTCATATCTGAAAGAACCTTTTTCATACCTTGTAGTTTTTGGTCTAGGAATATCTGCGGCTTTAGAATACCCAAAATTACATATGTTTATGAATTTTCTCTAATTATAACCAGATCTTGGAGAAAGGCTGGACCCTTTTTATTAATAATTTTAAATGTTTCTAATGCCAGCAATCTCATTCTTCTAGTCTTTAAAGAGGGCAATTTGGATCTTTCCAATAATTGTTCATATGTACTTTTATAGTCATTATAAATAAAACGCAACGCTCTTAACTGAACTTTCTCAATTTTCTGAGTATTTTTCTCACTACAGAAATACCAATTCAAGGGGCAATAGCTAAAATTCGACATAATAAAACTATGATATATGGTAAGCTTTCCCAATCTTTTCAAGTATTTCCCAATCCGTTTCAAAACATTTAGTTGTCATGCTGCCTTCTTACACATCTCTGAGATATGAGTATTAAAATTTAGTTTAAAATCAATTGTAATTCCTAAAAGTTTAACTTCATCTTCACATTTGATGATAACATTTTCCAAGTTAAAAGATATTTGTTGTTTTTGTGTTTTGCACCCAATTGCAATTGCTTGAAATTTTCCAGGATTTGCCTTCATTTTATTAATTGAAAACCATTTAATAAGAGATAAACTGTCCTCCTATAACATTTTGTAATGTTTTGTGAGATTTTGCTAGAGTATTGTCATTGCATAATTATAGAGGTTACAGTTTTTAACAAAAAAGAACAGGTAATTAATGAAGATATTGAAAGATACAGGTCCAAGAATGGATCCCTGAGTTACACCTTTCAGAATATCCAGCATTTCACTTAAATGAGAACCAATCTTAACACATTGTTTCCTATTTGATAAATAACTGTTTAACAAATCTAATGCTTGATTGGAGAGACCATATGCTTTAAGTTTTAGAAGGAGCAGATCATGAGGAAGGCAATCAAAAGCCTTTGATAAATCCATCAATATCGCAGCTATGTATTCGTTATTATCAAGGGCATGTTTTCAGTCTTCGATAACCCGTAAAAAGGTTGATTGGCATCCAAAACCTGGCCTAAAAGCAGCCAAAAATGGGTTAAAAATCTTTTCAAAATAGCCAGACAATTGAATTTCAATGGCTTTTTCAAAATTTTTAGAAATGACAGGGAGCAAACTGACAGGTCTGTAATTGTCTTTCATAAGAGCACTAATTTTCTTATGAATAGGTGTAACCTGAGCTTCCTTAAGCTTGTCAGGGAAAGTCGAGGATAATAAGGACAAGTTTATAATATTTGTAATAGGTTTAACTATAATCGATTCTGCTAAATGGAGTAATTTAGATGATATTCCATCAATTCCTGTAGCCTTCTTTACATTTATTTTACTGATTCTTTTCTTAACGAAATTTTCGGTCACACTAGTAAAAGAAAAATCTTCAGGTATATTTTTAGAATTTGCTTGAATAGTTGCAATACCTGGGTGTTTGTCATCAACTTGCACACTATTTTCTCCTATATCTTTGGCAACATTAACAAAATAATTATTAAAAATTTCACTGACTTCTTCCTGTTTGGTAAAAAGTTTATTTTCCTCTGAAAGAATAGTGTCACTTACTGTGGTGTAATAGCCTTTGTTTGTTAAAAAGGTTTCACATTGGGCCAGAAATCACTAGATTTAGGACCCCCTGTGCATCTTTCCACAAAGTAATTATTTACTGACTTATTCTGAAGTTTAGTAACTAAATTTCTTTGTTTCTTGTATTTCTCCCAATTTTCATTTGAATTTATCTTAGTAAATTTATGAAACAACATTTTCTTCTTGTATATTTCTCTCTTCAAATTTTTGTTCATGTATGGTACTTGATTTTGTAAAATTTTCCTTTCTTTAAGGGTTGCATGATTATTTACAACATCCAAAAAACATGAATTAAAATTTTCATAAGCTAGGTTTACATCCCCTTTTTCTGACATATCTAGATTCTGGCTTTGCAGTTCTTGTAAGAAATTATCAGGATAAAAATTTCTAAAGCTTCTAAAAAGCTTGGTTTTGTTTTTAGTTTTTGGAAGAACACAGTTTAGTTGTATAGAAATAAAATTGTGGACATCACTGATGCCTGTACAAAAATTTCCAATTTTAGAAAATTTTGTTTTACTATTGCATAACACTACGTCCAAAGAGATGGTTCAAAATTCTTTGGGAAGCAAGTTGGTTTGCTTATAAATTTTTTTATATCAAAAACATCACAAAGATCTACTAAAACACCACTTTTCTCTCTGTCTAAAAAATTAAAATTTAAATCGCCAATAAAAGTGAAATTTTCATACATTGAAATAATTTTTTCAACAGTTTGACTAAAATCAATACTAAAAGCATTTTCTGTCATGATTGGGGGTTTATATACCCCACAGAAAAACCATTTTTGCTTGTCCACTATCAGTTCAATACCTATTGACTCAATTTCTTTAAACTCTAAACTTGTTATTCGGTCACCTGCAAGGTCTGATCTTAAATAAGCTACTAATCCTCCACCATGTGCATTCCTATCTGCACGCCACAAGTTATAATTATCGACTTTAAACATAGCGTCAGGAAAAGCCAATTTTAATCTCAGCTATAAATAGAAGGTCTACAATGTTTCTATACAGAAGATTTTTTACATATTCATGTTTGTTGCGGAGACTATTGATGTTTAAATATCTGCATAGTAGATTTGCTGGTTTATATTGTCGGATATTCACTAATTCATAAAAAAATGTCATCGTTTGATCTATGTATACCTTGTCCCGATAGTTCTTGATGTTCACTTATTGATGTATTATATAGTAGAGATGATTCATGAAGGAGTCAGAGAAATGAAATGTACAGCAGGGTCTACAAGTCCAAGGGGCATCCGATTTACCTAGTTCCTGGTATTGTAATGGCAAAATATTTGCACATTTGATATGCCACCAATAATAACATGATTCACAAAAGACAGCTCTTTGAGTAGAGGCCACAGATTTGTAGCAACCGCCGCATGGTTCCTTTGGTGGTCCAGGGTTTAGTGATATGTCCCCGCTCAATATGAGTAGTATAACAAAAGCTGTATTTCTCTTAGGGGTTTTCAGCTCAAGTTTGCCAGATGTAGCATAACATACTATTGCAGATGATGTTGAAAAACTAATATCAAATGAGCTGGAATGTTCAGGGATCGGATTTTCAGCAACTGTCCAGAAATTTGTAAGACAGAGGAAATTCAGAATGATAATCATGGGCGTCGCCATGTTGGATAAAATGTAGTTGGTTTACAGTGAAGTATTAATAAGAACAGTACCTCTGTCCATTCATAGTGTAACCACAAGACGAACCTGGACACTAGTTTGTTGCATCAAAGATTTGGAGCTTTACTAAGCTGTATTAAAATAGTAGGGTTGTATTATTTTTCACGACGAGATGGCCTGCGTCGATCGTTCTCGATCCCGAGGGACAGGGACAAAGATTTGAAGTTAATGTTTTCTAAATTCCTGTATAATATCATGACTTAAATGTTGCTATAACATTTGACACGGAAATATAATAAAAGAGTGTTCAGGAACTTCTTTTACATGAAATTACTTAAACTACGCGTTTGATTGACACATATACTTGGACTTTCACGAAGTAATCTTTATCCTTAATACTTAAGAAAAGTAGAAACTTTGTTGTGTATAAATGAAAAATATTAAAACTATAATCCAGAAAGTTCAGAGTAGAATTGAAAGAAAGCAAAACCAATTAACCTGTATTGTCAATCCGTGCTCAGTGATGTGTGCAGCGTTTAACAAATTGAGCAAACCTGGTGAAACGTAAATTTTAACATTAACAGAGCTCGTGCCCTCTTTTTAAAAAAACACAAGTGTTTAACGTGAAGTAAAGAATAATGTCGTTGTCATTGAATTCTAAGAATATTCATGTAAGTTCAATTCATTTAACTGGTTTTATTTTTTGAACAAACAGAGAAAATTAAAGAGTAAACAATGCAACTGTGTCCCCTTTAATTGTCTGAAATAAGTGTTAATCTGGCCATTCTTTATATATAAGAAAGATTTCTTAAGGATTGATATTTTTTTAATTTGTGCGTATACATACATGTATGTCTTATTAAAATCCCCAATTTCATTTGCCGGATATCATAGCATATTGTAAATTCATGGAATGTCATATGGCACAAGCTAATCACCCCTCCCCCACTTACCACACACACTCATATGCAAAATTTTACCAGTTAGCTGTATGGCCCAATCAGATGCGAAAGATGAGAGAAACTGAATCAGACGAATATCAGATTTTCTTTAGTCTCCATTTTTTCAGACCAACAAATGATTTTTTTCAGCTTAAACAAAAAACATTCTCTTTTATCATGGTCAAAGTATAAAATTCCAATATTAAACCATTCCCGTAATGGTACGGAAACCAACACTCTATTCTAAGAGCAGATATTTAATGATTAAAATTATTGTCAACTATATATATTCAAGTAACCCCACCCTAGACCTGTATTCTACTCATATTTATGGCCATGGATATTAGTATAAAGAGAGTCTGTTTGCTAGATTCCAAGGATGAGGAAGAATACATTTGTTATTTAATGAAATTTGGAACTATCCTAAAGCATGCATACATGTAGGTTACATGTATTTGATGATTTTAGAAGAGATTTTATTGCATATAGTAATCCCTTATCTGTTGTCACTTTGCTATATAATATATTCAAGAGTTTTGGAGTAATCCCCCCTTTAAAACTCCAATATGCACTACTTGATATCGACAATGTAACCCTTTTGTCTCAATAATCTGTTTTTACATATATCGTTTTCGACTGATACATAAAGAGAAGGCTTGCAACTCTTTTCTCGTCATTCGCCTCACCTCGCTTAAACTTCGCGCAATTATTTATTCAAAGCATAATAAAACATAGAATTTGCATACATCAATTTTGTTACAAATTCCTCTTCCTTTTCATATTTTCATTTAATTTTTAAGTGCCAGCGATTTGTGAAAATTTCGATTAAATCGCTCGCATCTAGGCGAAATTTTGTTAGTGTGCAACAAAATTATTGATGTATGCATATTCTATGTTTGCTTTGAATAAAGAATTAGCAGGTACATAGTGCATATTAGAGTTCAAAAATAGGGAAAAAGTGTGTCGACCCCTGATTTAAAAAAAAATGGAGGGGGGGGGGGGCAACCCCAAGTGCCTGTGCTGAAGACCGTCGGAACGGGGAGTGCGTTGGATACGAACCCCTTTAAAAAAAAAAACACTCTAAAATATCTACTTTTTGAAACAAAAAGATAAGGTTTAAATTTTTCGGAAATTGAACAGAAAGTTAAGGTTTTAAATCCGAGAGAGAAAAATCTGGCTCAGAGGAGGGTGTACCCTCTCATCCCCTTTCCAGAAACATGGTAACGACCCTGATTTCTAAAAAGACCTGTTGGACTTCAAACAAAGAACGGAGTTTAAGAATGAACAGTTTATCTCAATTGTTAATTCTACATGTATTTACATTATGACATTTTTTCTACAATTAAACGTTTTAGAATATTTCTGCACATTTTCATATGATAAATGTATTTGTAAGTGCCTTATAAAAGTGTGCATATAATTATCCCAATCGTTCATAAAATCAAATCTTAAAGGAATTAAGTGCTGAATTAAGGTCTAAGAGATGAATAACCTTGAAAGAAATAAGATCAAACCAATTTAACGAATAAATTTAGTCAAATTTTATTGAGTATTTTTGGATTTGGAAATTGCGAGTCTCTCTCTCTCTCTCTTTTTCAATAAAAATGGGACAATTGCAAACTGTAAATATACATAATTATAGTTATCAACTTCTAGCTAGCGCCGACCTTCCTTTTACTCAAATGTATGACTTTTCCTTTTCAATGTCGCTGAGTTTACAAATTTCTTAAATAGTTTCAATCTTCAAGCACATGTTACATTGTACTCCATTATTCGTACATGTATCAATTTTCTTCATATGACAAGAAATCGATTTATATACATGAGAGTCAGACCAAACAACTTATTTTAGGTATGTGATTTATGCTTTAGTGCAATATGCGGTCTATTTGTTTGTTTGTATGTTGTTTAACGTCCTTTCTCGAGAATTTTTCACTCGTATGGAGACGCCACCACCGATGGAGAGCTGCAAATTTTGTCCTATACTCGGCACTTACGGCCATTGAGCAGTGAGGGATCTTTTTCGTGCCAGCACCTACTGCGACACGGGACCTCGGTTTATACGGTCTCATCCGAAGGACCGGTCTCCACGTCCCACAGGTGGATTCGAACCCGCGACGTAAGGATCAACTCCTTACTTCGCGACTCTAGAGCAGACGCTCTAACCACTGCGCCACGCGGGCGACAATATGCGGTCTGTGAGTTCAAAGTAAAGAAAGACAACTCTGACCAAAAAAAAATTACTAATCACAAGTCTTTAGCTCACTGGTCAGGGATGCGATGTTAAGGTGTCCGTCGTCCGTTCGTATGTCCGTCTGTCTATAAACAATTTTTAAAAATGCTACTCCTTAAATCAACCTATTATTGTAAATTTAAAGATACTTTTCGTCCTTATGTACATTGTGTAATGTTTTGGCAAAAAGCTCGGGTGAGCTTTGCTGAAAAATGTTTGTCCGTCTTCTGTTAATTTTTACATCAATTTTTCTCAGGAAGCATTTTGCCAATTTCAACCAAGCTCCCTACAGAGCATCGTTTGGTAAAGAGGATTCTAGTATCTTTATATGAAGGGCAGGTACCTGTCTTTTCAAGAAGACATGATTTAGAAGTAGTAAAAGTAGTGAAAACGGGGTTTGGTCTTTTATATCATGAACCACTACGCACATGAAACCTTACTTGAAAACGCCCTTATGTAGAACAGATTCTATGTGTTCAAATCGTGAATTCAAGGACTATATTTAGTGCCAAGTAATATATTTTTAAATAATTCCGTCTTTATTTCCAACTTGTAAAAAGTTTACAAATTTCATGATTTAGTTGACCTTGAAAAGTGTCTTTAGGCTTTTAAAAAATTACTTACCGGTATATAATTCCCTTCAAAAATCTGAATACTTATTGAAGCCGCACCATAGCCTCAAATGCCATGATTTGAACAAACTTGGATCTGCACTTCGTTGGAGTGACTGGGTATTAATGAAGTACGACTAATGATCCTGCTTTTTATAAGAAGGATTATAAAGATTTTTTCCTCTACACATACATTTTACATATTAAAACGTTGAGGGCATTCTTTCTCCATGATTTGGAGTCTTTTAAATCGGCTCTATATATCCGATGTTGATTGCATGTTAATATGACATAATTATACATGTAATAGCTTAGATGAAATTTTTTTGAAGATGCTGTCCTACATATTTCTTTGTTAAACTTTGATCCCATTTGTCGCCCCACCGTCCCCTGATTTGACCAATTTTTAATCTATACTAATATTTCAAATTTGGAATATGGAGAGGTGGTATAGAGGAAAGATGAATGCCAACATTTTTTTTTCATCTTGACCTATTAATAAAGTCAAAGTCAATCTTTTACATGAAAATATAGTCTAGGTCATAACTTGAGAACTTTTTGACATTAGGATTTCAAACTTGGAACAAGGAAGGACAACACTGAGACTAAATGCACTTCATCAAAATATTTGACCTTGAACACTTTCTTCTTTCAAGGTCAAATTAAGAAAAACACGACTAGACCATTTTTAAGATCCTTTTGACATGAAGACTTGAAATTTTGTACACAGAATTTGAGCTGAGATGCACTGCAGTTATTATTTTTGACCCTGATCATATATTTGCACTCTTTTATGTTGGTAAAGAAGGGGAGACGTGTTTTTTTTTTTTTTTTTTTTGCTAAAAAAAAACAATACCCACTTCTTTATTTGAACTGTTACTTATCGTACTATAAGAATTTGAATTGAATTTTTGTTTAACAGTGGCATGTAGAAATGCAGATTGATGGCCCTATTTTATTTCCAATTCACACTTTTTGCTTATAATAAACTGCAATTATGATAATGTTTGTAAAATAATATTCATAATTACTACTCCCTTTCGAAAAATATAATGCGTTGCATGTATATTTCTTTGTAGATATTTTTGTTGTCACGTTCCGGACAAGAAATATAACCCAGATATTCCATTTTTTTTGCTCCAACAACGAAACTGGAAAGCCTGGTCGGTAATGCTGTATATTGCAGTCCATTATAGAACAACAAAGTTCTTTTTCAAAAAGTCTTTTCCCATTATATTACTTCAATTGTATGATTTTCTTTTAGAAGTAGTTTTGAGTCAAGGAGAATATAATAAAACCGAGAACCATTGTTCTGAAAAAGATCAAATAAAAGAATCTAATGAATACTGGATTAATAATAGTAAGAATAATACTTTTCGGTAGAATATTAACCTTGAAAGTATGAATGTTAAAGTCTCAATTCAGCATCAGATGCCTTTCAATTTAATCAAACGTCCAAACCAAAAGTCATATCTTAAACTTTTCGTAGCAGAACGATGAAATTAATTACATTTGATACTCTGGAGGAAAGGTATTTTCCCTTTTTTGACTTTAAATTTTAGAATCAAAAGTTAGAATTAAATTTAAGGACGAGACTTGTGGCACCTGTGAATTTACAACGAACACAGGTAAGTGTATATATCTTGATTTTCTTTTTAAAAATGCGACAAAATGAGAATAGATAATGAAAGAAAGGAACAAAGCAGTAGTTTATGGATTCATACTTGAGTTATAATCGATATAATTCAAATAGTTTTAATAATTATTGAAGGTGAAGCCATGACATTTTCCTTAGGTGATATATGTAAGTATTAAATAACGTATAATATCTTTTCTATAAGCTGGATTTAAACCTACTAAAAATACTCTTACAAAACAAAACACATTAATGAGAACTTTTATATCGCTACAGCTTCTGATGATGTACCTAAACGAGAAAATCCGACAGTTATCATGTTATCTGTCTTTGCTGCAGAAATGTTCATTATCCTTGTATTTCTTGGTGTATGGCAATTAATGAGAAAGTAAGTAAAATTTTATTTTATTTACACCCTTACTGCTCTTTTCGAACATCAAAATATTGGACAAGCAGTTGTTTTACCAAAAACAATAACATCAAAACTTTTCAACACTTTATACAACTATTCCCCCACAATAAATTAAAGTCCAGGCTTTCTGACATCATAGACAACTGCTTTTTAAATAAAAATGGAACTCGTAAATTTACTTACCTTGTCATTGGTCATGTACAAAATCATTTTAAAAAAACCCACAACATTCTGATTGTACACACAAATACTCCTAATTTAAAAGACGCCTGAGGTTCTGATTGACAATATCTACGTAGTTTTTGGAGATCAATTCTATCATCAATTCATGTTTGTGCTAATCGTGTCCCATTATTAGCATTCATATAAAGCAGAATTTTTTCAAAGAAGAAGTCTCCTGTTGTGGCCTTCAATTCAACATTTTAGATATATCGAAGACGTTTTATCAATTAACAATATTCATTTTCATTCCTACGTTGATTGATATATCCCTTTGATGCCGAAATAAGAGATACAACATTCCAACACATCTGTCAATTATTGAGATATTTTACTAGAAAAATATGTTAATTGTAACATAACAATAAAACTTTATGATAAACGTGATGACTTCAACTTTTCTATCGTCAACTTCCCTTTATTTACGAAGCAATATCCCCTTATTACCTACATAGGGAGTTTATGTCTCCCAGTTGATTAGATACGCAAGCGCATTTCCCATCGGCGAAAAAATTCTAAAACGAGGCAAGGTTTTGACAAATAAGTTGATGGAAAAAGAACAACAGTCTCGTTTAAAGTCAAAATTTTGCAAATTCTATGGTCGATACAATGACCTTGTCAACATATACAATCTATCATTATGTCGAATGTTGACTGACTTTTTTATATCAATGGTTTAATCCTTATTTTCACAATGATTTTCTTCTGTTTACCCAATTATGACGAGGAGCACACGACACCGCACACACAGGGGATACTTACTGCTCCATTGCACCTGATCCCATCTCTCTTATGTTTTAGATGTCCGTGTTTCCTCTGCTCTAAATTTGTATTGCATCAATGGACTTTTCAGCTTGATTGCTGTTCGTAATCTTTATCTTTCATTTTATTAAAATTTGAAGGGAATGATCAGACTTTCAGTATTATATATTCTCCACAGAGATAAAGCATAATCTTGTTATAACTCTGTAGCTTTGTGGATCAGCAGATAGGATTAGACAATGTTGAGGACAAAATTTCAAGGTTACTTTAAAATAATAACTATTCCATTTTCATGATTACTGTAAAGACACTAAATGACTAGTTGAAAAAAACATTATCCATTTGGGGAGATAGGGTACATGTAGTATGGGATACCTCCATGTTATGACGTACTTCTGTTTGAAGTTTTGATTTGGTTGAGTGTTTATTATTTGATCAAAGAAGTAGGTAGGGTTTGGGCTCTATTGTGCCCTAAAAATTCAGTGTTTTAAGAGAGTTATGAAATCAGCTTAAATATGAGTTGAGTATAGGAATTTGATAAATCATAAAAGAAAAGGGCATGAAGGAGGACCATTCTGGAGATATGACGTCATTAATTTGGTAATGACATTCCTAAGTTTTAAACAGAAAACCTCAAAATGACTCATTTCTGGGGTTATATTCCTTAAGAAAAAAGTGTCCACAGCCGTCGCCCACTTCAATTTTGGATATATTGTATAAAATTCTTTAAAAAATCATATTTATCAAAATTTTTGTGTGCGATGCATGTGCTCTACACATGTATTATCTGAAAGAAATATCCACTGAAAATTGATGTCTTCTGCAACTTTTTAAGAAAATGCATGAAAATGCACAAGTTCATGACGTCACAATTAGCATTTAGGAGGTTATGTGAGAAAAACAATTAATATGTACTTTCTACATGGAATTTCAAGGATTCAGAAAGGTTTAAAATTCTTATGTTTCATATTTTAGAAAATACAGGGCCAGATTTGTATTGAAAGCGTAGCTTGTTCTTTGTAAATACACGGTTTAAAAGAAATATCTGAAACTATTTAAGGTCAGACAACATGTTCCTCGAAAATATATAATTTTTCCCACGAATTTGTTACTGAAGTATTGCTACTTAAAGAAGTTTCCTCACCAAATTGAGGTAACTTACCAGGCCTTTGGGCAAGATACCAAAGGGTGATATTTCTTATATTATCCTTATTATACCCCACGCAACAAGTTAAGTCAGCCAGTCAGTCCGTCAGCCCTTTTTTTTTTGTCAGCGCCACTCCTCATAAACCGCTGCACAGATTTTCGTCAAACTTTGCAGTTATTTAGGACAATGTGTAGATATGCATATTACCAGGACATTCCGATTCCTTTAATTTTTTTTTTTTTGGAAATTTCGGCATTTCTCAACTTAGATTTTTGGCCATATCTTGAATATAGAGATGAACAGATTGTCAGCGCAACTCCTCATAAACCGCTGCAAAGAATTTCGTCAAACTTTGTAGATATTTAGGACACAGTGTGTAGATGTGCATATTACCAGAAAATTCCGATTCCATTATTTTTCTGGGAATTCTGGCACTTTTCAACTTAGATTTTTGGCCATATCTTGAATATAGAGATGAACAGATTGTCAGCGCAACTCCTCATAAACCGCTGCAAAGAATTTCGTCAAACTTTGTAGATATTTAGGACACAGTGTGTAGATGTGCATATTACCAGAAAATTCCGATTCCATTATTTTTCTGGGAATTCTGGCACTTTTCAACTTAGATTTTTGGTCATATCTTGAATATAGAGATGAACAGATTGTCAGTGCAACTCCTCATAAACCGCTGCAAAGAATTTCGTCAAACTTTGCAGATATTTAGTACACAGTGTGTAGATGTGCATATTACCAGGAAATTTCGATTCCTTTATTTTTGCACTAAGAGTTTTGCCTATTATTGAAGAAACTTTCCAGCTAGGTAATAAGGAAATCCACTGGAATCATTTTTTGTAATGAAATTTTATGTGAAATATTTTATGACCTTAAAAGACCCCTATTGATTTTGAGATCAAAATATTAATGATTTAACACACAAACATACACAAAATCTTGGATAGTTCTCACCCTCTTCTCAAATTGGTGCTGCTTTATCTAGAAACTTCAGCCCAATTAAATTTGTAACATACAAAGATTTGAATGTCCTTATATGCAAGAAGTCTTGATGTGATGATTTTATGCAAGTAATGCCCCTTTTTGAATTATACTGTGTATTTAAAATGCACTGTGCCATTCATTACGTGTTGCATTGTCGAGTTTTGGGGGAGCGTGGGGTATGTGAGCTTGCTCACTTTTTCATGGGTAATCTTTTGAATTTCTAACGTAAACAATTTTTGGTGTACTTACTTTTTAAAACATATTGAAAACAATTTAGAAATCTCAAGAGAATGACAATTATGAATAATATTTGATATAATATCAAGGTATATAAAACATGTATTTCAGCAGGAATGTGTCGTCTGACCTTAATGCCCGTTTACACTAGTTGGCATTTTATTTGAAATAGAAAAAATTCCAAAATCTGAAACTACTAATATTTGTACTATGAACATTGAAAAAGCAAACCCTATAAAAGATAGTATAAACATATCTGAAACTATTTAACGCACGTTTACACTAGTTGGCATTTTATTTAAAATAGAAAAAAATTCCATAGTCTGAAACTACTAATATTTGTACTATGAACATTGAAAGAGCAAACCCTATTAAAGATAGTATAAACATTGCTGCTTTTGAACACTTTTAAGCAGAAGATGTACATGTATTTTCATTGTTTGAGTAGCAGTACAGCACTTGTGTGCGATGAGGCATGGATAAGTATGATTAATTCAACATTGTAGGAATTATAACCGATCAATTAGGAAGTTAACTAGAACTGGTCTTTGTTATTTCATTCAAAAAGTAACTGTTTGGTCATGCATAGCCTTAAAACTTTAATTTTCGAAGTTTGATTGCAATTACTCTGAAGGAAAATCCTACCACTGCAGAAAGGTGCGAATGTTTTGGAAATAATAAAATAAAGATGCTTATAGATTCAAACGAGATGTGTTTGTGAAACACTGATGCCCCTTTATGGCAGCTTTTGGCGAAGGTAAAAGTCTCTCAAATGCAACTCAAAATCCAGGCAAAAAGATAAAAAATTTGGTACACAAAGAAAGGTGTTTTCTCGAGGAATATACCAGTGAAATTTGAAAGCCCTAGCTGCAACTGTTCAAAAGTTATGGCGAAGGTTAAAGTGTTTTAAAAGTAAGTAAAACGTCAAGGTCAAGGTTAAAGTTGTTGGTATCCAAAGGTATGTCTTGTCACAAGGATTGCATATGTGAAGTATTAAAGCCCTAGTACCAACCATTCAAAAGTCATGGCCAAGGTTAAAGTTTTTCAAAAGTAGGTCAAACTCCAATGTCAAGGTTAAAGGGTCAAAGTGGTTGGTATCCAAAGGAACGTCTTGTCTCAAGGATAACATATGTGAAGTATGAAAGCCCTAGCACCAACCATTTAAAAGTCATGGCCAAGGTTAAAGTTTTTCAAAAGTAGGTCAAACTCCAATGTCAAGGTTAAAGGTCAAAGTGATTGGAATCCAAAGGAATGTCTTGCAACAAGGATAACATATTTGAAGTATGAAAGCCCTAGCACCAACCATTCAAAAGTTATGGCCAAGGTTAAAGTTTTTCAAAAGTAGGTCAAACTCCTAGGTCAAGGTCAAGGGTCAAAGAGGTTGATATCCAGAGAAAGGTCTTGTCACAAGGAATACACATGTGATGCTTGAAACCCCAAGCACCAACTGTTCAAAAGTTATGGCCAAGGTTAAAGTTTTTCGAAAGTAGGTCAAACTCCTATGTCAAGGTCAAACGGTCAAAGTTGTTGGTATCCAAAGGAAGGCCTTGTCACAAAAAAACACATGTGAAGTTTGAAACCCCAAGCACCAACTGTTCAGAAGTAATGGCCAAGGTTAAAGTCTCATAAAATTTTGCAAAAGTGGGTCAAACTCCAAGGTCAAAGTCAAAAGGTCAAATATGATGGTACCCATAAAAGGTCTTGTCACAAGGAATACACAAGTGAAATATGAAAGTCATAGCTCCAACCAATCAAAAGTTACGGGCATGGTTAAAGTTGACGACAGACAGACAAACAGACAGACAAGATAAAAATAATATACCCCCTAGGTCTTTCGATCCGGGGGGCATACAAACACGCCTTTTTGGATGTTTTAGAACTTTTTAATTCTTTTACTACTTTTGGCTTCTTTATTGACTCTTACAGTCGTTTGACCAGTTCCGAATTATGATCAGTCCCGAATAATAAATAATTTAAGAGCTAATAATTAATAAATTCAAAAGTGTAAAAATAAATTCATACATATGGTATGAAGGTTTATCTGTGAGTGTTAGAATTATGTGAAGTTTTGATTTTTTGCCGTCAGTTTGTGTTCGCTATCGTACTTGAATCAGGTGACATACTTTGACAATGGAACAAACCCGAATCACTGCGACGCGTTTGCTTCAGAAAAGTATCTGTAAATACGTCAATTCTTCACATAAAACAACATTTCAACTATCAAAAGTAAGTTTCATATGTATTTTAACAAATACCAAAGCTTGCCGAAAATAAATAATTAGACCACCGGAAGATATCGGAATATTTTCGTGTTGTCATTTTACTAAATCCGAATACCCATTATAAACACTATATAATACGTTAGTTTTCTGTTATTTCTTCATTGTAAATGTGAATGTTATTTTTCTTTATCCTTTGGAAATACCATTTACTTACTGGTAAGTATTTACTTTCACTTTTCCTAGGCATGTCTATTGATAATGTATGGGACGGATATTCTTAATTTAGGGTCGATTTGCATGGGAACCGCTAGGGTTTTCGGAACTCGTCGGCTTATTCTTAACTATTTAAATGAGTACCCATGTTAACTTGCTAAAATAAAAAAAGTTTTTTTGAAAGGCTGAACTTTATGAAACTTCATTTTATTCCGCAAGTCATTGAACTACTTTGACAAACAAATTAGATTTTGAAATAATGCCTCATATATTCATAGCATCGCCTAATTGGTTCCCTATTCGCAACTGGTCAAACGACTGTACGTTACAACTCTTATTTGTTCTAGCTCTCAGCTCTTGAGTATTTTGTATTTTTGATAATTTTAGGATTTATCTTAATAACTGTTGTTTATATAAATTGGGCATGTAGTCTGGTGACATTCATATTAAAAACTCTATATATGATCAAAGTGTATTAAAAAACGTTTGAAATAGACACAAGATCTTACTATTGGTTTACAATATTTCACATATGTATTCCCTGTTACACGTCCTCCCTTTGGATACCAGTATTTTTTACCTCCCTTTGGATACCAGTATTTTTTACCTCTTGACCTTGAAGTTTGACCTACTTTCGAAAAAAAAAAATTAACCTTGCCCATAGCTTCTGAACGATTGGTGCTAGGACTTTCATATTTCATAAGGGTATTCCTTTTGCAAAGACCTTTCATTGTTTTTTTTTTTACCTAAGAGTTTAACCTACTTTTGAAAACTTTAACACTGCCCATAACTTCTGAACATTTGTAATAGGGTTTTCATATTTTTTTCATGTGTATTCTCAGTGGCAAGGCCTTTCTTTTGGCACCAACATTTTCTACCCTTTGACATTTAGCCCTCTTTTGAAAACACATTAACATTGCCCAAAACTTATGAGTTATTGGTGCGAAAGCTTTCATATTCAAAGCGTATTCCTTATGATAAGTCTTTTCTTTCGATACCAGGATTCTTAACCTAAAAACCTTGAACTTGGAATTTGACCTACTTTTGAAAATTGCAGCTAGGGCTTTCAAATTTCACAGGTATATTCCTCGAGACAAGACCTTTCTTTGGGTACCAGCATCTTTCATCTTTTGGCCTGGATTTTGACTTGCATTTGAGAAACTTTAACCTCCGCCATAAGCTGCTATACGGGGGCATCAGTGTTTCACAAACACATCTTGTTCCAGGATATTATGCTCAGAGGGTATTCATGGTCCAGGATGTAAACGTATTTAGTGTCTTACATGTACATTGCCTTACCAACTACGCTTGCCCGTAGTTCTGTCCGTTGACCAATTAACGCTAACATGGAACCACCCTCCTATCCAAGATTTTTGTGCTCAGTTCCCATCTCAGCACCTCAGGAATTCTAGCCCTAAGCTCTCTTACTGATCTACTACAAAGTTCAAAATTTTATGGCTCTTTGTCAAAAATATTAATACAGTAGTACCTGCATTTCTGTTCTAATTTTATTACTTAATATCGAGGGTTTAGTTGGTCTATTCTGATCAATTAAATTACAAAATAATTTACCAATTTATATTTCATTGCACCGACATCAAAATCCAATTTGTTCTCTCAAGATATTATTAGTATATGAAATTATAGTCTCTTTTCCTAGTCACTGTACATTTAGTACACAGTTAATGTCCATCCTGATTAATAAACCTTTGATTTCATTTGTCTGTCACTAATAAGTAACACTATTTGTTTAAAGAAGCCTTAGCACCAATGTTAATCGCTAAGAAGTTTGATGCAAGGTTAAAGCTTTTCAAAGTACATACGTCAAAGTCAAGATGTCTGAAATATTTTCCCCTAAGAAAGTTCTTGGCACAAGGTCAAATGGTTAAAGATACTGGTATCCTGTCGCAAGGAATACACATGTGAAATATGAAAGTCCTAGCACATCTCAAAAGTTATGTCCAAAGTAAAAGCTGGCAAAGTTGTTTCAAAAATAGGTTAATATCCAAGGTTAAGGCCAAGAGGTAAAAAAAATGTTTGAACTAATAGAAATGTCTTTTTTGAAAAAAAGGAAAGAAGCTTTTTTTGAAAATAAAGTTTTACGTGTTGGATAGCATACTGTAACTGAATATATAAAAAGAACGTTCGGGAGAAAGTACTGGAGAGATGTTTCTAATTTTTTGGATGTATTCTCGTCTTCCAAATAACATTTTTTTGTATATTGCCCAATATTACCAATTGTTTTCAAATATCATTTTCAGATATCGATGTTTTAACGATAAAACAGAAATGGACTTCTTTGACGTTAGGTCCGGGAGAAATATTATAACCGACACGCCAGGATTATTCCCAAGTCCACCATTATCACATATATCTTCTAGAAGATCTAGTAAAATATCCGAACACCCTTCAAATTCTTCAGCAGAGGAGAATAGGGAGGAACCGGGAAATTCGTTGGAAAATGAAGCTGATACAGTTCCGTTACCTGTTGAAGATCCCGTTGTTCCAACAGTAGAAAAGGGTTCACCTTTTACCAAGGTGAAGGACAAAACAAAACGTTTACCACCTCAAACACTCCCTAAACCCATTCGCAAACAATTAGAAAAAATGTTAGATCATCCAAAGCTAAATGTGAATTCTTCTCCACTTACAACCGAGGAATTACCACGAACACAAATGGTTAAAGCTCCTCAAAATATACCAGCTATTCCTGGTTTTCTACTGGAACTCGAACAGAAGCAAAGATGCATTTTACGTACTAAAATTAAAAACAATTTTGATCGAGACAGCCGTATTGTATCTACTGAGATAGAACATATTGAAGTATTAAATAAAAAATGCAAGCGTAGCACATACATGGACATGTCTGGAATGGAAAAATTGAGGCGACACAATGACGAGGAGGGTATATACGAAAATATGACGGCCTTGAGACGCATCGGACAAATGATTGGTCGAGCTGACAAAAAGAACGAACATATGTGTAGTCGAATAATAGGAAAAGAAGAAGCTCATTACTATGAGATAGGAAGTGCCGAGTGCGAATCTATTCTAGGGAATTTAAAAGACAGAAACCCAGAAAGACCTGTTATATGGAATGTAAAAACGAGAGAGAGAGAATATAACTATATTACAAAGATTGATGCAAGAGAAGAGGTTAACAGTAGGAAAAGGTGGACAAAATTTCGTACATCAAAACACTCTTCTCTAGAACCCCACTACATTTCTGTATTCTTTGACGATAGATCCAACACAGATAGTATCGGCACGGGATCGGATTTCGATCGTCTCTCTTATGTTTCTGCTCTTGATGGGATCTTTAGAAGTTCTACAAATGTGCATGAAAGTACGCACAATGCACACTTCGCATACGTATTTGATGGACTACAAGACGCAAAACTGCCTGTAGGGCCCTCTCATGAGTTCACAAATAAGGGTTTTGAAGAGTCTTTAGAACATAGCCAATCATGTGTAAAGAGGTTGTCAATAGAGAGCTCAGATTCCGGACTAAGTGATGAAGACTCAAAAAACAATGATTGCCTTTTTTGCCAATATAATGAAAAAGTTGTTTATGTTAACATATCTGAATTTCATAAACCAGACATTCCACCGCGGGGAGGAGGCCTTAAAGCGTTGTACAGACGAGGAAGTGCTAAATCTAAGATTGTGAAGAACGAAGAAATTAGGGTTCGGGTAGTAGGTAACGAGTCAGAACAAGGTAGATCAACAATGTACATCGAGTGAAATTGTGATTTTTTAAAATGATGAAATTATACATGTACATTTGCTACATAACTGTTGAAATATATTTAAGTTTTGAAATGAATTTTATACTGGTTGTGTGTTCAGCATTTTCATTAGATGAAAACCTGACTATTTTCATTTCATATATCACTTATATTTAATGTAAGAATCAAAAATGATTATTTACAATATATTTCAATATCGTGATTTTAAGTGTGATGGCTGGGTGGACCGTACCTTCTATTGAAAAAAAAATTTAAAAATATGCATACACGTATCTGATTCGCTTTTTCCATGCGCTCAATCTCGTGTGAGATATATATAGTCTGCCATTGCTTAGACACTATTTTATATATATATATATATATATATATATATATATATATATATATATATATATATATATATATATATATATATATATATTATGATGTCACCGGTAGGTATCAAATTATGTATCTTCCTTTAACCTTACATGTATGTAAGATTGTTACATGTTGAATTTATTGTACATCTTATTGGTACATGTAGGAGTGATTTATTTATTATAACTGAATATATTGTATATCCACAGAAAGAGTACCCAGTTATTCCCACTTATTATTTATTCTAATTATTTATTCTTGACTCCAGAATGAGTCATGTTTTCGAACAAATTTTCATTTGAGTAGCTATTTATATAATGTTCTCATTCTGGAGGTCGCTTCACTTTATGGTTTAAGAAAGGTTTAGGCAAGGAAAAAAATAAATGAAATTATAATACTCCAGATTGATTGATCTTCTTATAAAATGCTTGACCTGTTTCTTAAAACTTCTACCTGGAATACTATATTCCGTACTACTTAAGAATTTGTTTTTAAAAAATGAACCTGCGCTGCCCTACACTACACGATCATTGAGAATGGAAGTGAGATACAGTTATATGGACATTAGTTTATTAGAGGATATGTGAGGGTGTGTACATGTATGTGTAAAAATTGTGAAAAATAACTTTCTTCCATGAACTGGTAACAAAATCAATTTAGCTGAAAGAATACATACGAGGGTCGTTCAATAAATAATGTTTAAGGTCATCTAAAAATATTAAAAACACGTAAAGCAGATTCTGAATACTTTCAACCCCTCAAAGTATTACCTGTTAACATTTTCAAAATCTAAAAAATTCTTAAGTCTTTGAATCCATGACCAGAAAACCTCAGCATATTCATCTTTAGGGATGTCCTAAAGACACTGATGAATAGCAATTCCCATTACATATTTGAAATAGTAACGTCTTCCTCAGATTGTTTTCATGCGTTTTTATGAATAAAAAGATATTACAATATGGCCAAGATCTAGCGAGTATGGGGGATGGATCATCATTCTAGCCAAGGGTTTCTGATCCACTACTCTCCTTACAAACCCTTGGCCTATGGTGCTATCAAAATTCGGGATATTTTTCTTGAGATGTGGTTGTAGTAAATGATATTGTTCGACCAAACAGCGAATGTTATTGTAAATGACAATATCTCCTTTTGGGATATAACGTGAGTCTTTAGTTTAAAACACAAGTAAACAACGTTCCGTAAGATAAGGTGCTATTCTATAAATAGCTTTTTGTCATCCAGCTTTCGGTAGATGCATGTGCACATTATCTCACCAGGAATTCATTTTGCACCTTACATGACAAAACATCGCTGTATCTTTTTATGTTAATTATTCTTTAAATACATGTACATTTATTTTTTAATAGCTTTTATTTCTGTCGATGACGCAATCTGTGCGTATGTGGTAAGATTTGAGATCACGTGAGGTGAACAATTCCGACTTTTGACAGCGTCATAGGCCACGGGCTTGTGAGGTGAGTAGCGGATCAGAAACCCTTGGCTAGCGAAGATGAGGAAACCTAAGCTCTGTAAATGTTCTTTTCTTCAAAATTTCATTTATTTCTCTATGCGTATTTGCAGCGGCGTTGTCAGGTACAGAAAATTACCCTGGGGACCGGAATACGTTCTATTTCCATTAGTGAACTCTTCAAAATTAGAGGCGCGTTTGGTCGTCTGAATGGGACAGCATGGCGTTGCGGATAATACAAAACATGCCAATCTCAATCCAATTTTTAATGTTAAATGTATTTGTCATTCCAATTGAAGAATAGAAGAACTAAAAGACATATGTAAGAGAGCGAGAATCCTAAATTTATCATGCATTAATAAAAAATATATTTCCGAGGCATGTGTATTGTATTTAGATGTACCATACGATAAATAGATACATACGATCAACAATAGATATAAATTGATATCGTTGTCATTCCTACTCTTGATGTATATAAAGTCCACAACAATAAAATATTTCATTTGCATTTTCTTAGGATTTGTTCATCGACATTCAACATATTGTCTACATGTTTACGTTACGTTTGTCCCTGAAATCCCGCGAGATTTGTACATTTTCCGACTTTTTCACAAAAGAGCGCACTAAGAAGTATAACTCTTCCATAGTGGAAATAGAACGTATTCGGAGTTCCTTTGCAGGGAATCTGCTCAACTTTCAACAGTGTAGTTTCAACAAAAACATTTACCATTGATGGTCCTTTCTTTGGGTATATATATACATGTTTACTGGACCTCTTAAATAAAAAGAAAACTAATAAAACGTGTTTGGAACCCTTGCTTCTCTTTGCAATAATAGGACGACAGCTTTCTCTCCGAATCCACAATTTTAAAATTAATCTTCCTTTCCGGCTTTAAAAAGTGCACCCACGTTTCGTCATTTCTATCCCCCGTTTATCAAATCTTTTTTTTTTTTTTTTAATAAAAATGTTTATTTTGAAATAGACCATTGGCACATTTTAAGCGTGTTTTTTCATAGGCATTTGTAAGTAAAATATGGCACCCATCTTATAGAATTTCTGTTAATCTGATTCATTTTCTTTAACTGCTGTGGTGATGAAATTTCAAGTGTCTTAGAAACGTCTCCCACTGTAAATCTGGCATTTTCAGATATCATATTGTTCACAGTATCGATATATATTGGTGTCCTTACAGATTTGGACGAGTTTAACTGCGATAGATCTTTTAATTCTTCTTTTCTATTATAGGATTTCGGAATCCATCTGAAAACAATACAGCGTTAAAGACTATTCTTTCCTCATATCTAAACCATATCTTTGATATGGGTTCTTCAGCAATTTATGTAATAAAGTAAACTTTTCACATACGCACTCATTTTCATCTTCTTGGCAGAGATCATTTTAATCATTTTAAAACAATTTTTACCTCAGTGCTGTGACATTGCTAACTTTAAAAAGTAAATTCCTTTGCGAAGACAATAAGGAAAAGCATGAGGTTTCTGAGAATAGGAGTTCTTTAAAAGAACTTTTTAACTGTTAAAGAATAAAATTGAATACTTCTACATTTATTTTGATAAACTTTATTTTGCATTATTAATTGAATAACCATCGTATCTCTGATAATATTAACATAACTACTCAATGCTAACATTAGTTTTTCAAAGAGAAATGTAGTAAACATAGTTTTTAATTAAAATTAATACCTACCACTTCACTTACATTTACAATTACGTAAACATATTTTCTGTCAAGGATGTTTGTTCCACAGCCAGGAACAATAACTCTTATTTTAAATAGTCACAAAACGAATCCTGGAAATAAAATTTTTGTCGTGCAACAATTTGATTTGATTTGATCTGAACATATTTTATTTTAATAAATATATACAAGGGGATTGGGTACCAGTTCTGTGCAACAATATATTCGAGAAGTGGTGTAAATCAGATGTGATACTAAAAAATTCCAAGGAACTTTTGGAATATTTGAAATCACAAAATTTTACCAAAATCAACAAGTGAACATAAAAACTCACGACTTTTCAACTTTATATACAGATATTCCCCACGATAAATTAAAGTCCAGACTTTCTGACATCGTTGACAGCTGCTTTTGCAATAAAAATGGAACTCGTAAATTTACTTACCTTGTCATTGGTCTTTTGCAAAATTACTTTGTTAAAAAACAATCTGATTGTACACATAAGTACTCTGAAGTTGACATTAAAAAGATGCTCGAGTTTCTGATTGACAATATCTATGTGGTTTTTGGAGACCAGGTCTTCTAACAATCTATTGGAATTCCAAGGGGTACCAATTGAGCCTCGTTATTAGCAGACCTATTTTTGTATTCATATGAAGCAGATTTTGTTCAAAATCTTTTACGTGAAAAGAAGAAAACACTTGCTGTGGCCTTCAACTCGACATCTAGATATATCGACGACGTATTGTCAATTAACAATGGTTATTTCCATTCTTATGTCGACATGATATATCCCAGTGAGCTTCAGATAAAAGATACCACAGAATCTGACACATCTGTTCCATATTTGGATATTTTATTAGAAAAAGACGTTAATGGTAATCTAACAGCAAAACTTTATGACAAACGTGATAACTTTAACTTTTCAATCGTCAACGTCCCTTACTTATGCAGCAATACACCCTTATCACCTACATACGGGGTTTATATCTCTCAGTTGATTCGATACGCCAGAGCATGCTCTACGTATAAACAATTTCTAAAACGAGGTAAGTTATTGACAAACAAGTTGATGAAACAAGAATATCAGCAATCTCGTTTTAAGTCATCATTTCGTAAGTTCTATGGTCGATTCAATGACCTTGTCAGCAAATATAATCTATCATCAAGTCAAATGTTGACTGACTTTTTTCATACAAATTGTATGACCATTATTTACACATTGAATTGTTTTCCGTTATTTTTCTGTTATATCCCGATCATGACAAGGAGCACACGGCGGGTGTGACCGGTCGGCATGAGATGCTCACTCCTCCATGGCACCTGATCCCACCTCTGATGTCTGAAAGGTCCGTGTTTGGTCTACTCCTATTTTGTCATGTTTAATGGACTTTTGAGCTCGAATACTGTGCGTTATCTCCACATATTTCATTCTCAAAACCTAATTCGCCCTCTCCCTACATGGAACAAATATGTCAACAAAATTGAAACTTATGTTACATGTGACATACACTTGTATAGAATAAATTCAAATATTCACATTTGCTGTGTTTTTCTACTAAGCAACTGTGAAATTGATTTGATGCCGTTTTCATGTATACTCACGCGTAGAAATATGCACAGAGAAACTTGCGCTAAAGTGACGTCATAATAAGCTACTGAGACGTTAATTAAAATGTAACGATATAGGGCAGCGAATAATTCGAACACGAAGTATATTTTTGTTGATTTTATGACATGTTAAATGTAAATATAAGGAATGTTTTAACTTTATATGAATTATTGGTGTGTAAATCACACAGACTTGCATGTAGGCATATTTTTCATGAAGCGCTAGCGCGCTTCATGAATCTCACAAAATTTAAAAACATTCCCTAATTAACTCACAACAGGAATATATATACTATTATTATACCTCTACTGTTTTAACTTTATATAAAATTAATACCATAAAACTGTCTATTTTCCCGAGAAGATACAATTTCTTCCATCTGAGGACTACTCCCTGAAAAATCAGAGCTACTCCCTGGGACTACTCCCTCATGAATATTTATTATTAATTTTAACCAATTAAAATGAACAGTGGCCGGAGCGTTCAAGGAATCTCGAGTCCGTGACGTAATGTTATTAGCAATGTAACTATGACGTCAAAGCATTTCGACATGCGATGTCAAAATCATACTGGAATTTCTAAGCAAAAAGAGGACAACGATAATCCTTCGAAATGTCTGTGAAATTAAAAAAAAAAAATTTTATTTTTCCCGTTTTGATGCATTATATATTTAACAAAATTGGAATTACATGCATTTTTGATTATTTATATAAATGCCTCTCTATTGTTTTTAAAATGTCTAAGTCTCTATAGTTAATAAATCTCCTTTGTTTGTTTCGGTATAATAAAACAGTTCTGGAATGGGTACTCTGGAAATATCAAATTTATGGTTCCCCTCGGCAGGAAACTATTTCCCTCGGCGGCTTCGCCGCCTCGGGAAATAGTTTCCTTCCTCGGGGAACTATAAATTTGCTATTTCCCTCATACCCATTCCATAACTGTATACTCTAATAGGCTAATATACAATAATAGAGTACAAAGATTAATGAATTAAATATCAGAATATTGAATGCATGAATGCACACTACTCATATTCAGCAACACTGAGTGAAGTATCCCCTGAAGTAATTTGAAAGTATTGGTGTCAATAATATAAACTTAATCAAATCTCAAAAACTTATCGAAAAGAAAAAATCTTTCCTGACCTCAGTATAATTGGGACACGAGAAAAAAATAATGAAGTGTGTCTTCTACCTGTTTATAATAAACTAGATATAATGTTACACCTATAAAGATCAATGTTAAGTGCACAAATAGGTCTTAGTCTAGTGAGTACTATATTACATGTACATGCATAAGATCGCCTTTTCCAAAACTAAAATAAGGCGGAGCTACTGTTATTTTTTGCATGCTCGAGTTTCTGTAGTACGTACAGCGGTAGTGAATTTCAGATGTTAACTTCAGTTGGATTGATTGATTGATTGTATGTTGCTTTACGTCCCATTCGAGAAATTTTCACTCATATAGGGACGTCACCATATACCGGTATAGGGCTTCAAATTTTGACCTTTACTCGGCACTCAGGGCCACTGAGCAGAGGGATCTTTATCGTGCCATCGCCTGCCGTGACACGGAGCCTCGGTTTTTGAGATCTCATCCAAAGGACCCGCAACTTTCACTTCAAAGTGCCGAGCGGATGGCGAAAGAACAGTTGCTACCCATTTTTTATCGACTTAGGTCAGTCGCGGCCGAGATTCGAACTCAAGACCTCCCGATCACGGAGCGAGCACTCTACCGACTAAGCTACCGTGAACGGTAACTACAGTTGGAACAAATGATTATTTGTAAGTTTGCAGTCTACAGAGGGTATCTTACAGTTTTGAAAATGTCGTGTTGTATAAACGGAAGCGTTGCCTCGCATGCCAGGCATAATATCACAAAGATAACCTGGAGGAACAAAAATATTTTGAATTTTTACATACGTGTAGTATTTAATCTGTGTAGCTTGCGTGAATCTGAGCGGCCCTCGTGCAGCCAGTTTCGTAATACAAAGAATCTCTAGATGCTATCAGATAAATAAAAATTCGGACTGTGTATAGTTGTAATTTTCAGAATCAATAACTAAACAATCATCCTACACTGATCAAGCATATTCGAGTTGAGGGCGGAAAAATGACGAACTACACAGGAGTGAAGGAGTTTTTCGATTCATAAGATTTTAAGCTTTTCCAATTTTTAGGTATGCATAAGAAGTAAGATTTCAATATTAAATGACCAACTTAAGTTGAGTTGCTCCTAAATGCATTCTTGTGGGTTGCCTTGTAAAAAATCTTATTGGGGGCTCTAAATTTGTTCTTCTGTTAAACAATATTAGTCTTGGAGGGATCAAATTTTAGTAAGCATTTCTTAGACCACTCTTCTAGAGATTTAAGATCATTATTTAAATTACCTACTATAGACTTTACATATTTTGGTGCGTACTGTAAACCGTATAGTAGGGAAATTATCTTTTAAAAACATTTTGTCAGCTACATCATTTAGATAAATATAATAATCCACCTATCACAGAACCTTGAGGTACCCCGACATAGATTCGTGTGTTTCCATTAATAAATACACAGTAGAATGACTAGGTAAAAACAGCTTTGTGTTTATAAAGAACATATTAATAAAGAGTTTTAAGTATGTAGTCGTAAAATTTTCAGTTGCTTTGTCAATTGATTCAGCGTTGCAAATAAAACATTCCCGGTCAGTAGTTTCGACAATAGCGTTCAGTTTTATCATATCCGCATTGTAATCCCATAATTTTCTAACATAAGGTTGACTTTTTCACAAAAACATATGTAGCTTTACGATTGCTCAGTGTATTGTCTGTGTCTATCAAGCCTGAAAGGAGAGCTTCGAGGTCTGTGCTGTTAAAAACTTGGCAAATATTCAATAAGGGTGTTCGAGGTTTTTGTAATTTGTGTGGCTTCTCGGATTATGTTTGTCATGTGATAATTTAACGACCCTCTATACACCAATGAAAAAAATGTTTCTTGAACTCTGCGGAAATTATATCATATAAAAATGTAAATCTGGAGCTTATCAGTGTTTTTCAACATAGGGTACCTGTCATTTACCTCCAGGAAAGACAAAGACAATGAAGTAACCAACTGAAAAGACTGTTAGCTTCTTAATTGAGAAAACAACATGCAGATAAAATGTTCAATTAATTCATCTAGGCTAAATGAAATGATTGAAATGTTTGAATTGATAACAAATTGAGTAGTAAACTTAAAAGATTTTAATTTATTGAATTTTAGGTCTAAGGGCAAATCACTCTACAGGTTAACTGCATAAAAATGCCATGGGATTAGAATTTTTATTGTGCAGTTTATAGAGGGTCCTTATATCTTGACATCTTTTATTTTCGGATTTAAACGAGAACAGAGAACAATAATAAATTTACTGGATATATCCGATGCTTTATCAAGTGATCACAAAAAGAACTCCGAACGATGGTATTGTTCTGCCGTCTACCTCCAAGTCAATTTTCAAAAGTTTTAATATTTTAACGATTTTTTTTTTATTTACATGGATATTTATGTGAATTTTCATAAAACATAATTTATTTGGGAAAACAGAGAGATGTCAATGCAAAATAGAATCTGCAATCTAATTTGATATAATAACTAACTAATGAACTCTGTTTAAATATAAAAGTGAAATAGGTGATATTAAGTTTCTAACCAATAGCCTGACTTCAGCAAAATTGACTATTTGCATGACCGATTGCTTGTCAGTATGAAATAACTTATTGTTAGCCAAAGGTACCGGTACCTTACACTAAATACAAATGGCGAGTTTTATATAAAAAAAAAAAAAACCCAAACATGTCATTCTAATCTATTCTAAAATGATATGGCGATCACCTAAAGTCCACTTTTTGTGAAAAAATATCCCGAAAATCCAAGATATACCACCTGTAAATATCTGTATATATTGTCAGTCCATGCTCAGTGATGTGTGCGGAGTTTAACAAATTGAACAAACCCGGTGAAACGTAAACATTAACAGTAATAGAGCTCGTGCCCTGTTTACAAAACATTTTACTTTTGGGCTCGAGTGCTGTCGTTATCTCCAAGAGTTTACGTTCCACCGGGTGTGTTAAATTACCTTAACGGTGACATAAGGTGTTTCGATTTCAACCCACACTTCCGGACATTTCTCTAAACATCCATTCGCAAGAGTGACCTCGCTCACGCCCCTTGTTAAATCATCTCTCCTAATCAACTTCTCTGCCACCAGAATTGAAGTGCATCCCGTGCCCCTTAACACAGCAGCTTCCTTACCGTTCACCCTTCCGGTCTCAATTTTTCAGCCCACTACATTTTTCTCCGTAACTCCCGGTCTTTGCTTTACCAACCACGGGTAACTCCAAAGCAAAGACCTTCCTCGTCATCGTTGGTGAATGAACTAACCCTACTTTACTCTTACCTTCGGTAGGTTACACTGTCTTATAGGCTTCTCTACCGATTGTTTTCCAGACCTTAAGTCCTTATCAGTTATTTAACGTAATAGACAAATGTTTATAAAATGTCCAATCCTTTGACGCATAAAACACCTCTTTTCCAGATTGTTTTGCTGAGTTGGCTGAACTTCAAACTTACCTCTATTATCCTTTGACGTACTATATAGTACATTGTACTATAGATAAGTTTTCAATTGACACGATTTTAGCAAGAGTTATTTCCCGATGGTCGCCATATTGGAGGTATACAAGCCCAAATCCCTTCGTTATCCAACTACTTTAAACTTGTCATACTGGGCAATTGGGTGAAGATAACACAATTTTTCTTACAAATTTATGCTAACAGCAAGCTCGATCATTTCATCTGCTGATTTTGGTTGCCTCTCTTTCAAGCATACCTGCAAATCCTTAGATGAACTGTTAACCAGCTGTTCTCTTAAAACTACATCAACCAACTTATCAAAGTCCTTGTTGTCTTTCTCTAATTGACACCAATTCTCAAAATAGTTTGGCGCACAGGTGTAAAACTCTCTGAAAGTTTCGTTTGAATGTTGTTTATTAGCCTTAAACGTATCCTTGTAAGTGCTAGCTGTCAATTCATACCTCTTCAGCATTGCCTTCTTGATTGCGATGAAGTTGAATTATGTTGCTTATCAGTTTTGTTGTTTTATGTGTAAATAGTTGTAATTATATCCTTAGTTTGGTTCCGTAGTTGAGAGTGTTCGTAAATAGGGCTATTTTTAGTGCAACCGGTTTGGTCAGTGAGAGTCGTGGCTGTTAGTCAAGTGTGCGGCCACGTTTTGATTTTGTCCTGTAGTTGATGTTCCATGGCGAATTCCAGAAGTTAGTCTGGTAAACGGGTAGCCAAGGAGTCGGTAATTTTACTACATGGGCATTTCTTTCTCCAGCCGGTAAGTTATAATTTTCTTTTGTGTATATTTTGTGGATTTTGTTATAACTTTACGGGTGTGTTGTTTGTTATTACTATATGTAGTTTAAGTGGGTAGTGTATAGGTTTTAGAAAAGGTAATAATTGTTTCAGAGCGGGGGGGGGGGGGGTTATGATTATAAACCCAGGGCTAAAGTAGGTTTAAAACCTCACGAGGGAGTTTGGGTCGTGTGTTGAGACGGGGGCCAAAACAAGTTGGTGACGCAGGGCGTGGTGTACGTGGACAGTCTCTATAGAGTATTGGTGACAGTTCACGGAGTATAATGAGGAGTAAATTCTCAAGTTGTCCAGTGAGAGACCGGTGAGTGGGCTGGAATCGGAGGGGCGGAGTGTTCGTTGTATTGAGGCCCAGTGGTGTAAAGTTTAATGTAACAGTTTTTATAGCCAAAAGCCAAACTTCCAGTTCAGTTTACAGAAATAAAACATTGATAAGAATTACATTTTGACATTTAACGGATTTTATATTTACAGATATTGTTTAATTAAAAGAGAATTTTTTTCTGCGGAAACTTAATACCGTGTTGAACTTTTGTTTCCATTTAAAGATATAATTTATGTTTTGAAAGCAACATCTGTTTTATTGACAATTGATTGTGTTTGAAGTTAAATCTTTCTTTCATTGTCAATATTATCTGGTTTGCAATTTAAAGTTATAATTTGTTTCTTTGTGAGAGAGGGTGCGCGAGAGTGTGTTTGTTTTGAAATTTTCTATTTTTTTATTAAATAAATTAAATTTGTTTTATTTATTCTACGGCTTATCGTTTTCTCTACTGCCTGCACAAAATCCAAAAGAACTTCATGACATGGTGGCAGCGGTGGGATTTTATGGTCATTGGTGTAGAGAGGAAGATATTCAGTAGAATATTTATGTGTCGCAGGAAAAGTTCGATTATCATCAAATTTCGCAATTTTTATATTCAGTGAACTGAAAGTTTGTGGCTTTTCATATTTATTTGTCTTGTGTCTGGTTACAATGTCGTTGCCTAGTTGGATTCGTGAGGCAGTTGTTAAGGGCCAAGATTTGTCTGGAAATGTGAAAGCATGCATCTTCAATTGAGTGAGATGAACGTATGGAAAGAAGGGAAGAGAAGAGGGAAAGAAGGGAAGAGAAGAGACAGGAAATGGAACTGCAGCGGTTAGCTATGGAAAGAGAAGCAGAACAGAAAAAAAACAGAAAAAAAAACAGATACTGGAGAAGGATATGAAGGAGAAAAGGCAGCTTATGGAAAAGGAAATGGAGGAAAAGAGGTTACAGGTAAAAATGGGAGAGTTAGATTTACAAGAGCAAGAGCTGAAATCCAAAGGTACATTAGCAGAGGCACAGAAAAAGGAGCAGAAACATGATGTTAAGTATTTGTTTCCTAAGTATGTAGAAGATGGGGATATTGATGTTTTTCTCAGATCTTTTGAGAGACTGGCAAATATGCACAAGTGGCTGAAACCTGAATGGGTTCTACGACTAGTTCCTCAGTTAAAGATAAGGCGCTGGATACATATGCACGGTTGGGGGAAGACGAGTCCAACGATTGTGACATCATCAAAAAGGCAATACTGAAGAGGTATGATTTGACAGCTAGCACTTATAAGGATAAGTTTAGGGCTTGTAAACAATACTCAAACGAAACTTTCAGAGAGTTTTACACTCGTGCGCTAAACTATTTTGAGCATTGATGTCAATTAGAGAAAGTTAACAGGAACTTTGATAAGTTGGTTGATGTAGTTTTGAGAAGACAGCTGGTCAATAGTTCATCTAAGGATATGCAGGTATGGTTGAAAGAGAGACAACCAAAATCAGCAGATGAAATGATCGAGCTTGCAGAAGCCTATCAGAATGTGCATCGTGGGTCGGTGTTAACGAGTAGAATACAACCCAATATTACCTCAAAGAATAATAGAGGTAAGTTTAAAATTCAGCCAACTCAGCAAAACAATCTGGAAAAGAGCTGGTTTGGTTTTAGGCTACTAAATATCGTATAAAAACTGTTACATTAAACTTTACACCACTGGGCCTCCATACAACGAACACTCCGCCCCTCCGATTCCAGCCCTGGACTCACAGGTCACCCGCTGGACAACTTTAGAATTTACTCCCCATCGTACTGTCATGAACTATCACCAATTCTCTATACGCACTGTCCGCGTGCACCACGCCCTGCGTCACCATCCTGTTTTGGCCCCCGTCTCGACAAACGGCCCGAACTCCCTCTTGAGGTCCTAAAACCTACTTCAGCCCCAGGTTTATAATCTAACCCCTCCGGACTGAAACAATAATTAATTTATCTAAAACCTATACAATACTCACTTAAACACTGTTAAACTACGAATAGTTATAACAAACAACACACCCGTAAAGTTGGAACAAACCCCACAAGGTTCACTTAGGCCTTTTTTGGCCCTGTGAATTTCAGAAAAAACTGAAACTGCTTGATTTTTGTTGACAATACTTTTAATATCATTTAGACCTTTGGTGACTGCATATCAATTAAAAATGACGTAATTTTCTGGCTAGTCAATGTATTATGACGTCATGAAATGCGTCATTTTCCTCATATCCTGAAAAATTCTACAAAAACAGCCAATCAATTTTTAAAGCTATTTTTCGATATTTAATATAGAGCGCAACCTCTGATCTAAAATATGCAACTATTAAATGATAGAACTATTTCTGAGGATTACAAAACATGTTTTATTTTTTAGATCAGAGGGTGCGCTCATATTATTTCTCTTCTGTGAATGTACTCAAATATACTTGTTTTCCTTAAAATTCAAGAACATTGCAATTCCATGAAGCTAGTTTTCCAAGACCTTGGCTTTAAGAAGAAAATTTTTAATAGAAAATGAAAGCACTAAATTCATACTTTATCTTGATGTTTAAAATGGAACATAAAGTGTTAGTCAATAAATTGGTACAGTTAAAACTGCCATAGCGACCCACTGTATTAAGCGACTCACTGTCATATGTGACCGTAAGAATTCCCCCCAATGCTTTTTCCTTTATATTATACCTGTATTTAACGACCACCTGTCTAATGCGACCAGCGACCGTGATTTTCCTGACCATTTTTTGTAATTTCAGGCAATTTTACCTGGATTTAACGACTATATATTTCCGATTCCTACTTTCGATTTCGGTCGAGTATGCTACGTATTTTTGGTTCAAAACATCTACAGACACGCGTTAATTTCATCTAATAATTATATCATGCGAGTGTTAGGAATAAAACAACATATCAAAATAAATATTTTTACTTACGTTTTGATATTTATTGAATAAACATTAAAATCCAATACATAAACATTCAGGTTTGTTCTCTCCAATGATTGAGTGCCATTTTGAAAATATAGACGTTCGAGGTCGATCCCGATATCATTTCGTGCTATAAGGGCCAAATGGATATTCAACTATATAACCTGCCTGTTTAACTTTTAATTAACAAGAAACTAAATCCTAGATGTTTATTTAAGTGAAATGTGTCACCAACGGGGTAAGTAAACACACGCTAGCTAGCACCCATAACAGGTGATAATTGAAGTAGGTGACAAACAGGCAATTAGACGCGGTAGTTCAGTAATGAAAAAAAAAATAATTAGGTTAAATAAATTTTTAGTCATAAATATAACTTAATTTGTTACCAAGTGCATAACAAAAAATCATGATACAGTTTTAATTCTTAGTAACTTGCAAAACATACGAAGTTATCATGTAAAAAAAAAAAAAAAAAAAAAATATAGAAAAAATCTATGCAGCTTTTTTTATACTGTATAAAAACTATTTAATATTTTCAGATGTTCACAATATTTCCCAATTATAATCAAGTTACTCATGTGCAGATCAAGCAAATTTTATTACTGAGCAGGACAATTATACCTATAATATAAAAGCATTTAGAGTTGAGCAGTACCTATAAAATACATTCCACATACACGTGTAATATTTTCAGCATTGTATATTTGAACACTGCTGAAAATAAGCAACCTGTATTAAGAGACCACCTGTCATATGTGACCTTTTTTCCTTTCTCCGTTGGAAGGTCTCTTAATACAGGTTTGACTGTATATCTACAGGGCCATTTTATGCATAAAGTGAACCTAGCTCTTTATTTTCCGTAGACAACGAGAAGAGTTTTGGATTAGAAAGCTAGGGACAGCCTTTCCCTATGGATGTAATGACAATGTCGATAGTGTTGGAAATCTTTCCAGTCCACAGTGTAACAATGTAAATGTGATGGGACTTCTTAACCATACACAGAGACGTAAGCGTAATTATGGACATCGGTCTTACAATAAACCTTTAATACACGATGTCTCTTTTGATTCATTACTACTTTACGTAAACAACAGTTAGGTCTACATCATATTCGCACCAAACTTTACTCTTTTAAGTAGTCTTCTTCAAACGGCCAAGAAAAGTCCATTTCTTGATTCCTCGACACCAGAATATAGTCTTGGAAGTGTGATTATGGATATTGCAAATCAAAGGCTTTTTAAACCCCCACGTTTTACTGAAGAAAATGCAGCTAAAACAATCCGTTTTTCCCTTAAACTTCAATATGCCAACAAAGGAATTGACGCGGTTAATATAAGTAATATTCTTAATCACAAAAGGGTCCAGTCTTCTATTCCACCATATTTCAAGTTGAAGACTACACCTTGTATTTCCTACAAATATACATCGACTATTGCTTCCAAACTTTTTAATTACAAAAAAACTTTACAGGGCCTGGATATCGAATATCATGAAACATAATCCTCCATCGTGTTCTATTTTATTCTTCTTCACCCTATAACTTTAGTCCTGTTGGACACGTTTATTACTGGTAACGTAGATATACATAGTTAATAATGAGGACCTTAGTTCACTACTTTTAAAAGGTCCTAAATATAGGGAACCTCGATCCTTCAACTGGAGTCGGAATTTCATAAATATTATGGATTCTGCAGAGGATTACGCCAGGCGATGGGCCAGACATGAAAAAGAAGACCTTGACACTTTGTCAGAATGGATTAAATGTATCAGATATATGTTAAAATCGCGCATTAAAAGATTGAGGGGCAATATGAGAATCATATATCCTTCTGTATTCAATAATCCATAAGTGAAAAAAGAATTAGATAGATTACATGAACAGTACGTACTGGTCCCTGCTGAGAAAGCAGGTAAGAACATTTTCTTTGTTTGTAAGACTCATTATATTAAATGTATTTTAGAGGTACTTGGATTTAATTCTACAAGTGGTAATCTAACTTGTACTCATAGTTCCCTTTCTAAGGAAGATATTCTTCAAAATCATATGTCAGTTTTGAATATTTTTAATATTCCAAACAACCAAAATGAATTTGAATTACCATATTTATACTGGATTCCGAAACTTCATAAAAAATCCTTACAAACAAAGATACATAGCGGGTTCCAGTAAATGTTCAACCAAGCCTCTTTATTTACTCCTCACTAAGATAATAACAGTAGTGAAGGAGAAAACTTCAGGCTTTTTGATATCATTGACAGCTGCTTTTTCAATAAAAATGGAACTCGTAAATTTACTTACCTTGTCATCGGTCATTTGCAAAATTATTTTGTTAAAAAACATTCTGATTGTACAGACAAGTACTCTGAAGTTGACATTAAAATGATGCTTGAGTTTCTGATTGACAATATCTATGTGGTTTTTGGAGACCAGGTCTTCCAACAATCTATTGGAATTTCCATGGGTACCAATTGCGCCCCGTTATTAGCAGACCTTTTTTGTAATTATATGAAGCAAAATTTGTCCAAAATCTTGTACGTGAAAAGAAGAAAACACTTGCTGTGGCCTTCAACTCGACATTTAGATACATCGACGACGTATTGTCAATTAACAATGGCTATTTCCATTCTTATGTTGATACGATATATCCCAGTGAGCTTGAGATAAAACATACCACAGAGTCTGACACATCTGTTTCATATTTGGACATTTTACTTGAAAAAGACGTTAATGGTAATCTAGATAACAATCAAGCTTCATGATAAACGTGATGATTTTAACTTTTCAATCGTCAACTTCCCTTACTTATGCAGCAAAGTAATACCTTCATCACCTGCATACGGGGTATATATCTCTAAGTTGATTCGATATGCAAGAGCATGCTCTACGTATGTACAATTTCTAAAACGAGGGAAATTATTGTCAAACAAGTTGATGAAACAAGAATATCAGCTGTCTCGTTTAAAGTCATCATTTCGTAAGTGCTATGGTCGATACAATGACCTTGTCAGCATGCAAATACAATTTATCATTGAGTCAAATGCTATCTGACGTTTTTCATACTAATTGTAGGCCATTATTTACACACTGAATTGTTGAGGGATTGTTCCGTTATTTCCCGATCATGACAAGGAGCATACGGCGGGTGTGACCGGTCGGCAAGGAATGCTCACTCCTCCATGGCACCTGATCCCACCTCTGATGTTTGGAGGTTCGTGTTTGCTCTGCTCCTAAATTGTATTGTTTAATGGACTTTTGAGCTTGAATACTGTTCGTTATCTCCATATATTTCATACAAAAGAAAATAATATCTTACCAGCTGGAGAAAGAAATGCCCATGTAGTAAATTTACCGACTCCCTGGCTACCAGTTTAACAAACTTCTGGAATTCGCCATGGAACATCGACTACAGGAGAAAATCAAAACATGGCCTCACACTTGACAAACAGCCACGACTTTCAGTGACCAAACCAGTTAAAATAAAAATAGCCCTATTCACGAACACTCTCAACTACGGAACCAAACTAGCGATATAATTTCAACTATTTACACACAAAATAACAAAACTAATTTAACAGCATAATTCAACTTCATCACATTCTCCCTCATGGGGTTTTGTACAGATTTTGGAGATTAAAGATTTTTGTGGGTCTAAAGAAGATGAAAAATATTTTGGAAGTTGGCGTCCAAAGTGTAGATGAGGGGTTTTGTTGATGGCCGAAGGTGGCGTTTGTATAGCTTTGTAGATAAATTAGAAACATCGTCTGGCAATGAAGAAGAAGTCATTATACGTCTTTGTAGTAGTTACACAATAGGTTTTAGTTGGTTATGTACAGAAGGACGAAGGTGGGGAAAAAATGTCACGAGGACGCGCAGCGTCGTGACATTTTTGCCCCGCCTTCGTCCTTCTATACATAACCAATTAAAACCTTTTGTGTAAGTCACATGTATCAGATCCCTACAAAGTATCTTGCACGTGCAAAAAGAAATTTCGGCGCTTCATTTCCCGCTTAGAAGTGAATGTGGACGGGTAATAAAGCAGTAAAATGGACGTGGACGATACCTGCGAGGGTTTATTTGATTTGGGGAGCCTGTGGGACACTACAATTGACGACATTACTCTTTCAGAAGCAACTGAGGACACTACAATTGACGACATTACTCTTTCAGAAGCAACTGAGCAGATAGAGAAGGAGATTGAGTGCGAAAATTTTCTAGAGAACATCACATTATCTAAGGCAATCACCTTGTACAATCCCGCACCCGATGACATGGAATTGGACTACGCATTTGATTTTGACCTGCTCGCAAAAAAGGAGGGAGGATCGAAGATGTCGGTGGGTCGTTATGGTCATTTTGTAAATGACAGTGATTTAAAAGAGTTGTTTAATTCAACAGAGAGCAAGAACACCCGCAAGAACACAAATTGGTCGGTAACTACTTTTAACGACTGGCGCTCCGCTCGGAATTTGACAACAGGCGACCAGATTCCGGATATTCTGTCGTTCTCTGCAGAGGAACTTAATTTTTGGTTGTCAAGATTTGTTGTTGAAACGCGACGCAAAGATGGCAAGGCGTACCCACCTAAAACACTTTACATGCTGTGTACTGGACTTTTAAGACATTTGCGAGAAATATAATGGTGTGCATTTGAATTTTCTAGATGAAAAGAACTCCCAATTTTACGAATTTCGGAAGACTCTTAGCGCGCGAATGGCAGAACTTACCGCACAAGGAGTGGGGACGTCTACTAAACAGGCCGAGCCGATTTCTGAAGAGGCAGAAAATGTTCTTTGGGAAAAGGGTCTCCTCGGCAACAGTACAGGAGAATCTATGCTAAATACTATCTTTTTCTACAATTGCAAAGTTTTTGGCCTGAGAGCTATTGACGAACACAAAACATTATCAGTTAATCGGGTTTGTAAATGCATGTGGTGCAAAATGCTGAAAAAAATTTAATTTCTATATCGATCTGTTAATTTACTTTTGACCTTATATAGAATTTATATTAATAATTACAAATACATAATTGCGAACAAAACTATTGATAAAAGTAAATTGTGCAATGTTTATTAGAATAATTACAATCTGAATGTACAATGTCATTTTTTTAAGGTGGGTTGTATCAAAGACATGTGAGCGCGAAATCAATAAGACATCACTTCCAGGGGGAAAAGTATACAATATCTACAAGGAATACTTCAATCTGGTGGTGGTTAATTCAGAAAATAACATTTTACCGGCGACCATTGGCAAACGGAGAAAAGAGCGTAGTCCATTTCAGAGTACAACCCATTGGAGTCAACAAATTATCTACAATTATGAAAAATATGTGTGATAAAGCCGGAATTCCCGGATTCTTTTCTAATCATTCGGGTAAGCGCACTTGCGCAACCTCTCTCTACCAAGCTGGGGTACCGGAACAGGAAATTATGGAACGTACAGGCCACAGATCTATAGTGTCCGTAAATACAAGAGTCCAAGTGAGGAGATGCTACGTGATATTTCCAACGCACTGGAACCTGAGATGAACCGGTCGGCAAAAACCTTGGACGAAATTGAAAATCCAAAGCATGGAGATTGCGAGTGTAAAAACACATTTAACAATCGTCAAGTATATTTCAATCTTTGAAAAGGGTGTTCATTGTAAAAGTAGAGATGAAGTATTAATTTTTCGTTTCATTTTATACAGTGGATAATTTCTCCCCCGACAGAAAAGGCGGACTACAAATGTATGTGAATTCTTTGTTAATTAATTTTGAGGAAAATGTACCTTTGCAATGAATATTAAAGTTAGAAATTTATGCAAATGATTTACGTCATGATTTTATTATAGCAGTTTTGCCACGCCTATTGGGTATCAATGGTTATGTACAGATACCCACAGTTAAGATCAAAAGAAAATTACCCCTGCTATGATACATGTGATGATGAATGCTCCGTGAAACTTGCTTCGATAGACCTTTTACGTTTAGTATCGGGGCACTGTTTGAAATCGATATAAGGTGGTGAGTAGATCTCGCTAGACTGAACACAAGTCACGATTAGATCAAAAAATTGCATTCGACTTAATTAGATTGAAATAAATGTTTCAATATTTATCAGGTCAAAGAAACCCACATTATCTAAAAGATAAGAATGTAAAAATGGAGCTTGTCCCTTTCCGTATACTAGTATATGTGTTATTCAACGCTTAATCAAGAATGTTGTTTGAAAAAAGCTTAATATTGTGAATATTGATTGTGATATCATTAATAAGTCTGAACCCTATTAAAAAAGCATATGTTTTAATTAGCGAATCTGGATTGTTAAAAAGTCATTTAATTGATAGACAATTAATATCTATAGGCATTTAATAACACAATCATGTTAATTTGCAAATTTTTTCTGAAAGATATATATGAAATTTCATAAACGAACACTTTGTTTAACAACTCAAACAATTCAAATTAAGTTGTCCTGTTTTATGTAAAATTAACTGGGCATACATGTAATAAGATTTTAAATTTGTCCTTTTATATTATAAATGTTTGATACAGTATACTTTTTTTTTAAATTTAAATTTTCTGGTGTATAACCATTTGTAAGTTGACGATACATTATCAGATCAAACAAGCAACAAAATACAAATAATTCAAATAATTAAACACAAACAATATTTACGTTACGAATGGTAACGTAGAAACTTTGCACTTAAAACTGTACAAAGTGCACAACTTGCTCAAAATGGAAAAATCCAGTGTTAAACCATATAGTCCTTGAGCCACTGGGGGTGGTCGGTACCATTTTGAGTGAATAAACCTAATAGTGATATTTGGTAAGGTATACCCCTAACTAGTTAGGAAATGTATGATAGCATCAAATCCGTTGTGGCTTCCATACTGGAGACAGAGTTATTGCCCTTGATGTGTTCAAATTTGGTACTTTGATCTAAATACTTTTGCTACCTCGGAAGTATTTGTCTCACAGTCGCCAAACGTGATAGAAAGTTTGACTAGAATGTGCAATTAGTTAAAGATATGAGGATGACCAGATTGAAATAGCATAAACTGAGTTACTGGCCCTGATTCTAACAAAAATTGCATATTTTTCACTTTTATTCAACCATTACCTCATAAATCTTAATAACATAGAACCAGTTAAATACCAAAGTTCATATATATAATGAGGCAAATGATTATGCACATGTGTTGCTCAATTTTTGATGTCCAAAATGTAAAACAAATTACCGTCCTTACTTAGAAAAACATAAAAGTGTCCATTATTATTATGGTTTAGTTTGAAATTATATAAATAAAACATTTTGCATGAAGGCTCTACTGGATGCCTGAATTGACATATTCACAATATCATCATCATCATTACCAATCATTTTCATTTTCATTGTCCTCTGTGTTTTCATCCTCATTTAGTTCATTGTCCGATTCGTAAAGTGATTCTCGATTTTCACAATCAGCAAGTTTACACATATCAGTGCAATTAAGTCCATTTATCACACACACACACATTTCGGCAATGTACATTTTTTATACAGTTGCAGGATAACAAATCAAGCACTGCCTCAGGAGCTGGCTGAAGGTCCATCCAATGTACTACTAACTGTTGTACACCCTCTTTCTTTTCCATCTTCCAACCTCTCCCAACTGGACTAGGTACCTCAGGATCCTGCCAAAGACACCTTTGCCATATTGCTGCCTGGTAATTTGCTCTCAGGCAATGCTTCTTCAAACAGTCTAAACAAGGTGAAAGCTGGTGGCTCTCTATCTCGCCCTTTTAGCACAAAATAGGTCGTATCTTAGGTCATTAACCTTTCTGGATGATGCCTTTAGAGCATAAAGACGGCAAGTAAATGATTCTAACTTGGTCATTAAATCTTCAGAGAGTTCCCATTCCTTCCCTAGCTCTTGGAACATTTCTTGTATATCTTTGCTACCGGTCATAAGTTTTAGTGCACAGGCTCTGGAGATCTGCTATCTCCTCGTGGGCTTGAGATGTTATTCTGAAACATTTTTCTATCACGTTTGCATAGAGAACCTTTCCATGCAGCCTTTCTGTAAATTCTGGGTTCATCCAAGCTACTCCACTGCCTGACTATTTAAGTGCTGGTAATATTCTGAAGTTGATGACTATTTTCTCCTCCTCGAAGTGATCTCTCGCTGTTCTTGATTGAGTTTTCTATATCAGTGTCAAATACAACATCTATCCTGTCACTGTTCAACCCGGCCCTTAGTACCATTGAAAACACTGTGTTTGCAATATCTCCAAATGTAATTTGATCACCTTTCACCTTCTGAACTAAACTCATCCCGTCAATCACTGATACAGAGTTCTCTGGCAATTGTTCAGCTACTGAAACACTTTTCTGTAACGCTACTGCTACTGCTGCTTTATTTGTCTTTTGCAGCATCCCATCTGGTGTGGATAGAGCCCATGGTAATGGCCCTAGTGGATACGAAGGAATATCTTCCATCTGCAGATTACGACCTTGTGACATCACTGTTATGTGACCAAACAATGTTCTGTCAGCTTTTAAAATTGCTGCGCCTCCACTTGATTTCACTTCCCGCTTTTGGCTCAAATTGCTGAATGTCTGAAGTCTGTGAGTCTTAATCGGGTCATGGAACTTTATATCCGGTGGATCTGCCCCCAGTATTTCATTTCTGAAGGTTATGTAAGCTTCTTCGCCAGCCTGATATGCATTCAACAAGTCCGCTGTTATTTCTCTTGGCGCAACCCTGGCAGTTGATATGCTAACAAGATCCTGCTTCTCTGCAAAAGGGTTGACCCATTCCTTTATCAAATCAACAATTGCTGACACAGCCTCTTCGTCCCTTTGAATTCTTGGACGTTGTAATTCTGTATGAGATACTACTGATGATTTTTTTCCAACCATGTGCATTAGAAGTCCTAAAAAAGGAACATCGATACTCTGCAGTTATAGAGTAGCGTTTAATAACTGCTACTGAAATTTGCACTGTAAATTGTCCACTTTGGAAGGCTTCATACACACAGTGATGACTCTCCTTTAGATTTGTCATCTGAGCAAAATATGGGGAAAGATATCGCGCATAATTCAGTTTATCGTATGCAAAACACCATGGGATAAGTTTACGTACAACGTAGAGATGCAGGTTCCAATTACCTTCTCGTGACGCACGAAGGAGACCAAGGATGACATCTTCAACAAAATCAATGTATAACATCCAGAATGCAGACAGTGTCCCGTGACTAACACGAAGATGTTCGAGATATTCTTGCCATAAAAGTACAAGGCCCTTGAAGAATTGACTTTGCAGCAAAACATTGTAATTTTGTTCGTTGATGTCACTTGCCATGTCATTCACTTGATCCAGGAATGTTCTTATGTCAGCAGTCTTGTCTGGATAATTTTCCGCCACCCAAGGAGGTATGAACACAGACCAAGCCAATCTCAGGAGCGCCTCATAGATACACTTGTGTACCCTAACAGCACGGTTGTCATGTTTACCATCAAGGACACCATTTATGGACCCCTCAGCAACTACCCCTGACTCCATGCATATGTCCTTTAAACCGGCATCTCTAAATCGCTTTCCAAGAATTGATAACGCGTTACAAATAGTATGGAATGTTCCCATCCTAAGCAAAATGTGTGAAAAGTGCACATATTCTTTTCATAAATACCCCCATTTTTTTTATTCAAATGTTATAATAATATAATATATCTATGTTACATGTAAGTAAAGAATATGCGCACAGAATAAATCAAGGGAAATTTTCGTCAATTTTCATTTTTAGGGTAGGGATAAAGACTTACTATGAAATCAAGTGATATCTATTTGTTACTGAAAATATGTTTTGACTTGCCAATCAATAAAATTCCTTAAATAAAATGACCGTGCAATATGTTTTGATGTGAAAATTGTCACAGAAGTAATTTCTTTCAGCAGATTATAATTCCAAAACTGCATGTTCCACTTTATGATCATGGGTAGGACTATATACCTATATAATTATGAGGGCTCATTACAGAGTCAATAATGAATAATTATTGAAAAGGTTAATAGCATGGTCTGCATCTGAAAGAATGTCCAAGAAAATATCAATCTAAATAAGATAGAAATTGCGCATTGAATAGACCCACCTTCTCCTTTCATAGACACAGTTGAGAGAACTAACATATCGGTTGGGTGTATATAAACGGTTGATACACCATTAAAGCCACAATCAATTGAATGCTATCATACATTTTCTAAAGGTAGAGATGTATGTCCTTCAAAAAATGACTATGAAAATTATTCACCCAAGATGGTACCTATACCGAAAAATTCATGGCCTGGCTCATGGACTAATACTTCTACTTGTGAATGATATTGTGTCAATTCGATTTTAAAATCATACAGATAAAAAAAAATTAAATTTTTTTTTTTCACTTTTGCACTTCAATTTGCATCTGTGTACTGTTGTTCCAGAAAAAATGCCAATGTAAGAAACAATATATTTCTGTATTTTTAAATAATAAAGTTTCACCCCTCAAATTTGTTCAAACAGCTTTGGATTTAATTTTAATTATCTCGAAAGAATAAACAATTCAGAATGGCAGTATCTGTCATGGCTTTATTCTTGTTTAACATTATAAGGTAATTGCATAATAAAACAATGGTATCAAAACAATGGAGTAAGCGCCATTCCTTAATCTGGTATTTGGCGCATACAGTTTGCAGAAACGAGGAGCCATATGGTGCTGACAACCCTGGAGGGTAAACAGAAGTTGCCAGCGATGGCTTGTTGCCAAATTCTGCCAAGTGGATTGCTGTACGCGAATTTCGAGACAGCAATCCATCCGCCAACAAGTGGCGGAAAATTTGGCAAACAAGACTTCATGTCTAATGCAACATAATAATTAGCAAAACAATTCAATTGTTTGGTAATTTTTTATGAAGGGAGGCTAATAATGCCTTCATGGCTAGTTGTAGTTTTTTAAGGGACTGAAGGCCAATACTGTTACCACCACAGTGAACTCTTATTATTTCAGGCATGATATCATTATGGCGATTTATCAATCTGGCAATGTGTTGATCAAGTTGCTCCCATTTTAGTCCCCCAGATCCAGACCAGGTAACATCTATCTTTAAGTGCTCCAGAGACAAGTTTTCGTCAATTGTTGAACGTAGGCAGTAATCTTCGGCTCGTCTCAAAATGGAAGATCCAACGATCCAGCAAGCAAGTCCCTGCAAACTTAGCTTACAGTTAGTAAGACTGACTATTTACAGGACTACAGTATTCGGGCGAACATAAGACTTGAAAGCATTGGATTTCCATCTTCCCATTGTTTTAATTTCTTGCTCTGGTGTACCTTGCATATACAATGAAGTTGCCGCCCCTATGCGAAATGAATGGGATTTGAATGTTGATATGTCAAGCTTGAGGAATGATAGAGCTTTCTTTTGTACTTGATTGAAGTGATAGTATATCATGGGCGAGCCATCCATGTGACATAAAAACTGAGATGTTTGAGTTTGTGATGGTCTATGGGTCATGTATGCTTGTATGTTGTGAAATAGGACCTGATTTTGCTTTGTGTTGTTTTGTTGTGCCCTTGCCATGCTGGTCTGTTTTTGTTTTCCCTAATGTGATCAGTATGGATGATTGTGATATGGATACGTTTTGTATTGACAGTGGGGAACTGGAGGGGTTTGCCTTAGTAGTAGTTATCTCCCCGACTCTAAGTAAAGCGAAGAATGCAAGGCTATAAGCAGAGGAGAAGAGCAATTTCTCGTAATAATTTCGGCATATGTGTTGCAACGCATCTATTATCATAACTAATAGGGAAAATGTTATCGGGCTTCTTGAATCTTTTCTACGTTTGATTTGTTTAAAGCCATGGAGCATTTTCCTGACTATGAAAAATTGGCATGGGTCTGGGAAGTTACCTAGCTTTATGTTGAAGCTTAAGCCTGCTAGGTAGGTTTTGGTTGTAGTGTATGTTGTCCCCTTTGATGATAGGTAAGCGATATAGTTTATTAATTGGTCTACTGGATGGGGCCACAATTCCTTCAAGTTAAAAATTTTTCTAAATTATGAAAATGAGTCGAGACCTTTCTGGTATATTTCTTGAGTGTTATGGGAGATTGATGAGAATTCCGGAGGAAATTGGCAGGTATAGTAGTCGGGGGGGGGGGGGCTGAACTTTGGCCACTGAAAACGAGATATGGCATCAGCAATAGAATTAGAATGACCTGGTATGTGTTCGCAGCGCATTTGAATTTTAATAATTTTATTTTAATATTTTGTAAAGAAAGGGTGTCTGAGAAGGAACTTAACTCTTGGTGACTTTGATGTTTTTTAGTTGATTATCTCGACAACTGCCATGTTATCAATATGCAAAATTATTTTTTAACCTCGGAGTTTGTGGCCCCATATGTAAATTGCAAGAGCGACTGGGACTAACTCCAGATAGGTCAGATCTCTACAATCATGATGTGACCATTCTGAGGGCCATTGTAGGTAGGACCATTGTGAACCAAATATGACCCCACATTCGAGTGAGCCGGAGCTGTCAGAGGATATGTGGATAGTGTCCTTATTTGACCAGTGAATATCTGGGAATACAGTAGTGCCATTAAAGTCAGACAAAAACTCGAGCCATATATCTACATCTTCGTGAAGTGCCCTTGATATAGTAATATAATGATGTTTTTTGTGTCCCTGTGATAGGCTGTCATAGAATCGTCTACAAAAGGCTCTCCCGGCAGGTATTGCCTTGGAAATAAATGCCAGGGATCCGACTAATGATTGCATTTCTTTAAGTGTAATTTTGCGACGCGAGGCAACATTTAGAAGTTGGAGTTTAAGGGAGTGAACTTTATCTTTAGGGACAAAGATGGTTTGGTTTTTGGAATTGATCCCTAACCCTAGAAATGTTAGACATGTTGTAGGACCTTCGGTTCTTTCCTCTGACAAAGGAACGCCGAGAGATTCGCAAATTGTGTCAAATGTTTGCATGAGGTTTTTGCACACAAGTGTGTTTTCGGGTCCTGCAAAAAAGGAAATCATCAAGGTAGTGGACTAATGTGTCAATTTTGGCTCGATCTTGTACGATCCAATGAAGGGCTGTCGCAAATTTTTCAAATGTGGCACAAGCTATAGAGCATCCAAATGGGAGGCATTTATCGAAATAATAATTTTTAAAATGAAAGCCAAGCAGGGAAAAGTCTTCTGGGCGAATAGGAAGGAGTCTGAATGCACTAGAAATGTCTTTTTTTACCTAATAGAGCTCCCTGGCCCAGTTCTTCTATCATTCTTACTGTCGAATCAAATGATGTGTAATGAACAGTGCATAGATCTGGGTCGATAAAATCATTAACGCTCTTTCCTCCAGGTGCAGATAAGTTACAAATCATACGCCAACACCCCCCCCCCCCTGCTTTTTGGGAACAATACCTATTGGGCTGCACTTGATATTTGACATGGGAATATTTTTGAAGGGCCCAACTTTTCTGCCCAATTTTACCTCTTGATCGATTTTTCCTTGAAGCTGATGTGGATTTGTCTGCGCAGATTTCATGTTTTTAGATTTTTGAAATTCCCGAATACCCGAATAGTGAAGGTTGAAACCAAATTGAAAACCATTGATTAATTCATGAGCTATGTGTTGCAATGGGTAACTTTTAAGCATTGATTTTAAGATGTTAACGTTGACTGTTGTTGGAGCCAAGTCCAATAGGCCTTGGAGCCCTCTACCCTGAAATCTGCTCGGGGGCTGGCGGGTTTGTTCTGCTTGGGACAGTCGAGAGCTCTCTGTGCGAAATGGCTGATTATTGTGTCAGCGGCAGTTTATGAGTGGGTGACTATTAGAGCATTTTATGCATGCATGTTGATAAGTGCAGTATGATCTGAGGCATGTAGCTTTGTAATTGAAGTCAAAGCATTTGGGTGATTTAGATGTATAATTAGGTGCTTGCTGGGATAGGGTGGTTTGGCCATGGGTCACATACAAAAGCCACAATTCTGCATCGACAGACCCCCAGTCCAGTGTGTGGTTTCTAGATCGCTTTAACCTGAACTGTATGTCGTAATTGAGCCAGTTAAAGTTTGTTGATCGCTTTGCAGCAGTGCGTATGATGTTAATGTATTTAAGGATTGACTGAATGTGTTCTGGGAACTTAGTTAGGTATATGCTGGTAAATATTAGGAATGCATTTGTCCATGTTTCTATTGATGTTATTTTGATTTCCTTATGTTTAGGTTTTAAAACTAGCTCACCATTAACAAATGCCAGCTGTTGCTGTGGCTCGTCATTTGGTTTGAAGGGGAGCAATTTGTGCAGGTGAATGAATGCATTATCAAAGCTATTTTGCCTCAAGTTATCCGAGACATGCACGCCCAAAGCATCTGAAACGCTGTTTAAAGCATTTGGTGTATTTGCATCAAAATTGATATTAGTACATGATGCTGATGTACCTGCAGAGAAGACGGAGGGGTCAGATGCTGCCATTATTGATGTAGCTGGTGCTGTCATATCTGGAGTTTGGGTTGATAGAGCTGGTGCTGTCACCACTGAAGTTTGGGTTGATGGAGCTGGTGCTGTCAACACTGGAGTGTGGTTTTCCTGGATGCCATGCTGGGTTGATACAACAGGTGTGACCTGGATCTGTCAAGTCGTAGTATTAGAGATTTTCGCCTTTTTAGCGGCAGCTTGGGCGCGTCCGGGTCTAGCGTATGGAGATTTGGAGACTCTTTGTACGGAGCATTTTTCGATGTCCTGTAGAGCGATACTTATACAATAATCCTCTTGATTGTTCAAAATTGATGAAGCGGAAAGGATGTGCGCGCAAGCGCATTTAATAACCTGGAGTTATTTGGGAAATTTGGTTGAAGCCAGGAGAGTTATCGCGCTTAGGCTATTCTTCTTCGATAACTGGCACTTACTGCACATAGCAGTAAATGCAATTAACTTTAAACATGGTAACGCAAATATCGGTAACGTACATATTTTTATGAGTATTATCGCATCTAGATCTTTTAATGTTGTTGTTTATTCTTTTTTTTACTGTTAATTAAAGGCATATTCTATTGCTTGAGTGTAGGTCAATTGGATCCATAGAAAACATTGAGATATTCTCCTACTTACATGTAATTTGTGAATAAATATTAACATAATAAATATCAATGAAATTTTTACCACTGGATTTATAGTAAAAGGGGGGCTATATTTGATAAATACAGATAAAGTCTTTTGTAAAATAACATATATATATATATATATATATATATATATGTAATAGTATTAATGTTCTTGAGGTTAAAAGTTGCAATTTAATTATATTTCAGCATTTCAGCAAAGTTACAAGTCCATTTATGTATGATAATCCAGATGGGAAAGTATTTGTTTTGCTGTGTCATCAAAACTATACATATAATTGTTTGGTTTTTTTGTTAAATTTTGACACGCATATGTGTAAAGAATGTGATATTCAGATAATATAGCCCATGCGTAAGACAATGTAACTGAGAAATAAATCAGTAATGATATCAAGCTTCATCTCAGTTCAAAATTAAAACAACACAATGATAGGTGACAGTAAATTAAATATCGATTTCTACTATAAAATGTGATTTTCTCCTAAAGTACCAACAAACAATTGTGTTTTAATCAAGCACCAACAAAGGTTCATATGACAGGCAGTAAATAAAATTTATTTGAAATGTTACATTGTGCATTATTTAAAGCGAATTGAGAGTATACTTTAAAAAAATCAGCCTTGAATGAATAATTTTTCTTTATAATATGATTAAATATGATGATGAACTTAAAAAAATAACATGGGTATATAACTATATATACATTGTTGGATGAATTCAGTGATTTTGGCATTTTTATCCATCATAAAATCAGGAATGAAATGAGAGTTATTCTTCCTTTTCTATGACATGCGAAACGATTAAGGTTTGAAAGGAAAATGCCGTTTTTATTTTAATATTTGCGGAGGAACAATATTTAGATTGTGAAACACAATCTGAAATCGCATAAACGTTATCAAAGTATTTATACAACCAACAGAAGAAAGAAAATCATTGTGTAACTTTTTCATTCAACGAGGTAAATGAAGCATATGAATCAAAATGTGATGAATATATCAAAAATAAAATTTGATATGAACTATACATGTATTAGGACACGTCATACAGGTAGAATGGATAACCAATCGTTAATTTATCATATACAGTGGAACACCACACGTACATACGACAAAGTCGTAGGCAAAAATATTTTAAAGGCTTGAAATTAAATGTAAACATAAACTTACAATGTATATCTTCCTGGAAAGTAAGAAGTTACTATATGTCTTTATTAAATCGATACTTTGGACATTAATGAAAAAAAAAAAAAAAAAAAACATGACTATACAACTTTCACAGTTCTTCCGAGAAAGATGGAGACAGAGACATATTAAATATCTTCTTTTAGTTTCGATATGTGCAATAATGCATTCATACTTAAAAAATCATATTGAACTTAGATTATGATTTTAGCTTGATTATCTTAAATATAATTATTAAATAACGGCCTAGCAACTTGTATGAAAGACGTTGGTTATCTTTTGACCTAATGAAAGGACCAGTGCACTTAAGCTATAAGAGTTGGGTACCGGTGCTTTGCCAAAAATAAATTTCCGAAATTTATAAACCTTTTGAATCAGAATTATTTAACAATATCTTAAGAGCAGGGTTTGATATATTATATCATATGGAAATGTTAAATAATGCCGAGCGACACTGATTTTGCAACGGGAGTCTAGCAGTTTTGTCACATTTCTGTTGTTATTCATATGCATACCAGTTTTCAACGACATTGTTTACATCGAGCCAAAACTTGTCCATTCGTCTCATTTGCACAGAATGTGTATTTTAATCTAAACTTATACATATCCAAAGGGCAATGTTGGACAAGTTGCGGCTCATATGTAATTTTTTGAAAAATTCTCCAAACTACGGTCAAGTTAGCTACTAAATTAACAGGTCACCGAGTGTCAACCTATTTTGACCCGTTTGATATTATAATCACTTTACTCACGTGACATTCCACTGTTAGGTATGCTTTCTTTGTGTCTGTCAATCGACCTCAGGGCTGTAATTAAGTACAAAATCTTACTATGTATAGACTTTAAATACAGTGAATCATAAGATTTTTCGAATCTTATAAAACTGTATTAGAAATAGGACAATACTCTATTTCTTAATACAAGTCTTAACTTACCTTTCATTTTTAAACCAATCAAAAGTACTCACATTGGGGTCATCCTATTTTTATCATAACAAAAAAGCACATGGTAAATAATGGTCGACTTTAGCAGTAAAACTATGTTTTATGGAAAGGAGATCAAAAGGAGTAACTACATGTGATTGTAAAGGTTGCTCAAATGCTGCATTTGAATGCATTTTTCATGAAGTTTTTATAACTCTGGTGTCTTCTCTTTGCACCTCCAAATACGTTTACAATTATTCCGCCGCTGTTTCCATTTTGATGGTCTTTTCAGTTTTAATGCAGTGCATAATACGATAACAGATACTGCTAATAGAACCTCGTTTTCCATTATTGAGAGAGAGAGAGATTGCGAGGGAAACACGTAGAAATACCTAAAGTCTATTAACAAATAAGACATGGATAAGCGTGTGTACGTATACAGGAAAGTATTATAATACAAATACATGTATAATACTTGCATTACAAATTGATTACAAATCTCACCGTGTGTACCGGCCTGAACAACTTCAAAATATTAAAGAATTTTTGCGAAAATTTTATTAGGGTCTTAAAGTTTACCTTGTCTTCTTTCACTAAATTGTGGTTTTCGTTTGGTATTTTGAAGGAAATTCTGGTATTGTAAAGGCAGTTTCAGCGCCGGGCGTGCCCCCCCTCCCCCCTTTGAATTTTTTATATATTTTGTTTGTATTATCCTAAAATCAAGGGAAAAAACACCTCTTATTTGTTAGAATTCGTCAATTCGCCCCTGAACCCCTACCAGGGCTTTGCCCTGGAACCGCTAGGGGCTTCGATGCAGCCCCCAGCCCCCCTGCCTACTACTGCACCATTCGTTATGAAATTCCTGGATCCGTAACTGTATTGCCAGTGCAAATCAGGTGCACGATTTGTAGGTAGCTGTGCTAGCTCATGTCGCCTTCCGTATTATGGTCTGCAAGCCTCTACAGACACATCCCTAAACACTAGTATCATACCACAGGCACCTGACGTTACTTATTTTTCTTTTAATAAAAAAAAAAAAAAAACCCCTACGTAATGAATTATTAGGTAGGGGGTATATATATTTTTTTATTTAAAAAAGAAATAAGTAACGTCAGGTGCCTGTGTATCATACCTGACAATATTTGGATTCCCGAAGTGAAACAGATATTGAAGACATGAGCAAGTGATATAGTAACGTTGTAGAATTTTTGTTGACCATGATTTTTAATGTCAAACATAATTGTTCCGTCAATAAAATGTTAATTTAAATTACAGATAGTTTGTATTTCTTGGAATTTTCATAATAACCTAGCAACTCAAATTTTTAATTAAAATTTTATACTTCATTGTATGCATGTATTAATCTATACATGCATATAATAAAATATATCTCACCATGAGTACTACATGCATGTATACTTTGATTGTTTCACTACACATGTTTGTATTACTACGTATACTACATTTACAGTGATTTACAATTAAATGTAGTGTGACGTCGAAGTCAGGTAAATGTGAATCTTTCCTAAAACATCCATTCATTCTTTGAATTGAAAAGCATTCAGTATATAAAACGAAAAATGATAACGCTAAAGTAAAAAAAAAGGAGGGGGCATTTTTAATACATATTAGTATAGATTGAGCTGATTCGGTGCTAGGCAGCAAACATATGGATACGAATCATGAAAATGATCAATATGTATGGTCATGAATCATTTATCTGTGTGAATCATGAAACTACACAATCTCTCTCTCTCTCTCCTCCATTTAAATTCATCCTTGAAATAATGTGCAAATGTTTACATTCCACTTCCATGCGATTTAAATATCTCCGCCCATTTGCGGGTACCTTAAATTCGAAAGTGGTCCAGTTCAAACTTCCGGAATTTAAGACTTATACATGCTCTTTTCAATGACGTTGTGTGGACTTATAGAAATATGTTTCACAAAAAAATCGAAGTATAAATATTGAAAGTATATGTTGGCACAATAATCATAGATTAATTCAGCAATATAGTCTAATTTAAGGCTTAAAATGGGTGGCCGAAAAGGTTCCAAATGACACTCTGAAGTGCACTCATTCTTTTGTTTGAAACAAGGTCATTGTATCAACCATAGAATTTGCGAAATGTTAAAGCTATATATGCCGTTGATATATTTTATTTACGTTCAAATTAAAATTTTCACCGATTTTGAACTTGAATTATCTCATGTTTCCATTGTTAAATTGATTTTAAACCGTGTCTATTATTAAATGCAGAGTCGGTAAATAAATCGGTTATTGTTTTAAATTTTTAATATCTTTGAAACGTGATTGATTTAAATTATGTAATTTACAGGAAAGTCCTACATGTATTTTATATAAAGTAATAAAACAAAACAAGATCTTTTTAATTTTAGTTAAGGAAGCTCTAAACACTGCACCTAAAGAGTTCTATTTGTAGGGTAGTTTTATTGAGTTAGAGTGATCCGCCCTTAGAAGAAAAATAGAATAAATGGGAATCTACAGTTAATGACACAATTTCTTATGAATTAAAGTATTCTTAATGTTATGTTAGATCAAGATTAAGAAATTGAATACATTATTTCCATTAATTTTCCCGATGCAAGTAAACAACAGTGATTTCTGCTTATGAATAGTCCATTGTCTTTGAACATTTTTTCTGCAGAAATAAGGGAGGTACCCTATGTTGAAAATGAACTAGATACACTGAATATGTGCACCTTTACATGTATATGATATATTTTTCTCAATGTCCAAAAAGCATTTTTCATTAGTGTTTAGAGCTTCCTTAATCTGAACTTTTAAAAAATACGCCATATATGACTTTAATTTGAAACGAGAATATTGATGTTCTTGTAACAAACCACTCGTCTAGCTTTAATTCAAGTTATTTTTAGCAAATCAAAACATTTCCCTTTCCTATTTCACAGGAACACGATGCACTTAGACGAGAATGATCAATGTTTTTTGTTTTGTTTTTTGAGAGAATCATTATCTTTCGCGGTACATGCCGCAAAAAAATTATATGATGATAGGCAAAAATTTAAATTTATTTACTGATCCCATTTTCTGATAAATGCCAAAATTTTTTATTGAGCTTTTTGCGCAACATAGTTACATTAAACAGCTGCAATATGCGAGAATTATGACCTCCATATGAAACATTTTTTGCAGTACACTACACGTATGCTTAATTATAGAACAGATCAAAGTATAATTAAAATAGTGAAAAAGTCAATGCATCTTTTTCCATACGCATTAGTAAGATAATGCCATCGAATGCCTAAAACTTACATGTAAATATAAATGTACATAAATGTACTTAAGTCATGTTTTTCTTAGCTACTCCTTACAAGAAGTTTCTGATATGGAGGTTGTTAGGTAAACATAATTAACAAAAATGAAGTCCAAAATTTTATGTCTAAAAATACTGGAGGAAGCTTTTAGGTTTAAATGCAAGTTGTATTAAGCTATGTTCAAATATCGTGGTTGTATATATAGGTAACACCTGTTGTTTAATAAATATGCAAACATTTCAGGGTTATCAACACTGTATCACATCCTTCATTTCCCAATAAGTATATCATAAAATTGTCCATTCGGCTTTTTTGGTTTTCACAATGGCTTTATCCATTGTGACCTAATTAAAATACATGTACTTACAAATGAAAGCCGAAATTTAACACCTCAGATCTATGTAAACAATATATGGAAGAGAGAAATGAGTTTGTTTGGTTAGATACACATAAAAGCAAAGCAAAGGCGTGATATCGCAATAAAACCAGGATAAAAATAAGACCAAAAAAATCTTTCCGTAGGAAATGAGTGAAGGACGCAAAGGAAATAGGTTTTATAATGATATACAAGCAACTAAAACAAAACTTTAAAAAACCTTCCCTCTCGAAACATTTTATCTCTGAAGGGAAGTTAAAAGGCTAGAATGTCCAAAAATACATAATATTAAGTGTTGTTTTTCTTCATATTTGTATTTGTAATGAAGGATAAAGGTGAGTGTAACACAATAAAAATTATTAAAAGTAAACATGCATGTAGTGTGCCTCTAGAGCCCCAGATCGGATGTATGCCACTCAAAAAGATGATATTATAAGGGTTTAACAACTCCTTCATTTATTTTTTCAAGTACAAGTACATAAGACATAATATTACACAACGAATAGCTTATTCCATAGATAAGTAGTCTTCTTTGATTTTAAGATTGCTTGATATTCTTTCTTATATTCCTTACTTAATATATTGTTTGACAGGAAGTTGATGCAATAAATATCCTTGTTTTGAAAGCCGAACAACTAGGAAATTGTATAATGTGATAATAGTCCTTTGTCAATTGCAAGGCGCAAGGCGTTGAGAACAAAAAGAAGTTTAGATTGAACTCTATCATATACTGTTCTTCATATGTGATATATATAATAATAAAAGTTTTTAGGCTTTAAACAGCTAGCGGATTCGATTCGTAATTTCTGAATGGTCAAGTAGCTGTTTATATGCACATAAAACTCCCTATTAACTAATTAAGACATGTGAATATATGTTGTGAATATATGTAGTGTCTAAACTATAGGGATTTTACTTTTACTATCCCTACTTTTTCGAAATAAGTGTTTTGAATAAATGTTTTGCTTAATGATTTTGATTATGGACTTTGAATGAAGATATCAATTTATATTATATTGATAGAGAAGTGTAATTAAATTGAAAATATTTATAATAACACAGTATTACTACCACACACTCTACAAGAATTATCAGCTGTTTATAGTTAATGTAGAATGGAACTTCATGATCAGATGGAAGGCCAAGCTTAAAACTCTATTACCACTAATTACACGTGTTATGATGAAATGTATGGAGATAAAGAACAGTTTTCAAGCTCAAAAGTCCAATAAAAATCAGGGGCAGAGCAAACATGGACCTCTAAAACATCAGAGGTGGGATCAGGTGCCATGGAGAAGTAAGCATTTCCTGCCGACCGGTCACACCCGCCATATGCTCCTTGTCATGATCGGGAAATAACGGAAAAATCCGTCAGCAATTGTGTAAATATTGGCCGAACAATTAGTATGAAAAACGTCAGTCATCATTTGACTTAATGATAAATTGTATTTGCTGACAAGGTCATTGTATCGACCATAGAACTTACGAAATGACGACTTTTAACGAGACTGATGATATTCTTGTTTCATAAACTTGTTTGTCAATAATTTACCCCATTTTAGAAATTGTTCATACGTAGAGCATGCTATCGAATCATCTGAGAAATATAAACCCCGTATGCAGGTGATGAAGGTATATTGCTGCATAAGTAAGGGATGTTGACGATTGAAAAGTAAAAGTCATCACGTTTATCATAAACCTTGGTTGTTAGATTATCATTAACGTCTTTTGCTAGTAACATATCCAATGACGATCTCCATATTGAGGGATTCGGAATTATTTTTAGAAAGGATAGGAACTCATTTGGAGGAGGAATAATGATATATGTCTCTAACTCTCTAAAAGTTACTTGGGAAGATTTAGAGCCATTAAACATGGAAAGCATTTGGATTGAAATTGAGCAACCGAACAATAATTTATTTCTTTGTTGTGTTTACCGTCCACCAAGCTCAAACATTGATTTTTGGGAAAAATTTTCATGGTCCATAGAAAGAATAAGTGATATGTCTAGTAATATTATCATACTCTGAGATCTTAATGTTGATTTTCTTCAAATAAATCCAAATCATGAATCTATAATATTATGAATATTGCTGGGCTTTCAAATGTAGTAAATGAGCCTACGAGAGAAACACAAAATACCAAATTGTTAATAGACCCTATTCTTATAAGTCAAGAAAAATTTGTGTACGATTCAGGTACACTAATGGTTGACAAAAATATTAGTGACCACAAAGCTACGTACATATATATATACAACAAAATTATTGTAATAGTTCTTCATATAAACAAAAAATATGGAGCTATAAAGAAGCAAATTTAGAAGAACTTAATATACTGTTAAGAGACTTTGATTGGGAAATTGCAACAAACCGCAACAACAAACTTTACGCAACAATTTATGGTGATCATACGCAAATGTATACCTGAAAAAACTGTTACGATAAGACCCAACGACAAACCATGGATGGATTTTTCGTGAAGAAGAAATATGCGACTACGCAATAGGTTAAGAAAAAAAGCACAAAAGACCAAAAAAGAATCAGATAAAGAGAAATTCCGGAAAATTAGAAACAAAGTAAATAATATGAAGAAATATGCAATAGCAAATTATTATGACAACATTGATTCACATCTAAATGACGCAAATAAAAATAATAATAAATTATACTGGAAATTATTAAAAGATGTCTTTCACGCTAAAACTACATGCGAAATACCCCCTATTCAACAAATAAATGGTAACGGTGATCCTATATATGCATTTTCCGATAGAGAAAAAATTGAATTGCTTAATAATTTTTTTTACATCGATCTCTGATATAAAAGATGAAGAATATGAGTTATCAGCTTTCGAATCCAAAGATGTAAAAAGATTTAGTGACTTGTATATACAACAAAGTGAGATTATTGATATTATCTCTATCCTTCCCCTAAATAAAGCTGTAGACCCTGATTGTATTCGTCACAAAATGTTAAAATCTTGTAAAGAAACAATAGCTAAGCCACTTTGTTTATTATTTAATAAATCCCTAAGACTTAAAATTTATCCTGAAAGTTGGAAACTAGCACATGTACTACCTTTATTTAAAAAAGATGATCCATCAGTGACTTCAAATTATAGACCTGTATCTCTTTTGAGTTGTGTGAGTAAAATATTTGAAGGAGTTATTTTTAAACATGTATATATTTTTTTTCATACAAATAATTTGTTCTACAAATATCAGGCAGGTTTTTGCCTGGTCACTCAACTGTGTACCAACTTTTAGAGACTTATCATACTATTGTAAAAAGCATTGATGAAGGGAAACGTTGTTGTATGGTTTTTTGTGATTTATCTAAAGCTTTTGATAGAGTTTGGCATAGGGGATTGATTTATTAACTGAAAATGTATGGTATCTCAGGTAATATGTTAGAATGGTTGGAAAGCTACCTTATCAATAGAAAACAAAGTCATCTATAAAAATTTATTTTCTTCCGAGAAAAACGTGCATGCTGGGGTTCCCCAGGGCTCTGTCCTAGGTCCTCTTTTATTTCTAATATACGTGAATGATGTTGCCGAAAATATGATATCTGTTTGCAGACTATTTGCAGACGATAACTCTTTACAAGAAAGTTCAAGTGATGTGCGCCTTATTGAACATAACCTAAATCATGATTTAAAAATTCTGGATGAGTGGTTCAAAAAATGGCTATTAAAATTTAATCCAAGTAAAACAAAAGTAGTGTTTTTCAGCTTAAAAAATACAAATCAATTACCTGCATTATTTTTTGGGAACTGTCAGCTAGAATATGTGACACAACATAAACATGCATCTTGGTGTTATTTTCTCATATAAGTTAGGCAGGACTGATTACATTGATAGTATTGTCAGTAAAGGCTACAAAAAACTTGGACTTCTAAAGAAACTTAAATTTTCAGTGTCTAGAGATACTCTATCCAAAATTTACGTTTCCTTTATTCGACCACAACTTGAGTATGCATCTGAAGTTTGGTCAGGCTGTTCGTTTGAAGATATTGAAAAACTTGAAAAGGTTCAGTTGAGCGCTGCAAGAATTGTGACAGGTCTGTCAGTATTAGCGTCAAGAAACTCGTTGTATGTTGAAACAGGATGGGAACCTCTTATAATAAGAAGGGATAAAGCTAAACTTTTTACAATGTTTAAAATCCACAATAACCTAGTTCCTGGTTATTTAAAAAATATAGTAACAGTAGTCAGAAACAGTGTTTCAAATTATAATACTCGTAATTCAAATAATTATTTTTTACCGAAGTGCAGGCTTGAATTAATAAATAAGTCATTTGTCCCTGATACTATTCGCAAATGGAATTCATTGAGTAACGAAACAAGGGAAATAACTTATAACGAATCCAAATTGTTCTTGTGGATATAAGGAGGATAGTCATCATTATTTCTTTGTGTGTAGAAAATATATTGAAGCTAGATGTTTAATGTTGAATGCATTACTTGTAATTAATAATGTAAAAATGTTAAATGTACATAAACTGCTATGGGGAGATGAATTATTATCTTTGCAGGAAAATGAAAAAATATTTGGTATTTTTCAAAAATTTATTCAGGATACTGGTCGTTTCAATTAACACTTACATGTACTTGTATTTACTACCTTTTGAAACTATTTTAATATGGTTATTGACGTCATTATAATCATCATTATATCAACTGATATTCCTTAGCAATAATAACTATTGTCTTTGTTCTTCTACGTTCATGTATATTATTGTAAAATTGTAAATCTTTGTAAATGTTGTATGGCTATTAAGATTTTATGTATGGGAGAGGACTATCTAACTTGTGTCCAATCCCTTTGACACATTGTCAATAAAATATGTTCAAAACATATCCAAATATGAAACACATGTGTTAGACTCTGTGGTATCTTTTATTTCAAGTTCACTGGGATATATCGTATCGACATAAGAATGGAAATAATCATTGTTAATTGACAATACGTCGTCGATATATCTAAATGTCGAGTTGAAGGCCACAGCAAGTGTTTTTTCTTCTTTTCATGTATAAATTATTGAACAAATTCTGCTTCATATGAATACAAAAATAGGTCTGCTAATAACGGGGCGGAATTTGTACCAATGGGAGTTCTAGTAGATTGTTGGAAGACCTGGTCTTCAAAAACCACATAGATATTATCAATCAGAAACTCAAGCATCTTTTTAATATCAGCTTCAAAATAGTTGTGTGAACAATCAGAATATTTTTTAACAAAATAATTTTGCAAATGACCAATGACAAGGTAAGTAAATTTACGGGTTCCATTTTTATTGAAAAAACAGCTGTCAATGATATCAAAAAGCCTGGACTTTATATTATCGTGGGGAATGATTCTATATAAAGTTGAGTTTTTATGTTGTTGATTTTGATAAAATTTTGTGATTTCAAATTTTCCAAAAGTTCCTTGGAATTTTTAAGTATCCACATCTGATTTACACCACTTCTTGAATTATATATATTGTTGCACAGTACTCCTGAAGTTTCTCCTTCACTACTGTTAATATTTTAGTGAGGAGTAAAGAAAGAGGCTTGGTAGAACAATTACTGGAACCCGTTATGTATCTTTGTAAGGATTTTTATGAAGTTTCAGAATCCAATATAGATATTGTAATTCGAATTCATGTTGGTTGTTGGGAATATTAAAAATATTCAAAACTAACATTTGATTTTGAAGAATTTCCTCCTTAGAAAGGGAGCTATGTGTATAAGTTGGATTACCATTTGTTGAATTAAATGCCAGTTCCTCTAAAATACAACTTAAATGACGAGCCTTACAAACAAAGACAATGATATTACCTTCTTTTTCAGCAAGGACCAGTACATACTGATCGTGTAATCAATTTAATTCTTTTTTCACTTCTGAATTACTGAACACAGAAGGATAGTTGGTTTTCATTTGCCCTCAATCGCTTAATTCGAGATTTTAATATACACCCGATACATTTAATCCATTCTGACAACGTGTTAAGGTCAAGATCTAGTAAATGAAAGGTGCCTACAGATTTCTCAAATTTGAGAAATAAATTCCTTTAATGATGCTTTATAATTTTAGCTTGGTCAAAGAAGTTGTTTCGGGGCATAATTTGTAGGTAAATAAGACGAAAAATCATTTTTTAAACTATCATTTTCAATGAAAAATTAAGAAAACCTGTCATGAATACGGGAGTTTTTTCCAAATCAGACTAAATGAAATGTATCCAGATTGCCTACAGTCTCTCAGAAAACGGTAATTTGTATGTTCTTGGCCTCTTCTTTAAAATAATATTAAATTGAATATAGGTATCGGGATACTTTTCACATGATTTCATATTGGATTCCATGAAAATACTTTATTTTCTACATAATTTTATTAGAGCCGTAAAGTACGGGAAAAAGAAAGTTGAAAATGATTATGACGTCATAATGGATCTAGCACCAAAAAGTTAGTCTAAAGTCATTTACTAGATCTTGACCTTAAGGTCTTCTTTTTCATGTCTGGCCCATCGCCTGGCGTAATCCTCCACAGTATCCATAATATTAATGGCATTTTGACGGCAGTTGAAAGATCGGGGTTCCCTAAATTTTGGCTCTTTTAAAATTAATGATTTCAGGTCCTCATTATTAACTATATTTACGTCACCAGTACATATAATAACGTGTCCAGCAGGACTTTAGTTGTAGGGTGAAGAAGAACATGAACAGGAAGGAGGATTATGTATCATATGCATAATATCCAGGCTCTGTAAAGTTTTCTTGTAATTAAAAGTTTGGAACCAATAGTCTGTGCATATTTGTAGGAAATACAAGGTGTAGTCTTATACTTGAAATATGGTGGAATAGAAGACTGGACTCTTTTGTGATGAAGAATATTACTTATATTAACCGCGTAAGTTCCTTTGTTGGCATATTGGAGTTTAAGGAAAAAACGGGTTGTTTTATCTTCTTTTTTTTCTGTAAAACGTAGCGATTTAAAAAGCCGATGATTTGTAATATCCATAACCACAGATCCGAGCCTGTATTCTGGTATCGAGGAATCAAAAAATGGACTTTAACCTGCAAAGGACATAGCGATTAATTATTAAAATTTCATTTAGTGCTACTCATGAGCATTGAGGTTATTTAGTATCGTAACATTTATTATAACTACATACAAGCAAACATTTAAATTTTTTTCTCAAAACTAATTACAAACTTAACTTGAAACTAATACTACAGTCAATTTAGAATTATTGTTTGTGAAAGGCACTAAAAAAATAAAAGAATCGCTCAAAACATCAGCATAATTTCCACTGTTTTCTTAGCATTCTAAATGGCCTGTCCATGTAATGACGTCATGATAGTGACCAAAGGTCGATTCAGAAAATCGCTCAGGTGTGAATCGTAGTTTTAATCCGATATCTCCCTTAATTCTTTATAGATATTGATGCGTTTTTTTTATCCTTGGATTTATTTCACCGTAATTTTTAATGTATAAAAGATTTGCGAGCCATTTCCATTACCCTTTAAGAGGATTGAAAGGAAAAAATTAAAAAGCTCAAACCACGAAACTAGAGTGTTCCAAAGAATGCATGTATCATACATGTAGTTCGATCATGCCTGTATTACTAAAAGGAATAATAACATAAGGTGCATTCATCTCTGCAGACTATTCCAGAAGAATCTAAAATGACATGACCAAAAAAAAAAAAAAAAAAAAAAAAACAACCAAAAAAAAAAAAAAAACACCCATTACCCACACACACTCCCTCAAACACAAATATATAAGAATATGTCTCAAAGAATTAAATTGATGCAGCTGTTTATCATATATTCCATTTATATTACAGGTACTTGTACCATTTGTTGTATAGAGAAATTGATTTTTTTTCAAACACAAAGCAAATATATCAGGAGCACCTGTTTTTTTTCTTCAGTTTTTGGTTACAACACGTCTTAGTTTTGTAGATGCGCAGAATCTGAAAAAAAAATCACACAAGATACAGGTATCCATTGTTCATAAACATATTATACGAAGGCCATTCAAAAAATAACGCGGACTCGCGTAATATCTACTCTTACAGACGTCAGATACCAATAAAATTTTACAGAAATATATTTCTTAATGTCTCAAAATAATTTTTTGTATTATTTTCTTATATTAATAATTTTATTTATCGAAAATATTGCTGTCATGATATTGCAAATGTTGATGTGCAAAGCACGGCAACAAAGAACTCGACCCACAATATGCCTTATTTGGCCTAGCAAAAAGAAAAAAATAAAGGCTTTATTTCCTATAATTCACGGGAAAATTCAACAATTTTCTCTGCAGTTTCTTTTTATTGTTACGTCTTAACAGGTTTAAATTTTTGACGTGATATTGGAGTAGAAATAGAAATACTGAATTTTTTCTCAGAAGTGTTCCTTCCAAAAATAGCTGCAACAATGACGTTGTGGTTCCGAGCGTTACTCAAAACTTTATGAAATCTTATGAAAGTACGCTGTTACGTTGGGTAACGCTCGGGAAAACGCCAACAGAGACTCGAAGATGCTTGATCAAGCGGGTATTAAACCAACAGAATTTTTGTTGATAACCAATCACAAGATAAAAAAAAAAGTTCCATTTTTATTGTGGAAGTAGTTGTTCATGGCGTCAAAATTTAAAGTCTGATCTGGTCGTATCAAGTATTTAAAGGTAACCTATTTTTAAGCTGCTGAATTTGAAAAAAAAATATATGATCAAATTTCCTATTGCTTCTGAGTTTTTGAGAAACTACCTTTCATTAATACTGCTTCTAGAATATATGGTAATAATACTATTATTATGATATCTTTAATTTACAATTTTTTTAGATTTAATTTTCTTCATTATTAATCCATTAGATATTGCTGCTTCATATGTTCCGGCAATATCCAGTTAATTTTGATTACAAAAGTTTATCTTCCAGCCGGTGAAATCCGATGGTTCATACCCGAATGTTACGTTGCAGGTTAAAATTATGATTTCCGCGTATTCGGAAACACTTAAACTCATTGTTCTTGTGGAACCCATCACACTATGTCTTATGAACTCGATCTGATATTCCGATCCTGATTCATTTTAATACACTGACCTATGACATATAAATTTTCTGTTTATATGGTAAATGCACAGTTATTTATATTTTGAAAGCGCGTCATGAGATCATAGATATGCAAACGTATGCTAGTTTTCAAAACCTTACCTCTCAAGATTCAAAAGATATGCTAAATTAACGGGTTAGGATGTTTCTTGAAAAGTATATGAAAGGTCAAATAGACTGCTGCACTGCATACGCTAAATATCTAGACATCTCAAAGAATTTCCTGCATATGAAAATTATGACCTATTTTAAAAGTACCAGGTAGATCAAAGACCAATCTCAATATCATGAGTTCAATAAATATGGTAATTTCCAAAAGCCTTCGTGCCTTGCAATACTTGAGCGAGCAAAATATCGACTTCCTGTCTCCTAAATTTCAAAATATAAAGTTTTACAGACCGACGGTCGATTACCCAGACAAACAGATGACAGGAAAAATGATCCCTTAGTCTTTTAATTAAAAAAAGAAAGGAATACCAACAATATTATATTTCTTTAACCAAAGACTCCTATTTAATGAATTTCATTTTCTTTAGAATCATAATATATATATTTCAGAATGCCATTAACGCAAGAAAGCAAAATTCTTAAAAAGAGATTTTTATGGTTTATTTTCTCTTATTTCTATGGAACTCTATTCCTGTATTTGATAGCATTTTGCATAATTTGTAATGCGGTGTTGAAATGCGGATTAATTTGAGACGGATAATGCCGACGTTTGCATTTGTTATATGTAGATATTGAAAATGATATACAAGGAAATCATGATAGCGCAAAACACTATATACATATACAACTCCAAGGTCAGGTCTCTAAACGATCTACATAATTATGATGGATGTCGAAAGAGGGCTGTTTTAGAATTTGGAAGTGCAATCACGTGTGTGCCATTCGTAGAGTGGTTATAAAAGTATAACATTTCGTAAACAGGATGAAAGGACCAAATGGCAAGCTTGGTATTACGAGGCTTGTAGTATGAATAAATTTGATTCCACTTATTCCCATATATAAAACGAGGAAGCCTTTTAGATATGGTGGATTTAAATGTGAATTGAAATTTTCGAGGACAGGAACAAAAGTTCGAGTGTCCTCTTCCGGAATGATACTATTTAAACCCTGTTAAGAGCATAAAACCCATCATCTGATTGCGGCAATACATTATAAAAGAGAGCACAACTTTATCAAGATTCTTTTTCTAGATTTATACCATTATTTTTTTCCCGTAGAGAAAAGAAACATTACTGTAAGTATAATTTATTTTTTTTGGTAGCATTTCTTCATTTGTCCACACCATCAAGAATCAAATTTATCTTTGAACCGGGTAAATTTTTGTGTCTTTGAAAAACAACTGTTAGGATTCTTTTAATTACAAAGTAGTGTGCTGTTTCTGAAATCTGCTCCTTAAAATTTACGCCTGTTTTTTTTTAATTGAAAGGATTTTTATTAATCGAGCAAACTTAGATTTTAGAATTAAAACAAAGCAAATAAATTAAGAAAAAAATTGTTTATCTGAGTTGTATCAAACTGTAAACACGTAGTATGATTTTGTTCTTGTGTTATATCAGACATAAGAAGTAAGGCTCACGTCTTTTGTTATTCATTTATTAACCTTACATATCTCTATTCATTCCACTCAATTTAAGGAACACGACAAATTATTTCAAAGCACTAAGTAAACCAATAGGCAGATTTAAAAGGTGCTATAAGAGTTTTTCTAAAAGATCAACATTTTCACTATTTTTTTTTTAAAAACGTTTACACAAAAATGCTTGAGAAACGAAATTAAAAAAAACATTTGAAATTAAAAACAAAGAAAAATATTTTTTTAATTATTTCTATCACGAAAAGAATATTTAAAAAATTCTTTCCAAAAGAAATCTTTATAAGCCATTTAAGTTTGCAAGGATAAAAGTTTTGCATTGATTAGGACTGAAACTTCCCGATCTCTGCAGTAATTTCACTAGTTCAGATGTTTAGATAATGAGGATATCAAGGACTCCATGTGCAATCTCTTGCAACCTTAACTTCGATCCAGTACTAGCATATATATGAATGCAATAATCTATATGCCATTTTGTATCTTGTCTAGTCAAAGTTAACCACCTTGACATTTTATTATCATGTTTTATTTAAAGTTCTTTTTATTGTTTTATCACTTACTTTACATAATAATTTTTTCATAGTTCTGACAGGTCTTTTATTTGTATATTATGATTAATTATTAGCACAAACATTGTACAGCGCATAGCAACTATATCTAATTCTGCGCTTTATAAAATAATTTATAAAATATAATAATAATTATTTAATTTTTACAGAATAAAATTCTTTTACAAAACAAATTGTAGAAATGATCATCCCCACTGATTAAAGAATTGATTGAAGAAAAAAAAGACAAGATTGATATGCATCAATAATTATATTAATTGATTTTATTTAAAAGGGATAATAAATGTTCTATTTATATGCATTATGAACTGAAACTAAATCTGTATTCTATATTGAATCAAAGTTTGGTGTACAGATATTATCCTTACAAAATTATATGGCTTATAAAAAATTGAACAATTTGACAGCTTCACATAGTTATACTGGTTGATTACTATTATAATAAAGTTCCTATTTCTATTCACCAACAAAAAACTACATAATTTTTTTCAATTTGTAAGTAAATATGAAAAACTACATATAAAAAAACAAAAAAACTACATAATTTTTTTCAATTTGTAAGTAAATAACAATTTTAAAAATTTCAAAATGCGAATGAGTATGCCTTACTACATATATAATAGACGAGAAATAAATATTACATTGGAGAAATTATTTTTTAAATTTTTTTTAAAAACTTTATATTTAACATTAAATGTTGGCAACTTGTTATCTTTCGGTTCTGTAAAATACTCAACGTACAGAATTGTAAAACATCTGCTTTTAAAGTATTAATTTTGCAAAAAATGTGTTTGTGATAAAAATAAAATAACCAGGAAGGAAATATCTGCTCTTCTTAAAGATTTCCTTATAAATGGTTTCTTTATCAGGAAGCTTATGGTTTGCTTACTCTGTATTCTAGTGTGAATTTACACTTTATTTTTCAGTGAAAACAAAGAGGATGATGACCTAAGTGTATCATTTTATTTTCTTCTATTAAATTTTAACATATCTTTAACATTGCTTTAAGCGATGTCGATGCATGATACGAACTGATATAAAAGAGCATTTTGCATCTTAATAAATAAATAAATCTAAAAAAAAATATGAAAGCATTACACAACTAATCTGTTTTTATCAATTTTTTTATTTTAAAAAAACTTTTATTTAAAAAGGGAAAACATATTATTTTTGTATGCATAATGGTTCGTAAGTGGCGTTTAGTTTTGAAATATAAATCAAAAAAAATAACAACATTTTTTAACAGATTTTAAATTATAGTTCTAAAAATGAAAACTACATAACAGTTTGTCTAATATTTTCGTAAACTTAATTATTTTCAGTTGCAGGTCAGATGGTTACAGGGAGATGATGAGACACACTGATGAAAGTTGACAAAGATTTATTACTAGGTGTTCTCTGTACTAATATATTAATTCTACAATTAAAAGTTTCACTATTCAACTAATACAATATTCTTAGTACTACATATAAATATACTGTCATTCTTATCAAAAACCAACTTTCACTTCGAGTTAATTTTAAAATAAATAGTTCCGAACACCTTAATAAGTTATCTAACGTCAGATATTACTTTTGATTAACACTGACCGATAAATATTATTTATACGTAATTTAAAATTGATTTTATAACAATATCAACTAAATGCTTTACTGGCTTTTGCAAAGTGAAAATAAAGCTATTCAATATTAAAATAAATAAATGTTTGTTTTAAATATAATGATTTTTTTAAACTGTATTTTGAATTGTATTAATTCACTGTTTGCTTTTCAGGTAACTTCATTATTGTTCCTAATTTTTGAACCTATTGTAGAATAACTCTTCCTAGAACTACAGGGACAATCTGATCATGTACCCTTTAAACATAAGTATTTTTTTAAAAAAAATTCCTGACAATTTGGCAGTTTTTAAGCACTTTTGACCAAAAAAAATTATTCGAATTGGTTTAACCAATATTTGAAAAGACCCTGCTTTGAAGCAGGCAAGGCGAGAAAGATACATCTTTGGTCATGGTCATCTGATTTGTTCTGTATTGTCCTAATTCATCAAAGGTCATGAAAGGGCTGTAAGAAGTACCCATCTATTAACAGATAGAAGGAAACAATACAAAATGTACTTGATTTTGTTGAATCAAGTCTTAAGAAAAAATTCTTTCGTCGTCTAAAACAAGGAAATATTTTATCGCCTATGTTGAAAATGATATATGTTTGACATATTAGCCCCATTTCTACGCCAAAATTTTCTTAAAATGGAGTGTAAATTTTGTATTGAGTTCATGCAATAAATTATTCGAACTTATGTTCCGTGTTTTTTTGTCCTAGGCATGCCTTAAATAGGAGCTTAAATAACGCAGTGCGTGTTAGGTGTCTACAATCGGTATTTCGGTTGTTTTTGCCATGGGAGAGGAAAAGAAAACGCGGTTAAGGTTAGGACTGAGACACCTACAAAACGTGTAAAGTTAGGAAATTAACTTATAGACGTGAATACGAGCATGCTTATAATACATGTGTACTTATCTTAGCGTGAATACATTTGGCGCAAATATAGGTCATGGATGAATAAAATAACGCTGAGATATCTCCTTCAGTATTTCTGAATTATAATAATATATCAAATTATGATAATGTATCAAATTATGTTTAGACTGTATTCCAACATAAGCGCCCGAAAGTGTGATCGCCGATAAATAAGTACACATTCAGTTAAAGCAGACTACATAACACTAGGGCTAGAACAGTAGGCTTTTGTATGCAATGCCTGATGTTATAATTCGTAAATTGAATTGATTATTGAATTGATAAGTTTCCCTTAAGGTCAAGATTTAGTAATTTTATTCTAATGACTGTACTGTCCTTTTTAATAGATTTATTCATCACTTCTAGATGTTAAATCCAATTTAATGAAGGGATCTGTTTAATCTGCTACATTTAGAATCTAAGTTCTACAAGTTTTACACGAATAAAAATAGATTAATAAAAAGTCTTGCATATTTATTTTAAGAATTAGAGATTTCCGAGAACCAGTTTATTTCAAAATTGAGATTTTTTTAAATGCTTTTTTTTTCTTTGGTTTCGTGAATTATTAAAAAAAAACGTTTATTTTCAAAAATGCTGTACATCATCTTGATTAACTAAATCTTGACCTTAATTTTTTTTTTAAATAATTACGATTTTTTTTTCATCTAACGTTAAAAGATTAACGATAAAGATTAACGTCCTTGACTTGTTTCTGAAGCTGATTTGATTCAATTTACTAATTTTTCTTTCTTTTTTTTCTTTTTCAGACGTTCAAGAAATCGAGAATGCAGCCCAGAAAGACACCATGTCGGCGATAACCATTGCCTATATAATCACTGTCCCGGGGATTATCATCATTTGTATTGGAGTTAACGTTGTAACCTATAGATGGTATGTAATACACATACATCGATTTCTGAAAACCCAAAGAAATGAATTTTAATTAGACACCTATCTTTGATCTTATTCTTTTTAAATCAGGAAATGTACATGCTTTCTTTCGTTGATTTCAATGTTTGCATTTTATTCGTATTTTTTGTAATATAGGTGGGTTTTATTGTGCTCTTTATAAAAACATAACAAGATAACTTGTTTAATTTAATTTAATTGAAGTGGCGTGAAAAAAGGTCGGAGGATAGAACGCAAGCACAATTTACATGGATTCCAAGAGGAAACACAAGCGGTTCATTATCAACATTATCACAATGATGATGAAAACCCGGAAGCTCGACCTTTAGCACAACAGGGTCCTTCCGCTGGCCAAGTATCCATCGACCCAACCCATGACTATGCTGCGTACGATGAAATAAAAGACCAGAGACAACGCATGCAAGAGTCGCAGAGAAGGAAAGAGGGAGGCTATTTGACACCAGTTTCCCAAGATCAGAGTCGGGCACTCCCCCCTGTAAGAACTAATGGAGATGGCTACATCTCCCCAAAGGCAGCAGCAAAAAAATCACTCGAGGAGAGCCGGAAAACTAGCAAATCTGACTCGCCATCACCTCCTGGTAATGGGGGTTACATTTCACCTTTACAACAGGAAAAGAATACCTCTGAAAAAATGGGTTCTGGCAATAGCGATTCCAGCTCGGAAAAATCTGATAAATCGGATAAATCTAGAAAATACCAGAACGAGCCGTCTAGCAAATCCTCACCTAAAACAAAGGCACTTTACGAGTCGCTTAAAGATACCGGTGTCACTCAAGAGCACCAGTATATTGAACTACAGACTTAATTGTAAAACACTTTTTGTTCTTTTTATTCTCTTTCATTGTTTGTTTTTACCGTTAAATTGTTACTAATCATTCCTTTTAAGATTAAAAACGTGTCATTGAAAACATATAAATACCATAAAATATTTATTATTTAATGACTCCTTGATATTTTCATGGTGTTTCAGGTGTGTTTGTGTTCTTGAAAGTTTTGTCTGTATTTTTTGCTATATTATATTTTTTGCATGATAGTTATATGCCAGCAAATTTTCATCTTCATCTAATATTTAAAATAAGCATGTTTAAGTATATTCCATCTAAGCGCTTTTCAATATCAGTTTGATATATGCACAGGAAGCTAAAGATTTCGTTGGCCAAAATGTGGATTAAATGTGTTGTGGTAAAAAATTATGTCACTGCTTTATAAATTTTTAATTTTTAAATTTCTTGCTCTTTTGCTTTTTAATTTTATTCTATGTTTGTGGGTTAATTGTGTCTGTACTGTATGCCTTATCATGTATCAAAGCTTATAATGTACTATTTCTCATATTTTGTCTCTTCATCAATAAACAGTTTTCATAGAAATAACATCTTGTCACCGTACTTGGTATCAAGTGAGTATAATAAAATAATTATAAACATGGAATACAATAAAAAAAACTATATGAAAATGACCTCTGATTTAACGCTCACCAAGCTGAAAAACTGACTGATTATGATGAACTTTATTTTAAAAACGTAGCTATATCTATATTATCCAGTTTTCATCATTCAATCTGAGTTGTAAGATTGTATTACTCAAGCATTATGTTACTGGAAATTATGACTATCAGGAGACTATTAACTTCCATTTCTAATGCAATTAATGATTCATACATGTAGGACAAAGAATGTTTTGTTTAATTAAAACAAATTTGATGTACTTTAAATGAATCCTCATTCAGAAATCACGTAGCTGTTATTCAAACACTTCTTGTGTAAATATTACTTACAAAGTTTTGACAATAAATCATTCGTATTCGTGTTCCACTTCATCTAAGCATGTCCTAAATAGGTGCTTAAATGACGCAGTGCGTGCTAGGTATCCAAATGACGCAATTTAGGGTTATTTTAGTAGATTTTTAGTTAGGGATTGGATACCTACACAACGCGTAAAGATATGAGATAAATTTACGACATTTTTGAAGACCTAAGACGTAAGCAGGGGGAAACATCAGAACATGACACATTTTAAGAAACACACACGTAACACTTTAGGATTTAGGAATTAGAATCTTGCAAATGTTCCTACATGTAATATGTTTGAAATTGAAGAATGTTTTCAAAAAAAATCTTTTAGCTATTTTAATCATAAGGTCAAGATTTAGAAAGCATTTTGCAGACTTTGATTTTTGCAATTAATATAGAAGCCACGGAGATCATGGCGACAGAATGACAAAGAAAAAAATAACTGAAAATTGCACTAAAATGAGCTTAAATGTTAAATGTTAATCAGCTACAATACTTATTTTGATAAAATTTAATTAAGAATATTTTGGAAAATTTGGAAAAATTCTGTAATAATTTAATTTCAATACTTCAGGGTTTTTATGTATTTTTGTGGTATTTAATTACTGTGTGTGTATAATGCCATATATATTATATAATGGTAAAATTTATTAAAAAGGCGTCGGTGAATATCATTATCATGATGTAATTAAAATATTATCAGACGAGACCTGTTAAACACCTGTTAAACTTGTTTGAGTCTGAAATTTCGTTAAGACGAAAAAAAAAATGAAAAATAAAAATTGAAAAATAAATCGATATTTTATAGCTTTTCAATAGCTAAATCTTGACCTTAAAGTAATAGTTAAATATCTAAAGTAATGTGATTGAATTCAATTAGGTCCCAGGAGCTGATTTGTATATTTGTATTAATGGCTGCATTTTTCTTCCTTTCAGCTGTTCCCGAAACAACTTCTGTAACAGAGGAAAAACGTTTGACGATCTATACAGATGAACCTATCATAGAGGATGTAGCTGAAAAAGCTTGTCCAGAGATAACTACAACCTACATTATCACTGTGTCAGGGATGCTTATTGTTTCCCTTGGAATCAACTATATCTGCTTTAAATGGTATTTGCTATCGAAATTAGTTCTCTGAATATTCATATCTTTGGTCTTGCATAAAGATTTATATGGAGGAAAACATGAATAAGAAATGAAATTTAGATATACTAAGATAATTTTGTGTGTTTCATGAAAATGACTTGTAATAACAAAACAATTTTCTTAAGAGGCAGGGATATTCAATGTCGTTATCTTATGACAATTTAATTTTCAACAGTGGTCAGAAAAGTGGTGCTCAAAATGAGCGAAAACGCTTAAAAATGGAATTTTCTGAAGACACACAAGCGTTGCATGTCCAACATTACCATAATGAGGATGAAAACATAGGGCTAGAGACGATAAGTGAACACCCAGGACCCTCTGCAGGCCAGATATCTACAAATCCATCGCATGAATATGCTGCATATGATGAAATCAAAGAGCAGCAACAACGCATGCAAGACTCTCAGAGGAAGAAAGAGGGAGGCTATTTGACACCAGTTTTTCAAGACCCGAGTCGATCACTACCTCCTGCAAGATCAGGTGGAAATGGCTACGTATCCCCAGTCACAGCAGCTAAACAGGCCCAGAAACAACGAAATAAAAATGACTCCCCATCACCACCTGGAAATGGCGGGTATCTTTCACCCTTACAAGAGGTAAAGGATGCGGCTGCAAGGTTGTTGTCAGGCAGTAGCGATTCCAGCTCAGACAAGTCAGATAAATCAGACAAATCTAGGAAATACCAGAATGAACCACCTCGCAAATCTCCACCCAAAACAGCTCCACTTTACGAGGCGATCAAAGATGCTAGTATCACCCAAGAACACCCTTATATTGAACTACAGACTAGTATGTCTTAGACTTTCTTTCTTTCTTTCTTTTTTTTCTTTTTTTTACTTTTTATCATTTATTTTATCTCATTTGTCGATTTTTTTTGTAAAGAAGAACAGTATTAATTTCAATTAGTGGATATTAAATATGACCATGCCTTGGTAGTTTTGATTTTATATTTCATCATAATTTTGAAAAGTTTATTAAGAATAATATTCATGCTAATATTTCGTTCAAGATTTTATTATCAAATTTTTTTGCAAGTTCATTGTCAAAAAGGCTACACATGTATTCATTTGCATGATATGAGCTTAAGTATATATTGACTGAGAAGCTTTCTACCATCGTCATATGCTTAATCGCTTTAGATTTTCTTTTCCTAATTTGTATGAATGATACACTTTAAAATAAGCTTGTTGATAAACTCAGAAAAGCACTTCTCAATTTTTTACTTTGTTAGATTGAGTATTGTATAATTACTATACCTTATTCCATGCTGTAGTATAGCTTAAAGACTATTCATTTTGCAATTTCACTTTTGAACGGTTATTATGGAAATAGTGTTTTGATTCAAAGACAAAAATCGAAGACCAGCTACAACGCATGCAAAACTCTCAGAAGAGGAAAGAGAGAGGCTATTTGACACCAGTTTTTCAAGACCCGAGTTGATAACTTCCTTCTGTAAGATCCAGGGAAAATGGCTACGTATCCCCGGTCACAGCAGCTAAACAGGCCCAGAGACAACGAAATAAAAATGACTCCCCATCACCACCTGGAAATGGCGGGTAACATTCACCCCTAAGAAGAGGATGCGGCTGCAAGATTGTTGTCAGGCAGTAGCGATTCCAGCTCAAACAAGAGCATCCTTATATTGAACTACAAACTAGTATGTCATACATTTTTTGTTTACTTTTTTTCATTGTTTATTTTATCCAATTTTTTCGAAATGTTTTGTGAAGAATAATTGTATTAATTAAAACTAGTACAGTATAACACGTTTATAACGAAGTGCAAGGGACGAATGATTTCGCTTCGTCATTAGTGTAATTCGTTTTATCCGTTTAGTTCACATGTATTTTAACGTCAAGGTGAATATAAATCACTTCGCAAATTCATTATACGCGTGTTCGTTATCAGCGTGTTTTACTGTAGCTATAAAATATGACATGCTTTGGTGGTATTTTTTTGTATATTTCATTTTTATTTTTAAAAATTAGTTTACTAAAATTATTATTCATTCAAACTAATATATACCTAATATACGATAATATATTTGTTTTTTATATTTCATCCTAATTTTTTTAAAGAATATTTTGCAAAGAGTACTAATATTTATCATACTAAAATATAGATTATCACAATTATCATACTATACTAATATTTTGCATTTATTTAGAATACTTGCAGAAATATTTTTGAGATGCCACAAGTGAGACTATTTCGTTCAAGCTCTTATTGCCAGATTTATTTTCAAGTTCATTTTTAAAAAGTCTAGATATTTATTTACTTGATATGAGCTTAAGTATATATTTACTGTAAAGCTTTCTATGTATGCTTAATTGCTTTGGACATTTCCTAATTTGTAAGAATGATGTGCTTAAAGATATGGGTTTTTTTTGCTATAAAAACTTAAATAAGCATTTCTCACTTTTTTCTATGGTTGAGTGTTGTATTATTATACCTTATTCCATGCTTGTAGTATAGCTCAAAGAGTACTCATTTTGCTTTTTCACTAATAAATGGTTTATATGGAAATAGAATAGTGTTTATCTGTAGACTAAATAATCTATTTCGGATTTATTGCTGGTGAAAATAACTTTAATACAAAAGTACTGAAAAAAATTTCACATAAAGAAAAAAAAGCCTTTAAGTACAGTCCTTGATACATAGTTCATAAGTTTATGAATAACGATAAATGACGTACAGTTTAAAGTTTAGATAAATCTATCAATAAATTCATTTGTAGTTATTTGAAATTATTATTGAAAAAAATTGTTAAAGCAACGAACTTTTCCCTGAAAAAGTTTCTTTCTTCACTTCAGCTATGTAAGTCAAGAAGTTTCGTGTAAGTATACCTTAAAAAATATCTGTACAATATCAGTAACGATCCTCTAAAAACTGCTGTTGAAATACCGTCGTCTAACTACCATTCCTTATGGCTGATCTGTGAATATTCCATCGCCATCGGAAGCAAGTTTTAACTTGACTAGTTAGTCGTGCAGTCGAGCACGCTGTTCCTGAACGGCTAGGAGACAGATTCCGCAGGTCAAAAGGTCAACTTCTTGGGTTCGGGTTTTAGTGGGTATCCTTGCAATTTGAAATTCTCTTTGATAATTATATATGTGACAATTTTCAACAAAAAAAAATCGTTGACCAAAAATTAATTCTTATTGAATGGTAGAGTTTTTTAATTTTTTTTTTTTGTTTTTGGCAAAGTAAGTTTTGGGAATATTCCTACGCAATAATGTTTCATAAAAAATGATTATTATTTATTGAGATTGAGGAATATTAGTTAGTCATAAGTTCAAAGGTTGAATTTAAAAAATTCAAATAATATGCGTTTAATTAAATTTTAATGTTTTTTTCTTTTTCTTTAACAAATCTAACTAACAAAGTGTCGATCAGTTAATGTTTACATATCCGTAGATACCGTTAGATCAAGATTAATCAAACCATTCTACCTACGAGGATATTGTTCTACCGAGTTTATATTGAGACCAAGATTAACATTCCTCAGAGATTTTAGCTAGAAAGCCAGGGTAGTTTTGAGATTTTTGATTGACAAATAATATGAAAAGCAGTTGGGCGAAAAATTGCCTTGACATTTTATTTGATAAAATGCAGCTTTTCGGGAACAGCACAACTACATGTATATGCTACATGTATTTTAATTAAATCAAAGCATAATGTACACAATTTTTTTTAAAAAAAGATCATTATTCATTTGGTGGTCTAAGGAAAAGGATAAAATCTGCAAGAGTGTGTTCTTAATAAGAGTGGTCAAGTTTTCTATCAAAGAAAATTGGACCACTCTTTTTTAAAGGAAAAAAGTATTTTAAATAAATGTCATCTCTATTTTCAAGTGTTAGTGTTTATGTTTATAAAATATGCTTTAGATAACAACCCTCACCTCAAAGATAAAGTGTACAAATCCAACAGAAATTTATTCTCAATTTTCTGATAGAAGGAAGAATTAACAAAAGTGCACTGATTGGAATAATGTTAGGGAGTTATTAGATTACTAGAATGAGGTACATGTAATTACAGATATCCGAAGATTCGAGATATCAGGGGAAAAAATACTTAAAGAATAAGTGGTCGGGACTTCTAAATCAGTTTGACATATCCATGGTTTTCGAAATATCAGTGTTCGAGATATCGAAGTTCAACTGTATATAAGAAAGACATGCTCTGAAATACCTTAATCTTACTAATGCATCTGATTTTCAGTTGAAATATGGATACAAATGCCAATGAAGCCTAAGGAGGAGGAGTGGGGGACCATGTGGTGTTCTCTTAGGTATATTTTCCTTATGTATTAATCATTAACAATAAAGCTTTAAAAACCTCCCCTTTAAAGCAATGGACACATTAGAGAAAAACAGGAACAAAATTGAATGCCATATATTTTTGACGCCAATTCAAAATGTTTGCCAATTGCGTAAGCATTGATATTGAAAGATAATTACGAAGTTGTGTTTGAATTATATTGCTGAAATGATAAGCACTTAATTAATATTACAGAGCTTTCGAATCAAACATTAAATCTCACATAATCGGAAAAATTCGATTACAATTCATATACATTTTATAATCTATTAATTTTTATTGTTTTCTTTTCAGAACAGTGTTTTGTTAATGTTAAAACAAGATCTACTATTACTGGTAGTTAAGAAATAATATCTAGGTGAAGTACTCTCGTTCCATTAGAAGTAACTTAGCTGGTAACTAAACCAGTTAAATAGAATATATTTGAAATGGTGAGCTTTAAAGACGGTTCTTCTTGATATTAACCTCCTTTGGGTACCTCAATTACTTTGTACAGATATGTTTTTGGATTGGAATATGACAAATGTAGTTGGGCGTTATTTATACATTTTATATAAATGCATATAACTAAAGAACCAGTGTGTTTCCTGCTTTCTACACCTCAATATACGAGGGTCGTTCAATAAGTAATGCAACATAGGGTTTATCATAATAAATGTAGAAGCACTTATTTTTTTCAAATATTAGAAAAGTTATATTTAAGAAACCCTTATCACCGAAAACCGCATGCATTTTTCTACTATCTTCGCAAGGAAATTCACGTTTCAAGACAAGCATGGTCAATACACTGAGTTGAACACTAATTTAAAATGGTCCCTGCCAAGAAGATGAAAATGGGGGCGTATGTGAAAACTATTCATTATTATATAACAAATAACTGAAGAACCAATAGAAAGGGATAGTTTTTATATAGATTTCTGACAAAGGAAATGAATCTAAAAAAATTGGGTGCCTTATTTCCTATTACATATGCCAAAGAGAAAACATGCGTTATATATGCCAATGGTCTATTAAAAAATTAAGGCTTTTAAACAAAAGAAGGTATGAAAAACTTGTTCGCTGAGATTTCCTTTGGGCTTATAGTCCAAAAAGAAGATCAATTATAAAATGTGGAATTGGAGAGAAATCCGTCGTCCTTTATTTGCAAAGAGAAGCCAGCGCTCCAAGCATATCTTATACAGGTTTTATTGTTTACTCAAGAAGTCCAGTAATCTATTTTCCTACACCAAAAGTAAGAACCTTCAATGGTAGATTTATGTTAAAACTGCACTACGGAAAGATAAGCAGGTTTCCTGTAAGAAAAGTCCAACTGCCAGTCATCTTGGTGATTTTCCTTTACCTGACAAAACTGCTGCATATAAGCATAGAGATGTAAAGAAAATTTTAAGAAAGGAACGTTTACAGAGCAAAGCAAGCCCCTGTATTCGCTAGATCTCAGTCATTATGATAGGAAGACACCACAATTGCAAGAATGTAGTGGGGAGTGCTATACATCAGTGTCTGTTGAGCTTCCCCAAAGACAAAGACATATGTAAAGATTAACAGGGGATACATTGGATTAAGAATATAAAGAAATTGCTTTCCGCACTTTTCTGGTTTTTAAAGACCTTTTGCATTACTTATTGAAAGATCCTTGTAATTGCAGTTGTAACTATGTTATTTTGTTTGATTATAAATAATTATCAATATTTTGATTTTTTTTCAGAAAAAAAAAACTTCATGTATGAAAATGAATCATGAAAAAGTTAAAAATTAGTTGTATTGATTCCGAGCAATCAGTATCAAAGAATTTGTGTAATAAATGTAGTATTCGGACATAAATGATTAGAACAATTCATTACTCATCCATTTTTTCCGCTCAAATTTGATAAAAGGGATAGGTTTAATCATTCAAAGTGTTACAATGAACTTTGGACAAAATTGTCAATTAAGAGTGGCTTTTAAAATAGCATTTAGCATATATGTACAGCATGCATATACCATGACTTTGTATATTTCTGATAAAATTTTCATAAAACCAAGCAAAACCTTGGAAATTACTTTTCATGCCGAACTTTTGTATGGTATCCAATCACCTTAACATTTTTTCATAAAACCATGGAAAACTTAGGAATTTCCTTATTTTTTATGCCGAACTATTGCATGGTATCCATGCACCTTAAATTTCAAATGATCTATAATCATACCAGGAAACTATTTACATTAAAAGAGTATGCAACAGGCCTATACTTTTGAGCACTTCACCTGCAATATTATTAGGTTTAAATATTAGGAACAACTTAAATTTTTATCAGTGTTTGTGATAAAAAAAAATGATTTATTTTAAGTTTTCCCACTTATGTGCTATTTAAAACCGCAGTGTTTTCATTTATTACTTCCTATGAGGATGTATTGAATTCTCATTAAATTTAATCATTCATTCAGTTCTAATCAGTATGGCTAGATTTAAATACAAAAACTGTAACAACCATTTTTCACTTTTAACAAATAATAGCACAATTCAAAGCATAGTCACCTCGAAATGTATGAAGTTATCTGAAATATTTATTGTATTCAGGTTTTAAGCCATCTTGTTGACCCTTTCATTTGTTTATTGAAGTGTGAGGAAAAAAGAGCCAAATACTTCAACAAATCTACTGGTGGACAATCAGGTTAAGGAAATCTGCTCTGCTGGGGAACAACTAGGTCAAGAGAATCAGGTGGACTACAATCAGGTCAAAGACATGGATAACCAGGTCTACTGGTAATCTACTGAAGGACAACCATGTAAAGAAAATCTACTTGGGAACAATAAGTCCAGGTCATGGACGTTACCTGGGAAAACCAGATAGGAATCTTAAATAATTACAACTAGCCAGTACTGTATCACAATAGCGTTGAAACGATATTAAAGATAATTACGTGACTGATTAATGCTTTTCCTCCTCTTCAATGTTTGTTTTATACACATGTATATTTTCATTCTTAAAATAAATGACATTCAGTTGTAGTTTAGGTTCTTCAATTCAACGTGTACAAATCAGAAACGTACCATAGAGAACCAACATTCTCTGTATTTCCTTTAAAATGCTTCCAATGTTAGATTTGAGGAATCTTACAACTTGAAGCTCACATATATGATTTTTAATCTTTATGTAAATCAACAATTTTGCTAGTAAATCAAAGAGTCATGATTTTGTGTTTTGTGTTATTTTTTGGGCATGCATTGATAAGATATTCAAATTGCGCAGCTTTTGTAGGTTGTCCGAATGATGCAATTATTCGATGCAGTTAACAAGTTACTTATTCAATAAAAATAAAACATGTAATTTATGTATTAGATTCACACTTGCATTTATTAGAACACGAGTTATTAAGCTATGCAGAAAAGAAAAATTCACACGACAGTCACAAAAAACTTATGCACCCATGTAAGAGTTGTAAACTAACTCTTTGTTTATGTTATGGTTTGACAATTCTTTATGAAATGCATGATGAACAAGATTTTTTCTAAGACTGTTTTAATGCATTGATTTTTCTGTTTTGATTAAATAAATGAATTTTACCCTTGAATCTAGGTCTGTATTGAAATCAAATATTACTCTGCTTTTCATGTAATGTTTCTTTTTTCCCCAGACGTTCCAGAAATAGAGACGGTCCAAGTAGAGAAGGGACTTCCTGTGATTACCATAGCCTACATTATCACTGTGCCAGGGATTCTAATTCTTTGTGTCGGGGTCAATTTCATCACTTATAAATGGTAACATAGTTCCTATTAAAGAATAACCTATTATTGATATGTTTGATAATAATATAAAAAGTTAAATTATAATAGTTCTGTTGTAGTGTTCTGAATAATTTTCTTTGGATGATTAATGACATTTTAAAAAATAAAAAAAAATCTATAACTTAATTAAAGGGGGATGAAAAAAGGTCAGAAGAAAGAACGCAAACGCTTTTTGCTTCGATCCCAGGAAAATACACAGGCGGTGGATTATCAGCATTATTTCAATGATGACGAAAATTTTACACTGCAGTCATTTAATACAGAGGGACATCCGGGAACCTCATCTGCCTACAGGTTTAAGGAGTCTCAGGACCCCTCACACGACTATGCTGATTATGATGAAATAAAAGATCAGAAACTAGAGGCCAAATGGAGGGACGAAAAAGGGTACTCTACAGCAGAATTCCGAAGTCTAAATCGGCCATTGCCTCCCATTAAAGCAGAAGAAAATGACTATATGTCTCCTGGAGATGAACTGCCTTTGGAACAGAGAAACAGCAGCACATCGAATGACTCCTCATCACCCCCAGGAAATGGAGGTTATCTTTCTCCGCTACAAGAGGAAAAAGAAGCTGAAGAGAGATTAGTGTCCAACAACAGCGATTCTAGTTCAAACAAATCTGAAAAATCGGACAAGTCAAGAAAATATGAAAACGAGCCGTCTCGCGATTCTTCGTCCCAAGCAGTAACACCTTATGAAGTGATAAAAACTACCGACGAGAGTAAACAACATCAGTACGTAAAACTCCGGACAAGCACATCCTAGTCTGCTACTAGTTATTTACAAAGTGGATGTCTTCTTCTAATGCAAACGTTATTTTTGTCTTTGATCCAATTAAGTACATGGATCAATGTGAAAAGTGCAATCCGGGATAAGATAAAATCAGGGAAGCTGCATTATGGTACATGTAATTCTAAGTCCCTTGAAGTGACTGGTGATTTCTTATTCAGACACATGCAAGTGTTTATGAAGTCCATAAGAATCTAAGCTAAAAAAAACTGCATTATGATTTAAAATCTTTGAATCTTTGAATAGAATTTTTAATATTACTTTTAAATATAAATTTACCTAAAAGCTTAATGAAAATTGAATGTTTAAAGTCTCCAGATACTTGTTTTTAGTACAGTGTTTTTGCTTCTTACCCTACCAAAAAGTACTACAGTATACGAGGGGTTATCAAAAAGTTCGTGGACTGATGCGATAAAATTAATACTAGGCAGTCTGTGCTTACAAAATTTATAAGGAACATAAAACAATAAAAGTTTAACAAATGTTGAAAATTTTAGCTTGATACGTTGATAATTTGCCAAATTATTCTAAAATAAAAAAGACATTATATGATCATCCGGCGCTGTCGCCGTTTAGTTTCATGACGTCCGACAACGTCATCGTTTCTCAATGTCCGCTCTCTCTACCTCATACACTTATCTTGATGAGATTACCTGGAGTTAAGTAAGGACCTAAGCCCGTCTCTTGTTTATATTACTTTACACTGTCATGAACAGCTGATTTCAGTGCACATAATATTGTAAATGAATCTATACATCGGGAAAGATCCTCACTTGATCATGCCAGAATACTTAGCTTGTTGGAGTTCAATTTCTACCACACATGATCAACGTCACTCTCGACGTGACTAACTTTTGACACTCTGACAACAAATCGACATTAACTGTGCGTATTTCATCTCTCTGAATCTTTGTGGGTATTAAAAGCAAGTACTCTGGATGCATTTTATTTTTCTGTAGCCCCTTTAAACATTCCCTAAGTCATTACCAGTTTTTCCAGGTGCGAAACTGTATAGGATCTTGGAAAAAGAAACCCTCCCCCTTTTTGACGTCATTTTCAAACCCTTAATCGTTTGGACACTCCATATAAAATTAACGATGAAATTTCATAGAACTTACAGAATGGGGTAAAAATTGCAAATTTTACGGAACAATTGTGTCGTACCACATTCCTGAATTAAAGGGATTTTTTTTATGACAAATGCTCATATCAAGAGAGTTTTTCTCAATTATACTCAGGTAGAAAAAACGTCATATTTGAGGTTGCGCCGCCTGGACATACCATTGCTTACAAAAACATTAATAATTTATTAAAAATTAAAACTTATGATGTATGGTTTATTCTATAGATAGAAAAGATGATGCTTACTAAATGTCTTAAAATTCGTTGATGTACCTAAAGCGGTTTTAATCTTATGGCGCTAGTCCACGAACTTTTTGATAACCCCTCGTAGTGTACTATATATTTATAATTATCAATAGTATACTATAGTAAGAAGTTTGTACTATAGATTATTAAGTCTTTACTACACTTAATCGAATATTTTTAATATGAATTTCATTTGTAATTTTTCTTAAGAATTCCTACAAGTAATTTCCCTATATTAAAAGGAAATATTACTTGTATTCACATATTATTTTTAAATGAACATCATTTGCATGTAATTTAAAAAAATATCAAGGCTCGTTATAGTAAAAAAAATCATAATGAGTCAGAGTAACAAATTATTTACTATGGTTAAAATAGTTAACTATAGTAAACTATAGGTAATGATAGTAATTTCTTGTTGGGGTAGTATGATTTATTCTTATCTAGATAACTATAAGCTTACTTGTGTAAATTTGCCTTAACTGATTATAAATATTGGATATATGCTTGTTAAAAAATAAACCAAAACTTTTAGAATGTGTTCCCTGTTTACTATTTTTTGTGGTCAAAACATGCACAAAATGCGTATTTCAGGGAATACCGATCAAAAATCAAGGACTTATAAGCATTTTTCGACATATCTGCACAATATCACCAGTTTGGAATTTTCACAAATGAAACACCGATTTAAAAGCGTTTGAATCCATAACTTTTCTTCAATCTTGCACCATTTCTCTTTTATTTAGGGTAAAGTAGTCAGAAATGGATCATGCAATAATTTGGAAGGTTTTTATAGATTTAAATTTATTCGACTTCGTTTGGCTGTTTTAGACTAAAACCTATTAATATGTAAATATGCTAAGAGTCATTAAAGGGAATTATATTCTAAATTAGTTGTCCTCCGGACTTGATTGAAAAAAGTCTTCCTTTAGTATTTCAAAACTGATTTAACATAATGTATATATTATGCCTTCAGGATGTTATATAAGCACAAAAAAGAAACCATTATATATCATGAAACAACGTGAAATTGTTCTGAAAATAGACTTTTATTGAGAATACGTTACCTTATAGGAAAAAACACTTTATCTTCTCAATAACCTGTTATTTTCCACCCCTTTCTATTAAAAAAAAAAAAAAATAAAATGCATAATATTTAGAAAGGATAAAACCAATATTAGTGGAGATGCCTCGTATCTTCTATAAAGAAAACACCCTATCCAAAAATTTGCTTCAGATTTCATTTTTCTTTCAACAACATATTTTTTCTAAGCTACGATAATCTATGTTGATCAACTATTGCTATATCCCTAGAAACCAAGTCAACAAGGAAATGATATTTTTTCTCGTTGATATGTTCGTTTTAGGATCAAATGTGGGTCAGTCTTGCTTAACAAGAATTAACAGGAAACCAAATTTAAGTAAATTTTATGGCATTTGTTAATACCTGTTATCGTTAAAAGAGAGAATGAGAGGTATACCAAAATGCAGGATTATCCCCATATAGATTTGATAATGTACCAATATTCTCTGATTATAGGTTAGAAAGTATGAATACTCTAAGTTATAAACAACAACTATTACATTTTAAAAGTTTTGATAGAAAAAATATTCTTTTTAAATTTACTTTTAAGGATCTTTCTCTGCAAAAAAATTTAACTCATTGTCATACTGTAATACATTTTTTTTTTAATTTAAAACCGTTTCTTTTTACGTTCTAAAAATCAAATTAGTAAATGAAAAGACACAGTAAAAATTCTTATTTATTTTATGAATCTACCATTTTAAATACCATATAAGCAGAAATTTTAGCGCAGATTCAATTTTTAGCGGGTAGTTGAGTTCGCTAAATTTAAAAATCGCTAAAAATATTCCGTTACCATTATCTTTCTATCCACCAGGAAGTCGCTAAAATCACTTCTCGTGATAATTAAATGCTGATTTTTGAGGACAAATCGCTAAATTTGCTTCTCGATAAAATTCCATTTATACGGTGCAATGAGTGATGATTCTATATTTTTTTAAATGTTATAATAGTCAACATTTCTTCAATTTGTGAGGTGTTTTTCGAAAAAAAAAAAAGATAAACTATAGAATTTATTACAATTTCAATTTGGTCAAACAACTTGCAAAATTAAGTTTCTTTAACAAAATAAGAATGAAATTATCAAAGGTATAAAACTATATCAAGAAAATATATATACTAAAGGACATATTCCTAGTACGTATTTAAGCTTTTTAGTGTATGTATATAAAAATATGTCATGAAGTGGTTACATAAGTCTATGATAAAATTCTAAAGTATTACTTAAAACTTGACTTGTATCGGAACAAATCGACGGAATGTTTTCTTTTAAGTACATAACACATTTCAAAGGAAAGCCAATTAAAATTTAATGGCTTGTGCATCTGGAGAACATAAAGCGAAAATATAAATAAATTTATAAAGACAGGAAAAGAGGAAATAATTTCTTCCTCGGTCTCAAGCACTTAAATTATTTTTCCCTTTCATCATACGATAAAGTACGTTTTTACCCATTCTGTTATAAGTACTTCCTCAATCAATGCTAGTATGATTTTCCTCTTAACGAGAATAAAATATTTGGGGTATGCAGAAATATAAATAGTTTCTGTTCATGTTTAGACAAAATACATGAAAAATAGCCTGAAATTGCCACATTTAGGGAACATAGAATTTGATTTATATTTTCATTTTGAATGACAAAGAATCATATTATTACTATTTTGCACTTTCTTGTTCAGTTAAATCACTTTATTTTAATGATATTGGAAATATTTTAAGCTCAAAGTCCATTTTAACAAAGCAAATCGGGAGCAGAGCAAACACATCAGAAGTAGGATCAGTAGCCATTGAGGAGTGAGCATCCCCTACCGACCAGTCGCACCCGCTGTGTGCCCCCTGTCCTGATCATGAAAAACGGAAAAATCCGTAGATAATTCAGAGTGTAAATAATGGCCTAACAATCAGCACGAAAAACGCCGGTTTGGATTCGACCCAACGATAGGCCGCACCTGCGGACAAAGTCACTGCATCGACCACAAAACCCGCAAAATGATGTGGTTTGTCGACATTCTTGCTCCATCAACCCGCCTGCGAACAGTTTGCCTCGCTCCAGAAATTGTTCATATGTAGAGTATGCTCTTGCATATCAAACCTGGGAGACAAAAAACCCACATGCAGCCGACAAAGACACACCGCCAAACAAGAAAGGGAAGCCACCACGTATATCACAAAGCCCTGCTATCAGGTTACCATTAAAGTATTTTTCTAGTGAAATTTCCAAATATGAAACAGACGTGTCAGACTCTGTGGTATCCCTCATTCCAAGCTCACTGGGGTATAACGAGTCGACATATGGAAGTAACTATTGTTAATTGATAATACGTCGTGAACACACCCAAAAGTCGAGTTGAAGGCAACAAGTGTTTTCTTCTTCCCAGTCAGACTTTTTGAATGAATTCTGCTTCATATGAATACAAAATGGGTGTAATTGGTACCAATGACAATTACAAACAGATTGTTGGAAGACCTGATCTCCTAAAAACTACAGATATTGTCAATCAGAAACGCAAACATCTTTTTTAATATCACCTTCAGAGTATTTGTGTGTACAATGAGAATTTTTTTTGACAAAATAATTTTGCAAATGACTTATGACAAGGTAAATACATTTACGAGTTCCATGTTTATTGAAAGAGCAGCTATCTATGATATCAAAAAGCCTGGGCTTAAATTTATCATGGGGAATGGTTGTATAAAGTCTAGAACAGAAGAAATGGCTAAAATTACAATTATTTTTCTTTTTAAAAATTTGTCTTCCTTCTTCTATTGTTTTCTTTGTTAAAATGAAAGTTTTCATACGTTAGGATAACCATCCTCTAAAGAATTGCAAAAACAGATTTCTACTCAATTACGCACCTTGATCCAACAGTTGCAACCTTTTTTAAAACGGTATATGAGGTATCGTTTGTGACGTCACAATTGTTGATACAAACACATTGTACCTTCAATATTTCGCTTCAAGACCTTTGAATTTATAAACCATTAGCATAGATTATATAATGACCCTAAATATTCTATAGTATAAATAATAAGAATGTGTAAATGTTGGCCATCTAGTTATGATGGATGAACGCACCACATATATGTACTATTGGAGGGTCGATCCTGAACGTTGGAGCAGATGTTTTTCTGAACCTGTAGACTGAAAATTCTGCATCATATATTTTTCTAACAATATTGGATATTGCAATGTCAATTTAAGAATATTCAAATAAAAATCCACATTCAAATTCCACGCTAAAAGCATAAAGTTAGGAACTATTTTGTTTGGTGGAAGATTTTCTAGAAAAAAAATCAATTAAAAAAGTCGGAAAAAAGTACAGTACTATTAAATTTGGACTCCAAGATTTTCATGTAGACTACACTAAGAGTTATTTTGCTTGAATTAAATAGCAAATACTTCGGAGACCATCGTAAAATTGTAACAAATAGAACAGATATATTGTGAAAGTCCAGGAAAATAGTACAAAGTTTAGATTAAATTAAGCAAATTTGTTGTTATGTCCAAATACAATAAACTATAGAGATAACGAACAGTATTCGAGCTCAAAGTCCATTAAAACAATACAAATCCGAGCAGAGCAAACAAGGACTTCCAAAAACATCAGAGGTTGGATCAGGTTCAATGGAGGAGTGAGCATCCCCTGCCGACCGGTCACACTCGCCGTGTGTTCCTTGTCATGATCGGCAATAACAGAAAAATCCGTCGACAATTCATTGTGTAAATAATGGCCTTACAATTAGAATGAAAATGCCAGTCAGCATATGACTTAATGATAGACTGTATTCTCTAACAAGGTCATTGTATCGACCACAGAACTACCTAAACAATGACATTAAAAGAGACTGTTGCTATTTTTGATTCATCAACTTTTTTGCCAATAATTTACCATGGTTAAGAAAAAATTTCATAGGTACATGTAGAGCATGCTCTTGCGTATCGAATCAACTTAGTTAAATTCTCCCTCACTTTGTTCGTCCGAATATAAATTAATTCTATTCTAAGTAATAACAAATAAAGACCAATGTAGGAATGCTTCTCGCTATAACCTTTAATCAATTAACATACATTCTATGAAATCAATACATAATTATAACATTTGACTATTTCTGTCAATTAAATATACATACACTGGTATTCAAAGAATGTGTCCCTGTTGCAAAATTACATGCTTTGCGTGAATATACGTGTTTCGAGGTTATAGCGAGAGTCGATAACGAATGTGAATGACCTCATGTATTTATAGTTACTTAGTCACGTGCTCTATGAATATTAATGGCAAGTAAACACCGAAATGAATTTTATAGATATACACCCAATATGCTGGTTTTTAGTGTATATTGCTGCATAAGTAAGGGAAGTTGACGATTGAAAAGTTAAAGTCATCACGTATATCATAAAGCTTTGTTGTTAGATGACCATTAACGTCTTTTTCTAGTAAAATATCCAAATATGTAACAGATATGTAAGACCATGTGGTATCTTTTTTACAAGTTCACAGGGATATAACGTGTCGACATATGAATGGAAATAACCATTGTTAATTGACAATACGTCGTCGAAAGGCCACAGAAAATGTCTTCTTCTTCTCATGTATAATAATTTGAACAAATTCTGCTTCACATGGACACAAAAATAGGTCAGCTAATAACGGGGCGCAATTTGTACCCATGGAAATCCGACAGATTGTTGGAAGACCTGTGAGATTTCCAAAAACTACATAGATATTGTCAATCAGCAACTCAAGCATCTTTTTTATATCAACTTCAGAGTATACATGTTTGTACAATCAGGATTTTTTTTAACAAAATAATTTTGAAAATAATCAATGACAAGGTAAGTAAATTTACAAGTTCCATTTTTATTGAAAAAGCAGCTGTCAATAATGTCAAAAGGCCTGGACTTTGATTTATCGTGGGGAATGGTTGTATATAGAGTCGAAAAGTCGTAAGTTTTTATGTTATTGATGTTGGAAAATTTTGTGATTTCAAATTTTCCAAAAGTTCCTTAGAATTTTTAAGTATCCACATCTGATTTGCACTACTTCCCGAATATATTGTACTCCTGAAGTTTCTCCTTCACTGCTGTTAATATTTAAGTGAGGAGTAAAGAAAGAGGCTTGGTAAAACATTAACTGGAAGCCGCTATGCATCTTTGAAAGGATTTTTATGAAGATTCGGAATCCAATATAAAAAATACATCATAAACCATTACGTTTTTAGTTTCTTCTCTGAATATAAATGACAGCTTTAACAAGTTTGGCGTTAATTCAGATAATTCCTGAGGCGTTTAACTAATTTATGGCTTATTAACTTTTTATGCTAAAAATTACATTCTTTTAAGTAATTCGGAACTTTTTGCTTTGACTCAATTTTCAATTTGTCTTTGTGACACAGATAAAGGCTATATTTGGGTCAATATTAAATTCGGATAAAAAAAATATTAGAGGAAAACTCCTTAAAGTGATTTGTTTAATGATTAATTACAGTGCAGAGAGGTCATATTGAATCACTACAGTGCCAGAAGAAGCATATTGACCTCCAATTTTCGTTTGATTTTCAAGGAAGTTTTAATGCAGATATCAGAAATATACTTTACAATTTTTTAAAAGACTTCTGATTGCAGACCTCCTACATGTGAACCTTGAAAATTTTCATCTCAAACAAGTCTACTCTTTAAATAGAGAGAATCAACAATGCTACATCAAAAGAAGGATAACCGGCGCTTTTTGAGTTTGTGCAAGATTTCATAATCTTTCTGTATCTGGTTTTGTTCTGTATTTCTGAATTAAGAAATTTGACTAGGCGTGACAGTTATTATCATTGCTAAAATTCTGCATATACATGCTTTACAAAATATACAATGTGAATTAAAATTTTATTTGGTTTTCAATTCACTGAAAGACCAAGATGTTAGAAAAATGGTAGTTTCTGCATATCGCAATGGTTGCTACCGAATATCGTATTGAAGTAGAAAATCAACTAAATCTGAAATATTTTTTTTTAAAAATCTCCCTGATTCAACAAAAAATTCTTCAAAAAAAAAAAAGAAAAGAAAAAAAAAAGAATGAAACTGAGTACATTATTCTTATCAACGAGCTTGTTGCTTGATGGGTGTTAAGGTAAAACGTTCTCCATACATCCAATCCAGATTTGAGTGTTTTATTCATACATGCATACATGTACATGTGTATCATATATCTAGCCTACAATATAATTTCCTGTAAATAGATATTTTTAGTTTCGTGAATGCTAATGAAATATAATATTTAGGTTTTCTTGACTCTATTGAAAAACGGGCAGAATTACCTGATATCAAAGTTTTCTTTTTGTCTCTAGCAACATACTTTTATATATCTATCTTCTATCTTATGATAGTATCGATGATTCTCAGAAACTTAAACGTAAAAAGAGTCTTAAATCGTATTAGGGAAGGTATTTCCAAATTCACATTTTTGCAGATTTTTTTAGGCTCGATAATACATGTATGAGATCGAGGGCTCCATCATATTTTTACAAGTAGTACGTATTTTCGGAGGGAGCAGCAAGCTCTAGCATATAATTTTTATGGATAATTAATAGTTAAATTATACTATTCTTGTAAAAAAGGCAGACCCTCTTCTCTCAGACCCCCCTTATCCTCTACCCTTTACGTGCCTGTAGATTATAATTGTAAAAAGCTATATATATGAATATAGGTTACAGTAATTTTTTTTCAAAATGTGAAAGAAATTTACCCCAAAATCGGAGGCCTTTATAATAAAGCAATATGAATCAAAGCATAACCTTCTATCACTTACATTTGATAGTTATGAACTTTATTTACATGAATGAAACTTGTAGTACTCTCCACATTCACATAATTTTGTATCAATACTTCCTGTCTCTGTCAAGCATTCACGTTTAGACAATATGAGTATGACCGTAATCATTAATATTAAAACATTGGAAAAATTATATTACACAGGTGGCTAAGTATTTAATAAGCAGGACATTAACTAAGTATTCAAATGACGCCCTACAATGAAGACGACACCAATAGTTGTTTTGTTTACCTTATGTTGTCCCCTTTGTGCGTTAGAGGGCAAGAACATCTGTAATTATACAAGGTAATTACAAAAGCTTTCTTTTTAACTTTTTAAAAGAATTCCAAAAATCATTGAGTAACGTTCCATTACAATTTTCATATATGTACAGGTCTGGGAAAAACTACACTGATTGCTGCATAGGATACAAAGAAGTGAATGGTTCATGTGTTCCAAAAGGTTTTGTGTCTTTTTGATGCATATTTCTGTTTTTTTTAATGTACATATATAATTAATTGTACATGTAGATTACATGTACTACTACTAATTAATACCTTCTGAGCGACTTTTTAAAAAATTATCTGCAGTGCTTTGGTCTGACTATTGTTTATTATTATTTTTTCTAAATTGAAGTGTGCAATCCAGGATTTTTGGGAAAATACTGTAATACAACATGTCCAGAAAATTACTTCGGACAGGACTGTTCTGAAAGGTGTAACTGTGAGGAAACACAGTACTGTCACCATGTTTGTGGTTGTCTAGTCAGATCAATCAAATTTGGTAACAAATCAAACAGATGTAGAAAACACAACCGACATCAGCAGAGATGTGATAACCACAGAAATCTGCATAGGCAAACTAAAAACCACAAGAAAAAGATCAACAACAAGTAGTTCATCAAAAGCAAGAGTAACAAAAATTCGTAAGGGCAAAATGAAATGTACAATTTCTCTTGATTACGTATACATTATATAAAAAATCACAAAATTATTCTTATGTTAACAAATTATAGCAATTGTGAGGAAAAAATTCTGTAAGAAGCATTTTCTTAATGTAGTAAAACAAGAAAGTTCATATGATATTCAGTTTCAGTTTGCTTAAAAAAATGTTACCATATACATGACATAAAACGTATTTGCGTGTAAAATATTCTTACTTTTACATCAACGTTTAATGGGCACACATAAGTACTTAAATATATATACAGCGCTTCTTTTTATATAGCAGAGAATCAATCAATAGATATTAACAATACTGACACTTTGGACGCATTACAAATGACACTTTTGGTTGCAACACCGTGCATTATTCTAGTGTTTTTATTATCAACTGCATCATTAATATACTGGTAAGAATAATTAAGAATACTATTTCATATCGTATTTCTATTTTTATATATTAATTACAACCTTAAATTTATAATTAAGAATAATATTTCATATCGTATCTCTATTTTTATATATTAATTACAACCTTAAATTTATTTGCAATTTATTTCAGCCAACATCGGTGTCAAAAGCTTGCCACTCTAAAAATTACAGGTCAATTCATACGCATTTCGTTTCAACTGAATATATTTATTTTGATATTTATAATAAACCTGGCTCGAGTCAATGTTTTCACAAAAATCCTGTGAATCTACTTCAAATTTCAGAAACCAACGACCAACACAATGATTTATATAGTGTAGAGGAGGAAAATACAGATGGAGGTATTGAAAATGAGGCTGATGACACTCCTGATGAGTCTATTTATAATAGCTGTGACGAACCTTGCTACAGCACCCTTATGTTAAAGGTTAACCGAGCGTCTTTGTGTGGTAATGGAAGACCCTATGAAACTAGTTCTGTCAAAGACAAAACATACATGTATGGGTGTAACTTTAATGAAATTAAAAGTTATACTGGATGAAGTGATTAACATTTGAATAAAAATAAAATTTGGTATTAAGCTCAACAGTAAATCCAATGATGTCTCTCTCAGTGTAATGGAACACACCATACCATTGACGTGGGTTTTATCTCGACTAATTATGGATCTGTTCCAGTAAATAACAAAACAGCGCACTGCCGAGGAAATCTCTCTCAAATTGTAATGAGCTCACACTTTGTTCTGCTTTGTCGACGTTCAATATTGTTAATATAATGGTTAAACTTTAGTATTTGGTCAAACCTTTGTTCCTACAGTCCACAGTTCACGAGTAAGAGTACAACGTCAGATATTGGAGTACAATATCAAATATGCGTACAATAAGAAAATTGGTATTCCTGAAAATTCTTGAACAATATGTAGAGCTTTTACTGGAAAAGTAATGCAACATACTCGTATGTAGAACCTGTTAATATTCATGCATCATATCAAATTACAGTGTATCTACATTGAAAAGATGTCCTCTTTGGCTTAAAACATGGTGAAAATAATATCTCAACATTTATACTTCATGGTAATTTTTTGTCTTTTATTTTTTATCCTAAATGTACTCCAAAGACTGAAAAATGCAAACAGAGCCAGGAAAATTGGGTGATAATTCGGTAGATATCCGCTATTAACACATCTTCATCTTCAAAAACTCTGTCTGAATGTCCTCTTCCGACTCAGGATAAACAAAAATTAAGTAGGTAAGTAGGGAGGGATAACACTTAAAAAAATGAGAGTAAAACATTTCAAAAGTTGTTGACTGGATGAGAAAATTTTGAATAAATAGATAAAAAAGTAATCGTTTCCAGGATACTTAAAACTTTTTGAGTCGGGCCAACCACAGACAGGTAAAAGTTGTTTCAGAATGTGGTATTTTTTATTCAGTGGTCAAATACTATTTAATCATATATTTTACTTTAATTTTCAAATGGAAGGACAAATAAGTAGTTGTATTCATTTTTTAAGTGACCAAATTCAACTTTCCTGAAACATTTGAAATATATACACAGATTTATTTATTATATCGTAACATTATGAGTAATGCTAATATTCGATGTGTCATTTTTGATCATGAAAAATAATATACGAGTTACAAAAGAGGTACGTATAAACATTTAATTAGATGAACTTTGTAAATCGGAAAAAAAGAATTTATACTTAAAACTAGTTTGGTAAATAACCGAGGAATCTAGGGTAAAATTCTCATTAATGTTATATGTACTGAAAAATTGTAGAACATATTTACTCACATATGGAATTTATTTTGTTGTGAGTAGAGGTTGAAGGATCGTTTACAAAAAATATTATATTTGTATTAAAAGAAAATGAAAAATAAAACTTGTTAAATCAAGTTTATGTACGATTTACATAGAAAAATGACTGGGCGGAAATAAATACACAATGTAAAAATTAAAGCAATTTTATTATTAGTGACATAAACATGTGGGTAACTGAAAATTCCAACTAACTTTTAGAAAATTTAAAATCTCGAAATTTTACCAAAATCAATAACATAAATACGTACTACTTTTCAACACTTTATACAACCATTCCCCACGATAAATTATTGTCCAGGCTTTTTGACATCATAGACAGCTGCTTTTTCAATACAAAATGGAACTCGTTAATTTACTTACCTTGTGATTGGTAATTTGCAGAATTATTTTGTTAAAAAAATTCTGATTGTACACACAAGTACTCTGAAGTTGATATTAAAAAGATGCTTGAGTTGCTGATTGACAATATCTATGTAGTTTTTGGAAATCTCACAGGTCTTCGAACAATCTGTCGGAATTTTTTTCCATGGGTACTTATTGCGCTCAGTTATCAGCTGAACTATTTTTTTATTCATACGAAACAGAATTCATTCAAAAACTTATATATGAGAAGAATACATTTGCTGTGGCCTTCAACCTGACATTTAGATATATCGACGACGTATTATCAATTAACAATAGTTACTTCCATTCATATGTCGACTCGATATAACCCAGTGAACTTGAAATAAAAGATACTACAGAATCCGACACATCTGTGTCATATTTGGATATTTTACTAGAAAAGACGTTAACGGTAACCCAACAACAAAACTCTATGAAAAACGTGATGACTTCAACTTTTCTATCTTCCTCTTCCCTTACTTATGTACATCTAGAAATAAACCCTTATCACCTTCATTATTATGAGGTCATATCTCCCTGTTATTATATACGCAAGTGCATGTTCTACGTATGAACAATTTCTAAAATGAAGCAAACAAGTTAATGAAACAAGGACTTCAATAGTCTCGTTTCAAGTCATCATGTTACAAGTTCTATGGTAGATACAATGACGTCGACCTTACAAGCAAATATAATCTATAATTGAGTCGAATGCTGACGTTTGTATGAAAATATGGAGATAACGAACAGTATTCAAGCTCAAAAGTCCATTAAAAAATACAAAATAGGAGCAGAGCAAACACGGACCTCCAAAACATCAGAGGTGGGATCAGGTGCCATGGAGGAGTGAGCATCCCCTGCAGACCAGTCACACCCACCGTGTGCTCCTTGTCATGTTCGGGAAATAACGGTAAAATCCGTCAATAATTCAGTTTGTAAATAATGACCTACCAATTAGTATGAAAAACGTCAGTCAGCATTTGACTCAATGATAAATTATATTTGCTGACAAGGTCATTGTATCGGCCATAGAACTTACGAAATAATGACTGCAAACGAGACTGCTGATATTCTTGTTTCATCAACTTGTTTGTCAATATTTACCTCGCTTTTGCGTAATCGAATCAACTGAGAGATATAAACCCCGTTTGCAGGTGGTGAAGGTTTATTGCTGCATAAGTAAGGAAAATTGACGATTGAAAAGTTAAAGTCATCAAGTTTATCATACAGCTTGGTTGTTAGATTACCATTAACGTCTTTTTCAAGTAAAATATCCAAATATGAAAGAGATGTGTCAGACTCTGTGGTATCTTTTATCTCAAGCTCACCGGAATATATCGTATCGACATAAGAATGGAAATCACCATTGATAATTGATAATACGTCGTCGATATATCTAAATGTCGAATTGAAGGCCACAGCAAAAGTTTTCTTTTCACGTATAAGATTTTGGACAAATTCTGCTTCATATAGATACAAAAAAGGTCTGCTAATAACGGGGCGCAATTGGTACCCATGGGAATTCCAATAGATTGTTGGAAGACCTGGTCTCCAAAAACCACATAGATATTGTCAATCAGAAACTCGAGCATCTTTTTAATGTCAACTTCAGAGTACTTGTGTGAACAATCAGAATTAACAAAATAATTTTGCAAATGTCCAATGACAAGATAAGTAAATTTACAAGTTCCATTTTTATTACAAAAGCAGCTGTCAATGATATCAAAAAGCCTGGAGTTTAATTTATCGTGGGGAATGGTTGTGCATAAAGTTGAAAAGGAGTTTTTAAGCTGTTCATTTTGGTAAAATCTTGTGATTTCAAATATTCCAAAAGTTCCCTGGAATTTTTAAGTATCCACATCTGATTTACACCACTTCTCAAATATATTTTTGCACAGTACTCTTGAAGTTTCTCCTCCACTACTGTTAATATCTTAGTGAGGAGTAAAGAAAGAGGCTTGGTTGAACCTTCACTGGAACCCGCTATGTATCTGTATTTGTAAGGATTTTTATGAAGTTTTGGAATCCAATATAGATATGGTAATTCAAATTCATTTTGGTTGTTTGGAATTTTAAAAATATTCAAAACTGACATATGATTTTGAAAATTTCTTCCTTAGAAAGGGAACTATGGGTATTTGTTGGATTACCACTTGTAAAATTAAATCCAAGTTCCTCTAAAATACATTTAATATAATGAGCCTTACAAACAAAGACAATGTTGTTACCTGCTTTGTCAGCAGGGACCGGTACGTACTGATCATGTAATCTAATTCTTTTTTTCACTTCTGGATTATTGAATACAGAAGGATAGATGGTTCCCATATTGCTATATATATATATATATATATTATACTAATTGTTAGGCTATTATTTAAACACTAAATTGTCTACGGATTTTTCCGTTTGCCCGATCATGACAATGAGCACAAGGTGCGTGTAACCACTCGACAGGGGGTGCTTACTCCTCCATGGAACCTGACCCCACATCTGATGTTTAAGAGGTCAGTGTTTGCTCTGATCCCGATTTCTATTGTTTCAGTGGACTTCTGAGCTTGATTAATGATCGTTATCTCCATATTTCAGACATGTATCATAATGAGATCTAAAGAGACCAATAAAGTATTTTATTGTTATGGAACTTCGTCATTTAGGACACAGAATGATCATTTTAACAGAATCAACCAAGTAAACTCATAATCTAGAAATGGTAAACATTTTTTAAAGATATTGACCAGCCCAGCTGAGTTCGACGGGAAGATCAAATATGCTTCAAAAAAGCATGCAGATATTTAATTCACATTGTAACATTACAATAAGCCAGTCAAATGAACGATGTGAATACAATTTGAATAGCAAATTGGCAAGAAATGTTCTTTTACCAGTATGCAAGTTTGATTTAAATAATCATAAATTGTCAGTGAACTCTCTCTGAATACTAGATTAATTCTCAGAGTCTTGTCTGTAAAGGAGGAGGTCTCACGTCTATTATAGGAAGACTTTCGATGTCTGGAATTTCGTCATAACTATTGTCCACATTGCCAGCAGAATCGGCAGAAATTGGTCTCATTTCCTGATAAAATCGAGGCTGACATTGTAGTTCTCTTTCATATGTGTTGTTATTCTTCTTATTCGTTGATTCAAGTCTCTTGTCAGTAAATTTGCATTTTTTTCTAAAAATGAAGTTATATTGTTTGTTTTATTAAAATTTCTATTTAACCAATAGAATTGAATGAAATTTCATGGTTGTAGAGAAATCATACCCAAAGAAAATTCCAATTAGTAATCCAAGAAAAAGGGCAAAAGCTGTGATTCCGACACTGAGTTGAATTGAAAGCATACCATGATTTTCAAACTCTGAAATGACAATATTACATATCTGACGTATGATAAAAATGGATACATGTCAACGTATTGCTTAAATATTAGAGAAATCTAATAGCTTAAAATTTATGGAATACCATTTAAAGTTTTACTTGTAGATAAACATTAGATACTGTCGTACATGGTTTGATATATAAGTACTGACGTACGAAATGTGTCCTTCAATTGTCCTGATGAATCAACTCATAATTGAAACAATTGAGAAAGTAGATTTCACTGGAAGATTTTTAAGAATATGGGTACATTTTACCGGAAAACTCTTAAGAAAATGAAAGAGGTTCAGTTAAATTTAGTACAACACATACCCTGGCTTCTGATGATATTTTCGATCTTTGAGAAATTGGTCAGGTTGCAGTTTTGTTCTGTGATTTCTTTATAACTCCTTTAAAATAAAATTAATGTTAATATCAATTAAACAAAAATAAAAATAGCATTAAAAACAAGACACATTTTTCTTTAACCTGTTTTACATTGCTTGAAACTTGATAAAATTTCTCTGATTACATTTCAAACCTGTGCATCTATTTAGATAGAAAAAAGGCAAAACATATGTATATACTGCTGCTAAATAATAATTTTCCCTGTTCCTTTCAGTATCAAATGGGTCATTTCACGGAAGGTACCATAATCGGGATTTTTTGGCTATTGATTATTATAAAAAATTCAAACTTATCCAGAACAAAACCAGTGCTAATTTCATTTATATTGCATTTGATCAAAGAAGTGGTTTTTACATTCTGTAACGTGAAATGACTATAGTAAAGTGATACTAGCAACAGATGAGAGAAAACGAGTGCCAATACGAAAACCGATGGAAGATTACCGATTATATGAAGAGGCATTAGGGGCGATATCGAAAGATCGATGTCTGATAATAAGCTAAATTCGTATAGTTGGGGGGGGGGGGGGGTCAACAATCCCAAACGTTTTTGCTTTCGGACATCTATAATTACACATAAAGTACATATTGAACATGGGTCTTTCTGTTCTTGGTACATTTCTTCCTATTAATTTACAATAGAAATTAAACTATAAAGTAAACTATTTAAACTGTAACGAATATTAGTAGTACTTCATAGTACTAGTACATCATTATCCGATTTGAAGCAATATTCATCACGTTAAGGTTTTGAGTGGGTAGAGAAGGGTCTTGATGAGTTTTTTATTGAACTTTTGATCTCGGCTTTAACCTCATGTAAATAAAAAAAAAGCTTTTGTACAAAATCACCCAAAGGTAAGAGTGGACAAAGAAACAAGTAATTGCCAGTTTAATCAACCTACATCTGCTTTTAAAAAGCTGTACATCACGAATTTTTACTGATACTACATTTAGCTGCATTTATCAGCGTGGGTAAGTAATATCATTTGCTACTAGCTATATGCAGTACACAGAAAAAACGATGTATGTACACAAATATAGTTACCATGTTTGTCCTAGCTCATAACAAAGATATGTTGAAAGAACAACAATGTACCAAAAAATTAATTTAATAAAGAATTATAAAAATTGATTACATTTGAAACACCGACCCCTAAAACACTAGGGATGGGATGAAGTGTCGAGATGTAAGAATTCCCTGTCTACTGGTCACATGCATCATGAAGCCTTTGTCTGGATCAAGTAAAGGGAGGACCCGTAAACAAATCAGCACGAAAACATTGTACTATCAATGTTTAGGAAAAACATCGACCCCTGACACCGTTCAAGGTAGCTCAGTCGGTAGAGCGCTCGCTTGGTGATCGGGAGATCGTGGGTTCGAATCTCGGCCGCGACTGACCTAAGTCGATAAAAACTTGGTAGCAACTGTTCCTTCGCCATGCGCTTGGCACTTTGAAGTGAAAGTTGCGGGTCCTTTGGATGAGACCTTAAAAACCGAGGCCCCGTGTCACGGCAGGCGTTGGCAGGATAAAGATCCTTCACTGCTCAATGGCCCGGAGTGCCGAGTAAAGGTCAAAATGCTGACGTCTCTATATGGGACGTAAAACAACATACAATCAATCAATTGACCCCTGACGGTTGTATTAGGAAACAAAGTCATTGTTATGTCCATGCCTTTGTTTTATGCAAAGCATTCCCTTGCGTATTAATTATAAATACGTTTGGCGACGACCACAGCTTTCTCACTCTTTCTCCTTCTTCCTTAGGTGGGTTAAGATGTTTAAAAAGTTCTCCGGTTTTATTGTGAAGAAAATTGTTTAGGAAGCAACAAATCAGAATACAAGAAAGTTTCATAGTTGGTTAATGCTAAATATACTTGCATGGGGAAAAATTTAACATATTGGTGAAATATGTGGAGATAACGAACAGTATTCGAGCTCAAAAGTCCATTAAACATTACAAAATAGGAGCAGAGCAAACACGGACCTCTAAGACATCAGAGGTGGGATCAGGTACTATGGAGGAGTGAGCATCCCATGCCGACCAGTCACACCCACCGTGTGCTCCTTGTCATGATCGGGAAATAACGGAAAAATCCGTCTGCCTGATCAAGACAATGAGCACACGGTGGGTATGACCGGTTGACAGGAGATGCTTACTCTTCCATGGCATCTGATCCCACTTCTGATGTTTTAGAGGTCCGTGTTTGTTCTGCCCCAAATATCTATTGTTTCAAATGACTTTTGAGCTTACTGCCTTATCTCCATATTTTGTTACAATTAAAAACTTCTGAAAATAGATTGTTTGATATTTTATAATTCATAAAGACTACACAGTTTCAATATTTTTCATGAATTTAAACTTATGAAGTGATACGGAAAAGGTGAAAATAACGAACAGTGATTTTTTTTCTTCAAAATACTATATTTAATACAAATCTGTAAACAGGGCCAAAAAACAAGGAACCTCGGGAATTCCAGAGCTAGGTAGGATCAGGTGCCGAGGTGGATCCCCTGTCGACCGGTTACACCCCTTGTATTGATAGACTTCAGAAATTCCTGTTTTGCATACAGCACTATTTCAGTATTTCCTGTCTCCGTGAAGTATTGTTAGAGGAAGCGATATCATTTGGAGTGTCAATCAATTTATGCATAAATCACTTTAGAAACAAATGCTTAATGAACTTAACATTTAAATATATTTTATTAATTTAAGCAAATGTGTTCATGACCAACTGTGTATGATTTATATAATCAAGAGTTACAAGTGAAATGTCAACTTCCCAGTCTCCAATCTACCCTTCATGTAAACAATTTGAATTCTATTTGTTTAAGTTAGAGCTTAGTTGAAATTGGTTTGATGGCTCTGAAGCAAAGGATGAAGATGTTAAAAAAATTATATACATTCATAAAAACACAATCTTATGAAAGCGTTAAGGTCTCTACACTTGTTGTGATATAACTTGTTCATTGTCATATTTTTATTGTCTTATCAACATATAAATCTTTAGAACTCATTCGTAAACATATTTTAAATTGTATCTAGATGTTTTAACATAATAAATGTATGGGTATATCCATATAAATATATTGATATTTCCTGGGAAATTTTAAAAAAAAAATATTGTTTTAGAATTTCCATCTCGGGGGGCGGGAATTCTAGTGAAACGTCACTTCATTCGGGATTCAGAGACAAAATCTGTATCGTATACTTGCTAACGTATACGATTTAAATGTGATAGATATATTATTTTTGAGGTTTTAAAGAAGGAAGAAGGGGACATATCAGCAGTAAGATAATAGTAGTCATAAGGGGCTACTGCGCCCATCACTACATTTGAAGAGGTTGGGGTTGGGAAGAGTATTTTTGTGCCCCCTCCTCCAGCGTTTTTGATCTGAGTAGTAAATTTATCCCCAAAATAATCGATTTGAATTATCAAATCTTTTTTTCCTTTTGCTTGTCAAATATTTCATTTGGTTGACACCCCTATCCCCTCCTTTTAACTTGTGATTTAGCTTAATATGCAGAATATCAGCAATGGAACAAAAATGATATTACATCATTAAAAACAATCACAAATTAGATCTAATCTGCTGATTTTGAAATTTTATCTAATATTCTATCATGACTTATAATTTGCAAATTAGCTCCAAATCGCCTGTACCAGAGTTCATGCTTACTACTCTAATTTAACACTAGGTATGAGATGATGTCTGTAAACTATATTGAGATTTCACTTGCATAGTAATTATCGAAAATTAAATTAAAAGTTTACTTTCATTTTCGATAAACAGCCGTGAGATAGCAAAAAAGAGAGTAAGGTGGTGTTTCCGGTTGGCGGATCCAAGTTAGTGACAATTTTTAATGAAACTGACAACATGCAACTGTTTAATTATTTGATAAGACGTTATTAATGAATTATTCAATTAAAATTTGATTTACGTTATTTAAAAGAAATAAGTTTTGATTACTGATTAAAAAAATGTGCAAATCGTTTCAGTTTATATCCGATCTGAGTCTTAATCAAAAGAAGCTTCTAGAACGTCAGATGACATCGAACGCGATAATAAAAAAAGAAAAACGAGGCATTTTATGTCAAAGCATAATATTGAAAAAAATGATGTGAATGGGCACGGAAATAATGGTAAAGCATTTGATATCATTATGAGTCATGTAAATGTTTATATATCGAAGAGCTTTTAGGAAGTAGTGCTAATAAGTCTAGCATTAAAATTTGCATAATGGCAACGAACCCGATGTACAAAAAGGACATAGTAAACTTGCTGAAGAGAAGTTTTTCTTCCTGTTATAAACGTATAATTAATTGCCAGGAGTAAGTATAAGATGCATATATATTATCGAATTGATCAGTCAGGGGGGGGGGGGGGGGGGGGGAGTTGTTCCAAGCGTACAGAGATTCAGGTCTATGTGGCCTATCTCTGTGATGACGAACATCAAATATTTACAGAGTTTATATAACCAGCGTCACCTTTATAATACTTTTACGGTATGGGTTTGGGAACTATCAGCACCGAAGGTCTGATTCCAACTGACTATAATTTTTAACAACAAAACATACATACTGAACAAAGAAAGAGTAAAATAAAAGGATTAACAAAAAGTATAAAGAAATCAAGTATCAAACAATTATTGAGAGAATGATGAAATTTTAGCGACATGTATATAATAGAATTAAAGTAGATGAAAGATTAAGTGTCAATAAATATAAACAGAAGTCAATCAAGGGATTAAGTGTCCATCTCTGATTGTGCCTCGGGTGGGATTAAGGCTGTGCGGAATTTATAGAATTTAACACATTTGCGGAAATATACGAAAAGTTTTGATAACAATTTACACAAAGTCCGAAAAGTTAATTCACATAGTAATTTATGTTATTTCCAAAAAGGTCATATTTTACACCATAACAATACTGTTACTTTCGATGCATCCACGAATAGGCCTTGTACTACATGTATTTAGTGAGAGAACATTGAAACCGTGTAGGGGAAGCACCAGTAGATAATTATTTTACTCATCACAATATCTATTATGCATACTTTGCAAGCATATGATTTTTATTTCGAAGAGAGATTGATTGATTGATTGATTGTATATTGTTTTAAGTCCCATTCGAGAATTTTTCACTGATATAGAGACGTCACCATATACCGGTGAAGGGCTTCAAATTTTGACCTTTACTCGGCACTCAGGGCCATTGAGCAGTGAGGGATCTTTATCGTGCCAACGCCTGTCGTGACACGGGGCCTCGGTTTTTAAGGTCTCATCCGAAGGACCCGCAACTTTCACTTCAAAGTGCCAAGCGCATGGCGAAGGAACAGTTGCTACCTATTTTTTATCGACTTAGGTCTGTCGCGGCCGAGATTCGAACTCACGACCTCCCGATCACGGAGCGAGCGCTCTACCGACTGAGCTACCGTGAACGGTAAGAGAGATTGAAGACTGTTGTAAATAAAAGAAATACTATTTTTTTTTACTTGACTTGCAAATATTTGATTTTTTATTTATAAGAAGATTGTAAATTGATATCTGGTTCAGTGGGGACAATCTAATGTCTGCTCATCTCCTCCCACCTTCTTCTTCAAAACGTCACTAAATCCTGAGTGACGTGACGTTTCATTAGAATTCCTGCCCCCGTTGAATTAGTTCCAGAACAATTTTTCATACTTTTCCCCTAGAAATACTAGCATATTTATATCGATAATACTACTATACATATATTTTTATTGTTGCATGTCGAGATTACTGCATCGAAATCTTTAAACTCAAGTTGAAATCAATATTTTCACATCTATATTTTTTTAAAGTTGATATATTTCATAGCAAATAAATCAATCAAATAAAAGAAAATGCTTTAATTTATGTATAATCACCCAGATCTAATGCAAAATAAGTATATAGGTAAGAAATTATCATTTTATATTTGACATGACACCTACTAATAAAACACTGCACAAGTTGTAAAACAATTCTGTTCAAACAGTTTTCTTAAAGTTTTTGCTACGAATATAATTAAATGTTCTCCAAGTACTTTTCATGAATCTAATTTTTAAAAAAATTAATAAATATTGATTTTTTTGAAGATATAAAAAATCTGAATTAAGCTCCAGAAGGCGTTATAAATACTGTAAGGTATAGTCCTTTTAGTTTCTTTAATGAAGATTTTCAATTATTTTGTTTAATTTTTGACTGCAATGCTGTTATCTCTCTCACAATATTTTATAAACAATTTGGTACAAAACTGTTGAAGATAAAAAAATAAATAAATAAAAAAAAAAACCTAGAAAACTAATTATCTTTTTTCTGAGAGATTACGACAGGTCGCCGGTAATTAAATTCGTTCCATCATAAACAAGTTTAATTCATTTCATAGTAATTAATTACGTTTTGTTTTATACAATACAAACATTTTGGCTTTTTTTATTTGACACGATAAAAATCATAAAATGTTTCAAACAGCTTAATTAATTAGAATGACCGGTGTTATTAATTCTAAATTAAATAAATTTTGAAACAACGATACGACTGTCCACTTTTCAATGCTCAACCGTGAACGCTGTTTACGCCTTGACTAAACACAAACGACCATTTTTGTCCCCCGCTTTCACTGAAAATGGGGGATATTAATTTGGGTCTGTCTGTCCGTCCGTCTGTATTTCTGTCTGTCTGTGACATTTTCGTTTCCGCACGATATCTCGACAACCCTTGAGCTTTCGCAAATGAAATTTTGCATAGCAACTCCCTATGGCCTGATCATATTTTGATAAGACAATGAAAAGTAAGACGATGTACAACAATATAACACAACAAGTGTAGAAACCTTTACGCTTCCGTATACATGCAACATAATTATGCTGACATGCGATATAATTATTTTGACGTGTAATATAATTATGAAGACAGGCGATATAATTATGTTGACGTGTGATATAATTATGAAGACAGGCGATATAATTATGTAGACATGCGACTTATTTATGTTGACATGCAACTTATTTATGTCAACATGCGGGTTAATTATATTAAAATGCAAGATATTTATGTCTACATGTAAGGTAACTATGTTGGTATGCGGCTTATTTATGTCAACATGCAACTTATTTATATCAATATATATATGAGATAGTTATGTTAACACGCAAGATAATTATGGAGGGATGCAAGATAATTATGTTGACATGCAACTTATTTTTGCCAAGCTCCCCTTTTAAAAAGTCTGATTTTCATGTTTACATTTAATGTTGCATAAATAAGTTGCATGACAACATAATTTTCTTGCATGTTGACATACTTTTCTTGCACGTTGACATAATTTATCTTGCATGTAGAGGGCAGATATATGCCACAATAGAGATGCTATACAATCAGAAGTACATATATTTGCTTATTGGGTAAGCTTTCAATGTGTTCACGTAGTTTTTTTTAACTACATCGACAGAAGAAAGATAGGAAGATTAACCTCCTCAGGGGACTCTTTGTACCTCTGCAGAGCCTTGAGTGGTATTGGTTTTCTTTCTTTAGCCCTTTCTGGCGAACCCATATCTCCGTTTTTTTTCCTTCCGGGCACAAAGTTTTCTTTCATTATTACAGCATTTCAATTCAAACTGATTTTTAAAATTTCTGATAATACCACGTTGCTTCCTGCTTTCAAAAATATAAGATTTCGCAGGAGGAAATAGGGTGTAAAGTATTAAATATCTCGTATCTGGCTCATCTAAGTTATGGGGAATATGTTTAATTATATTATATTTACATCCACTGAATATTATTTCCTTTATTTCTTATCAAAACCATTGCCGTTCATCAGTCAGTAAACAACACCAAGCAAACCACCTGCTTAGATTTCTAATCAACGGCTATTCCATCAGTTATGCATACAACATGTAGAATGATTTGTACACATCTATAATACAATATTTCACATATTTTAATTTTTACTTAATATTTACTTTGAATGTTTTTTTTAATAAAGATATAAATATAAACAATAAAATGTCTTTTTTTTGTTTGTTAGTACGGGAATTAACGTCGCAGCTATTGCTTTTTTCTGCAACAACTGCGACATTAATTCCCGTACTTACAACTAAAGAAAGCATTTTATTCTTTAAATAATGAATTTTAGTAGATATTATACTTTAAATGAGAATAAAGAACCCAGAGGTAATGTAAAGAACATTCAAAATGCATGTTTCTGAGGGTTCATGATTAAACAGTACAAAAAAAACAAACAAAAACAAAAAAAAAAACAAAAAAAAAAAAACAAACAAACAAACAAACAAACAAACAAACAAACAAAAACAAAACCCATCTCATATACGATTTTGGAATTTAAATAATTCCCTACGATCATTAAAAAAATTTTTCATTAGTAAATCAGTAAATGGTGTTACATTCCATGTACATGATTTTATATTTATGCTTTACATTAATTTATTTTGTCCAATGAGAAACGATCATCGATGTTTATGACTGATATATTGGATAAAGTGGTGACATTTGGTCATTGCATGTGAGATATTTTTGAATATTTAGAGGGTTCGTCGGTCTTTGCCATTTTTAGACTGTTTAAAGATAAAGGAAAAGAATATATGTGCCTATTATGGCGATTGTATATTTCTATAGAACAGAGATTGTTCATCACGATGCGTTATACGGAAATGAGGAGGGAAATGCTGCTGCAGATGGAAAAGTAGAGCTAAGGAACCTGAGCACCCTTTATATGGTAACTATGAAGAGGCGTGTAATAGGACACTTGTACTTTGGGTAAACCATGGATCGGTTTTATAAAGCGATAACACTGAACGATTGTCACTACCTGAACCAATCAAGAAATAGTCCATGAGACTTCGATTTAATGCTGGAAGATATAAGAACGACTTTCAAGATAGATATAAGAACGACTTTCAAGATAATAGTTCCTGTCTTACATGTATTTATAGTTATCTCAATAAAGAAACTTCAGAAATTCGTAGTATTAAGTCAGATGTACCAGTGGAGGCTTGTGGAGAAATGATACTAACAACTCTTACCTTTCTTACTTTACATAGCGACAATTTGACGTCAGACATTATTTACAGGCTACTCTGCTCTACAGAATACAGAACACCGGCCATACGAAATTGCATATTGCAATCAGAAAAGGGGCTTTTATTCAAGTTGAATAACATTTGACATCTTATTTATATTTCATACATATAGCTTTCTTTTTCTCCATATTTTTTGCTTTTCTTATTTCTGTAATATTTTTTATATCGTTATCGGAGAACTTTATCTGGCAAGCCTGTCATTATGCACATTTAATTTCCCTAATCACGTTCCGTAAAAACTTTTGAGGTCAATAATATAAATAGGTATATTTTCAGCGTAGGCCTTCGTGAAATATTTGATTAAAATGTTTCTGAGCTGATTTTTAATCCAAAATACTAGTTTCTTACTCAGATTATTAATAATTGTTCCCAAAACTCTTACGTTTATTTAAATTTTAGAATACTTTGAAATTAATTAAGGTTCTCCGTACCTCGGGTTCTTCACAACAGCAATTAAGTAACTGAAAATGGTAATGAAAATGTCACTCAGTTCACAAAGTAATATATATTTACCTATGTTGAAGTAAAACATGTCTATTCAGGATGTTTCGTATTCCAAAATCTTGTCTATCATGAAAATAAGTGTAAGTCCATCTCAGTAAATTCAATTGTTTAAAATGTTGTCTAATCAGGTAGGTTGTCCAATCTGGCAATTTTTAACCAGTGGTGTACGGATAATCAATTGTTACTGTATTTTCTTCCAAATTTATCATTAAAGTTGATAAAGGGAAAATATAAAAAAAATCAAATATACTTTGAATTCAGGCATCGAAAAAATGGCATTTTATTTATTCTGATGGAGCATCTTTAACAAAACTTTTTCTTACCTTCAGGGAGAAATTGTTATTTTTTTTATGCATTTTGGAAAAAAGATTTTGAAAATTCAGCACTGATGGTAAAATTTTCTGGGAAAACAAATTTTCTCAGATACTTACCAACCTAATCTTTTTATCCCGAATCGGGAGAGGGCAGTCAAACACTATTTTAAATTTAAAGTTAGTCAGAGGTATTTTACTCTTCCGATTAACTTCAATTCTTATACAACATGTGTAGATGTACAAATAGCATAGGTCATTGCCAGATATCACAGATCTCTTACATTTATATCATTTCATGTTACTAAACATTTGTTTATTCAATAGGTGGAACGTAAATTTGATTTATCCAAAACGAAATTACATTGTATTTTCGTACTTTCATGGAACGCAAATTTCACATTTTTACAAGACTGTTTCAGAGACTTTGAAATGTCTAGGAGCGTAGAGTGAAAATTCAATTTCAATTTAATTTTCAGACTTACTCAAAGAACTGTTTATTTCATGGATTACTGTTCCTGGCTGAGGAACAATATCTTTAAGATCGTGAATTTTCTATCCAATGTTTTTTTTTTTAAGGAAATCGAAAACTTAAATATATAATGGCCAAAATTTTTGATGGAGGTTCATGTCTTCAATAAAATCACATAATAGTTTGTCTGCCAGATATTTATGAATAAAGACATTTTCAATGGTCTGATGTATTTTCAATATATTAACGACATAGCCCCACTATGGGGCATTAAAGCTGGACGAAGGAGAAGTACATTTTACAACTTTGGTAAAGTGTTATTAACTCATAATGATATAATCAGTATGCCTACTAGATATCCTATGGAAAAATAAAAGATTTTTCAAAGGTATAATGAATTTTCAATTTAAGACAACCTCATTTTCGAAAAAAAAGATGTATTAAAATTTATTTTGTTGAATTTCAATCGCAGCGTCATAAATGGATACAAGGACATTGTAAAGCTTATTATTAATTTTCAAGGCATTGAAACGTTCCCCTAATAAAAATTTACTAAAGTTAACTATAGTAAAAACTTTGATACTTTGATTTACTTTGAAACTTTACTCTGGAACTTTTATTTGAAATTTCAAAGCTTAAAAACTCTTAAATTCGATAACAGTATGTGAAACCTGAAAATAATATGTGAATATACAAGTCATAATTCCATTAAATATAAAAAAAAATGTGCATGTTTGAATTGGAGAACAAAAAATAAGAATCTGATATCCCTAGTAAAAATACTTTGATTTACTGTAGTAAAAACTTTGATTTTCTATAGCAAAAACTTTGATACTACAGTAAACTATAGCAAACTTTAGTTAACTACAATGTTTTTTTGTAAGGGATTCCTTCACTTTATATCAATAGAAGCAAAAATTGAATATCCAATTCACTACTTTAATTATGTGCCAATTTAACCTTCAGTCTAATAAAACATCGCGTATCATTTATTTCGATTGCTGGCGTACTTTAATCACAATATTTCCTGATATTTGTAGTGTTGTTAAAATTTAACGAAGGTTTCAAATATATCACATCATTTTCATGAAAGAAGATGGGGTGTTTTTGCCTGAGCGCCATTCTCCTAATTTGATACTAATCTGGTGTGTCGTTATGTTGAATCATTATATTACAATTCACGTATTGTTAAATAAAGTGATGTTCTTTTTGATTTACATAGTAAACGAATCAGCATATGCATTAACAGGGGAAAACGTATGTTTGGAATTCGAATCTGGAAGGTAAATTTATTTTCATAAGAGTATCGAAATTAAAAAAAAATGCTATGTTCTAAATATTTATTGTTCATTTTATGTTATTCATTTTTTACAGGCAAAACAAAGCTATTTGTTGCCCTAACTATGAAGAAAGAGATAACAAATGCGTCGGTATGTTAATATCGTGCTTCAAGCTTATCGTCTAGAGAAAGAACAAAAACTCAATGATTCAATATGTTTAGAAAAGTTTTTCTGCAAAGTATTTTTTTCTCAGATTTACTTTTATACTTCGTTGTAAACAATTGTTTTCTTCGTGTTGTTGTCAATCTAACTCTCATAAAAATTTATTTAAAGAGTGCAAGCTAGGATTTTTTGGGAAAAATTGCAAAAATACATGCCCACCCAACCATTACGGCCTGTTTTGTAACATGAATTGCATGTGTGACGGAGAAAAAGAGTACTGTCATCCAGTTTGCGGGTGTGTAGCAAAATCAAGAAGCTTTGAAAACGACTCAGCAGATTTCAACAGCACTGAGAGAGCACTTACCCAGACGTTTCAGACAAAAACGTGTTTTATATCAGGAGACAAAATTCAGGAAATTGGAATTACAACTGAAACCAACAACGGTAAATTAAAAAAAAAAATGATATTGTGATATGTATATACTTCCTGCGATAATAAGATTAACATTGTACTCACACAAGATACAAATGTTTCATTTTCCCTCCTAAATTTGTAATAGTATAAGAGAAAGTGTATTTTCAGTAGTTTGCAAAAATCACGGTCCATCTTTTAAATGTTCTACCACCTAATACATAGTTGAAACACAGATGAAAAAAGTGAAGATAACGAACAGTGATCGATCTAAAAAAAATCACAAACAATAAAAATCTATGAACAGTATCCGTTAATTATCCATATATTTTACTCCTATTCCAATTTCTTTATTTACCTCCAACGGTTCCTAATAGTCCTTTATGGTCGTGGAGTATCAGTTTTAAAAAATTGCATTCCAACGTCCATATTGGTGTCATGCTAAAATAACACGCCCGAGCTTTATTTATGTGATTTCTTTCTTTTTTTTTTTTTATTTAAAAAATCAGATTGTCTTTTTTATAAACAGTTTGCATGATATTTGAAGCTCCGATTTTTTAAATTAACATTTTCTCGGAAAGTCTATGTCCTTTGAAAGTCTTTTTTCCGCACGACTCCCAGTGGCGTCGGAATGCGATTTTTTAAAACTGACATTCCAAAACCATAAATGTCTGTTTGGATCAGTTGAAAGGTAAATAAAGTATTAAGAACTGGCGTAAAATATATGGTTAAATAACGATACCATTCTTGAAGCCGGGGAACGCATAAAATATAAGGGAAAAAAACCCGAAGCGAGCGACAAAAAAGCGTCGCCGTATATCGAAAGGTTTTTTTTAATGCTTGGATCTGTAGCCCTCTGGAAAATCTGTCCGATTCTCTCAAGCAGAGAGCTACAGTTCTTCAGCTAGGACTAAATAACTTTGATCCGCTGTGCAAAAGTCGATTGTGCATGATGCCAAGTCAACCTGCATATGACATTTATGAAATTTTACATTGGGGAAGCAACAGCACACATTTTATTTTATTAAATAAAGAATCGTTTAAGAAAAGAGAGTTTGATTTCTAGAATGTTATGTGTGATGACAGAGAAAGAAGAGTTAACGCTTCCCTATCGTTTCAACATGAGAAAAGATCTACGGCTGGCGTGACGTTAAAATGAAGTAGTGATGCTGTTCCGAGTCAATGGACATATGCAAATTTTTACTTTCACCAGGACTTTCCTAATCATCCTTTTAATTAGAAATGTTACCAATTTGTTCTTGATGAAATGTTGACGAATTTTCATGAATTTATCTCTTTCCTTTATGAAGTAAAGTCTCAATAATTTCCGAAAAGCCCTCATGTGTAGAGAAATAACTATTTTAATTGATCAAACGTCGTCAATTAATATGTCTGAATGTAAAAAATGAAGGGGACAGCAAGTTCTTTTCTCTTCTCATGTAGAAGTTTTTGAATAAATTCTCCTTCATAAGCATAGGAAAACAGGTCGGCTAAGTTTATTGGAAGACTTGGTCTCCAAAGACTACATAAATGTTGTCAATGAGGAACTTAATATCAACTTCAGTGAACTTGTATGTAGAGTCAGAGTCATTTTTAACAAACTATTTTTGTTTATGACCAATAACAAAATACGAAAATTTCCGAGTTTCATTTTCATTGAAGAAGCAGTTGTCTATGATATCAAAAGTTTTTATCATGAGCAATGGTTGTATTTAGTGTAGAAAAGTCGTATGTTTTGATTTTACTGATTTTTGAAAAATGGTTAATTCTAAATCTTCTAAGAGTTATTTAGAGTTTTTGAGAATCTACATCTGATTTACACCACGTCTGAATTTGCTGTAATACTGACATATTCTGCTCGAAACTAGAAAATTAGTTCAAATGAAAAATACAACTGTTTTAAAATTAATTTTAATTAAATTAATCTTAAATTTGAAATTTAAATTAAAATTTAAAATAAATTTGAATTATTGAAAATTAATTTGAAAATGTAGTATAAATTTTAAGGAAATAAATTTTAAGGAAAAGGAGAAGATGACGAACGGAGATAAATCTCATAAATCTGTTAAAGAATACGAAGCTTAAAAGGGCAAAACACAGAACTCTAGAAACATCATATGTAGGATCAGGTGCCTAGGAGGAATAAAAATTCCTTATCGAGCAGTTACACCCGTCGTGAGCAATTTGTACTGATCAAGTAAACGAGGTTATTATTAAAAGTAGAGTTCTTTAAAATTGTATGAAAACACAATAGCCTTACAATTGTTAAGAAAGAATATGTAAGTCATTAATACAACGAAGGGTTGCATTTGCAAGGGCAGGGTCATTATAGGGACCATTCGAACATAATAGCATTTTTGAACTATTAAATCAAGCAAGGTTTAGAAAGTTTACTGTCCTGTCCGATATGTAATCGGAAGTACTTTTCTCCTTTCAATTCTGGTATTGAAGGAGGATAAAAATTACATTTTATTTACACATCAGATTTTTCAAACATCTTGAAATCCAGATGTAATATTCAATAAAGATGTCTTAACTACATAGTTTTCTTCAATTAGATAGACCTATTTAACACTACTGAATCCTCCACCAGTCCTGTTGCCTTCAAACAGATTAAAAGCATGTTACTTATTGTACTACATGTAGCGAGCGCAGGTTTTGTCTTCTTCCTTCTATCTGCAGGATTAGTTTACAGGTCAGAATAATTTTATTATATCTTATAAATTGAGCAAATGAACATGTATGATCTTAATTAAATTATGATGATTTTGATTAATAATGATTAATTTTTATAGCCGGTATACTTCAAAGAAAAGAAAGGGAGCTAAAGGTAATATAAAGAACATAAGTATGGCTCAACCATGATGAAACAGTCAAACATTTTTTAAATACCTCAAATTTACTTACTGGTTTGACTTTTTTGTTTCCATAATAAGCATACATGTATAATGTGTTAATTTTTTCATATAACGTTTATTGTGTCTATCTGCTTTAAAATTAATTCAATCTAATATAATTTTTAGCATTGAGTTACACTGTAATAATAGTATTAGTGATCATAAAGAAAAAAAATAACTAAACAACTGTGTTGCATTTTCTTTCTCAATTAATTCTATAATGAAAAAAATATGAATAATTTATATATAAAACACTACTTGAATCTTACTGTTCCTTTTTTTCAATAGACACTGCACATCACAACGCGTTATACGGTGACGAGGAGGAAACTGATGCTGAGGGAACTCAGAATGGAGCTCAGGCACCCGAGGATGCAATTTATGACAGCTATGAAGAAGCTTGTTATAGTACACTTGTACTGAGGGTAAACCATGGATCCATTCGTACAAGTAACAATGATAGATCATCACAAACTGATCCGAGGAACATTAGTCCCTATGACTTCCTTTTCGATGGTCGAAGAAACACGGACGGACTCAAAGACAATAGTTCTTGTATCAATATTGAAAATGATAAAGAAATACTGAAAATTCCTGAAATTCAGTCTGATCAACGCCAATCTGAGGACGTCTGGAGCAATGATCATGCTAAGTCTCTCCTTTGTCAGTCTACAAAGCGAAGGTTTGATCTCATGCCGGTTGGTGAAAATAGTTTTTCTCTACATGGTGAAGAACTTGGACCATACGAACTTGCAAGTAGCAACCAAGAAGGGGACATCGGGTTCAAACTGAATAAATGACATTTAATTCTAATGGCTTTTTAAAGGATTTGTTTTCATCTCTTTCGTCACTGACAGAAAATAAATCTGTTGTCTGCAGGGGGCTTGTATTGAAATAAAATAGCTTTATGCATTTCGTACCTTAAAGGAGACGTTTCAATTTAAAAGAGAATGTAAAAATGAATACAAATCTGTCCGATCAGCAATACATGCCTGTACGTTTTGACTATACAAGTATTGTGCATCTGATTATCTAATATAAAGTAGCTTATTTTTAAAAAAATCATTATATTAGAATAACAAAGAGAGAAGGAAAATGGTATAAATACTTCATCAGGGATATTGATGATTGAAAATGCGGGTTCAGTTGTGACCGGTTGGAACAATAGGGGCCATAAATTCCCTAAGCTCTTCAATTCTAGCTATTTTGAGAGAAAATTTAACCTTATAATTTGCCTCAGTAGATGTAGTCACAGGGAGTCAGGTGCTATTCCTCCCCTAATATTTCTGTATACATGAAAATTATCAAATTATGCAAAATTTTTCACCGGAAGATTTTTATCGTTTATCTTCAGTTTTGATTTTCATTTTTGTTCTCACTGAGTTGTGATTTGAGCCCTCTTCTTATATTTCTGAGTTGTGATTTGAGCCCTCTTCTTATATTTGTTAGATCTGAACCCCCCCCCACCCCACCCCTACATACACATTTCTTCGTGAGATTTGCAAATAATGAGATAATACTAGTCAAAATGTGCATGCTTAAAAAAATTGAGTAAAAAAGACTATTGTGCAAATGATGCACTTTCACTGCGTTCAACATTTGTGACGTCAAGAAAATCAGACTTTTAACTTTTGACCTTCCTGTCCGTGTTATGGTGTTTTGAATGCCGTATCTTTCCACATACTTTATAAGCAAAATACATGTGGAATGTAAATATATATATATAATCGTCACTCAAATCCTTGTCAGTATCTTCAAATTTCATGAAACGATGACATTGTTGTATAAAGTTTCTTTCACATTTATTATTATAATGCGTATCATTTTAGACAGACATTTAATATTTATTTTAACCTATATTATGATGTTATATAATAGACAAATCTTACTAAACTGCTTTATGTTATGCATCTTCACAACTTGTGACAAAGCTGTAGCTCACCAGAAAAGAATTGATACTACACATGCAAAAGAATCTTGCTGATTGCGCCCCCCCCCCCAAAAAAAAAAAAACAAAAAAAAAACAAAAAAACAAACAAAACATGTGCTTGTCTTGGACTTTTTTTTCTCTAATTTCCTTAAACAGTCTATCGTATTTTATGCAAAAAATTCTTAAGACATTTCATTACTTATGTTATCACATTACTTGCCTTAGAAATTCTTCAAATTGTCTTATCAACGTTTGAAAGTAAAGTGAATTTTTTTTTCGATGGACGATCTCCATTTTGACATGCAAACAATTCTTCTTCTTCATTTTTCAAGGTAAGTGAAGGCTTTTAAAAGAATTTCTAAGACCAGTAGTATTTTGATATGATTATTAAATATAATTACACATTTGCCCTTTATATTATAGATATGTAACCTAATCTTTGGAAATGTTAGGGGAATATTTCCCTTTGCCCACTCTTAATTGAACATTTCATGTATTCAAATTAAGTGGGTCATCTGAATAGACAAAAGATTCTTTACAGAAGAGAATATTCCACTATGAAAAGCATCCTCATTGTTCAGGTATCTTTGAAAGGAAAGAAACTGAATTTAATTGTTGTTTGATGAATGCACACTCTGAAAACTTCCTACTTCGAGATTTTAATAGCGATTCTCTGTAAACACTTAAACTTCTTTGCCACGCATGGTCACCGATTTTGATGAAACTTTGCTAATTATTAAAACTTGACACCAGAGACATATATCAAATAAAATTCCGTTGCTATGTGTCTTGGTTGCCATGGTAACAGCCAGAAAAGTTGAAAAAATTGAGATTTTCAGCAACTTTGAATCTTTATTAAGCCTTAATAAAGAATAAGAATAACAAACCATTCTCCCCAAAACCTGACACCTTGTTGCCACTTATGCTATAAAGAAGCTGTTTAGAATTTATCTCTAAGTAAGTGGTAACCATGGGTACATTTGGAATACATTTAAGATGCTGAAAAATGCAGAAAAATGCACAATATTCACTAATGATAGGTGTTAAATGATCAAACTCAATCAACAACCTAAGAAAAAACAATGAAAATATTTGACCTTAAGTAATTAGGTATTGGCAATATTATTCTAAAAATAACTTTCATGGTTGCCATGGTAACTGAGTGTTACCATCCAAAATGTGTTGCTAAGATTGGGTTAATGCTACTATCTTCAGGAAAAATAATAAATTTCATGATTGGCACATATATATCCTTAGGACCTTGCAACACCGACAACATAAGAAAAATTGGGATTAATTGTTACTTTGCAGTGTAACCATGGAAATAATGTACCAGTCGTTTAAAGTGATATTTTTTTGCTGCCTTAGGAATTTACTTACCTTTTATTCAAGAAACATATTATTTGACTCACCTTGAATAGTACTTATCTGGTAAAACAAAAGTTGAATATCATATATTGATAACGTTTGTTGAAAAATACAACACTGTTGCTATGGTAACCAAGAAGGGAAAATGTGCGATTTTGTTAATTTTATATCAATATTAAACCCTATGTGCCAGCTTTTTGCATCCAGTTAGAGATTGGGTGGCAGTCAAAATTGAAAGTCAGGTTAGTTGTTCATAATTACCAATCATAAAAGTTTTGGGAATCTACATACAAGGGTACTTATCCAAGGAAACAGAATATTTTAAAGATTTTTATGCATATTTTTTCGGCTTATTTCCATAGCAACGCTCTATTTAAAGAATTGAATTGGAATTTTTTGAAATGTGAGAATTAGGGTCATATGAACATCTTTAAAAATTGATCATTAGTTATATAGAAATATGCTTTTTAAAAAGATAGGATTAGATTTAATCAATAAGTCTTAGAGAGTAAATTTAAAATCCCTTCTTGGTATTAAAACCATGGCAACCATTGCCAACCTATAAGAAATATCATATTTCTTCCTTGGTATATGTTACAAGGATCTTTTGTCCATTATTTGCTTGCATTTCAACCTATAATTTTTTTTTATTCTTAAGTGTATAATGTAAAATTAAATGATCAAAATTATTACTTTTGAATACTTTGTTTCCATAGTAACGTATGTAATAGTTGATTTACCAAACATGTTTATCATGCATTTAAGACATCAGGTCTTCAACTTTCAGAAACAATCATTACCACTTGTTTGTTTTGCTGCAAACGTTAACTGTGGGACTCTGAACATGTTGAAAAATGCCATTTTTCAAACTTTAGGACATGTTGCCATAGTAACCATGTCTCGTAGCAACCAATTTCTGTCTGATTTGAGTTTACGGTATCAAAGACTTTTATCATAGAGAGTTTGGAGAAATTCTGAGACTATGCGTGCCACAGCTTCTATATAAAAGTTCAAGTCGTTACAGAGAATGGCTCTTAAACAGACAAAAATAGGACAAAATTTGACTAGCTTTCTTCTGAGGAGTGCTTTATTGTTCAAAGAAAATTCAGACTTCTCTTAAAATAAACATTCAATGAATGTATATCATACGGGAAGGTATCAGTGGACTGTACCCTAGAGTGGATCGTATGTAACTGATGCAATGTCGTTTCATATAATAAAAAATATCATTTGAATCAAAGCTAAGGAGTTTAAGTTAAGGAAATCTGAAGGCAATATTTGTTATACATTATCAGTAAAATATAAGATTATCTTATAAAAAGTCATTAAGAATTATCTTATTTAGGACATGTAAATATTTCATATTTTCAATTGAAAAAAGTAATTCCTTACTTAATTTGCGTTTCTAAACATTGAAAGTTGAGGGTATATATCAAAAGACTCAATCTTTGAAAAAGAAGCAGCCAAATATATTAAAGGTTTATAAAATCCGAGAGGGACGGACATAAAAAGATGACATGCACACATTGATTAAAAAAAAGTTCGTGTTTGGTGAGTGTAAATTTTATTGTCATATGTCTAAAAGAAGCTCACGTATTCGTAAAAAAAATGTTTACACATATGTGATAACAATGTCAATATACTAGTAATCATCAGAAATATCGATGATGTATAATATTATAAATGGAAACTTATTATCACCGATCGACATCAATATCAAAAATTATATAAAGAGGAAGTTATGTTTTTACATCCTTATGTATATTTTAAATGCTACTGAATATTAAACATTTCTTCATTTGATTTATATTTTGAATTCTTCTTACCTTGTACGAGTGTTATAAAATATCCATTGTGAAGATTCATATGAAGAAGAATTTGTTCAGAAACTTTTATATAAAAAAGTCTCTTGACGTGGTCCTCAATTCTACATTTAGATAAATCGACGATGTTTATTTCTTTCTAAGTAATGTTGATTTCCATTGAACTCAAAAAAAGGATACAATAGAGTTTGACACGCCTATTTCATATTTGGATATTTTACAAGAGAAAGATATTGATGGCACACTGACAACTAAATTTTAAGAAAAAACGTGCTGACTTCAGCTTTTCCATCGTCAAATTCCCTTATTTATTTAGTTGTCACCTGATTTTCAGAGGAATTTGCGAAGTGTATAGCGATTAAAAAACTCAGTATATTCTGTTTTAGTGATCGGCTTCGGCAGATCACAGTTGATTCAATGGGAGGCATTCAGCAAATGTAACCATATGTATTTTTGACACGACAGACTATTTTGTTCACCAAACACTGCCAGCTGCTACATGTAAATTTGTCATAACACATTTAGCACTAATGTTTTTTTTTTTTTATTGTTTAACGTCCCTCTCCAGAATTTTTCATTCATATGGAGACGCCACCACTTGCCGGTGGAGAGCTGCAAATTTTGACCTATACTCGGCACTTATGGCCATTGAGCATTGAGGGATCTTTTTCTTGCCAGCACCTACTGCGACACGGGACCTCGGTTTATACGGTCTCATCCGAAGGACCGGTCTCCACGTCCCACAATGGGATTCGAACCCGCGACGTACAACGATCAACTCTTTACTTCTAGAACGAACGCTCTAACCACTGCGCCACGCGGGTGACCGTTTAGTAGTAAATAGTATTTTTTTTTACATTTACATTGAGATGCAAACATTCAGATTGTTACCAGGAACGGATCTAAGAATTTAGATTTAGTTTTTTGGCTTTGGTAACCCCGAGACCATGGCTTCATTATAGTTCAATCCGGATCATTTATACATGGATATTCTCACATGTTTAAGATCTTTGGAACGATGGTTCCAAAGAATTGTTCAGGATTTCATTTTTTAGAAAAAACCTCTTTCATTTCATTTTCAATATGTTTTGTTTTAATGAAGGTTTGTTTTGCTAACTATATTTATTTAACTTTACCGAAATTTGTAAGTTGTAAGTAGTATATTTCAAAAGGCCCAGTCTTCAAAAGAAGAGGCTAATTATATTATATTTTTTACAAAATCAGAGAGATTAAGAGACATAAAAAGATGACGCACATTGATAACAAAGGATTCACTTAAGCCATGGCCTGTGTGAGTGTACATTTGATTTTTTAAATATATATTTAACGAGCACATTCATTCTCTAAAAACTCTAAATATAACAAATACGTGATAACAATATCAAAATAATCACCACAAGATTTCGATGTGATAATAAATTCAAATGGAAAATACTTTTCATTTTCGTCAAATTAGAAAAAAAAATATTTCAACATGAAATCACAATGTTTTTCTTCCTGTTTTCAAATTCTGCTGAATATTAAACATTTCCTCATCTGAAATAAGCATTCATTTATTCTAAACTTGTAAATATGTTAGGGGGTTAATTCAGCAGTCTGAAAATGGCGTTCTTCATTTATGTGTAAATGATGATTTTCATGTGTACATATGTTTATATCTTATAAATTCAGGTTGATTTTCCCTGTTTAGGACATATGAATGGGTAAACCTTGTTTATGTTATTTAATTTTGCAAACCTAATGTAAAGCAACCCTCTATCAAATGTGCTTAAGTGTATATTGCGATGAATAAATTATAACACTTTAAGAATCAATATGGTTAAAAGGGATGTCAATGAATAACTCTTGATTTTTCTCTCACTTTCATGTGTTTTCCTTTTATACCCTGCGCATTAAATGGCTGGATTCTATATATAAAAAAAACATAATAAACACGTTAAAAACGTAAAAACGTTAAAATAGTTTTTGTAGTTATTAAATAATTCTGCTTAGGCTTCTAAAGTAGTTATTTTTTTTAATTGAAAGTATGGACAAAAAATACCTTCAGCTACAGGATGTAATAGTTTAGGCTAAGAAGTCTGGTAAGGAAAGAACTCATTGCTTATTGACTACATCAGGTTTGCACTGAGTTAAAATTCTGACATATATTTTTGCATCATGACATTGGTAAAGCTCTTAAGGATGGATTCTTGTCAGCATTTTACGTCGTCAATGGGTCTCCATAAATTATGCAAGTCGTAAAATGCAAAATTCATATTTACTTATACTGAAGGAAAAACTATTAGTTAATTTGTCAGTTTAAGTAATGTTGAATCTATTTCTTTTGAAATTAATACATTTTTCGTATTATTTTCTTTGATTTGCGACAATCGCCATAATATTCGCAGTTCGGTAGCGAATGTCAACATGTCCAGGTCATTTTCCGTAGAAAACCCGGAGAGGGTTGTTTGTAAAATCTACAAACTGTGAACATTATCGAAGCATTGCAGAAGCCCAGGTACAGTTATGACAAATTAAATCATAGTTATTTATTCCCGGGGCATTCCGATCAGCCAAAAGGGAAGCTTGAACCATGTGTAACAGCTGTGCAATATTGCAGATCCACGCCACGTTGCCTCGACTGATGTCATGTCGTGTGCAGTGAGCATGTAAGTTAGTTATATATGTCTGAAGATTTTTATAATTTTGAAATTGAATTCAATTACATGCTGGTTTGTATTGATTTATGGGAATTCGCACGGAAATTATAGATGTTATCAATATTTTGTCTGCTTATTCCCGCGACTTGTCAACATTTGAAGAGGATATATTTCGTGTGTTCGTCAGGGTTATGAATAATAATTCACAAAAATAGCATTCTTTGTATATGATTACAACAAATTTTATATTTTTAACTAGCCTACTAGCCTACTTCAAGACACAACAATCATCAAGTTATTAGAAAAGTAAGGTGTTCCGCTTCGGTACAAATCAAACGGAAAAATAACTTGATATTGTATGTGGAAATATCAATAATATTGAAACACACAATTGTCTAATAAATAGAGCAAAATGAAACATTATTGTTAAAAAACTATTTATATTATTTTGTTTTTTTTTTTTACTTTTCTGTACTTTTAGGATAAAAAAATGTCTACTTATATCCAATACACTATAATACAAGACATTATACATGTGGTAGAATCTATTAAAATATCTTCATTCATTTAAATCAATAAATGAAATACAGATGATATAAGTTGTTTAATCTTATAATCAATTTCCATTAATTTAAAAAAAATAGTCTAAGGGATGTTCATGTCTAATTCTTAGGAGAAAAACAACCATACTTTACCCTAGACTAGAAAAAAGACTGGAGGTCAGAATGCAGGATGATTGAGCATGGAGTGCTGGCAGATGGACTATTGAGGTACATGTATAAGAAATATGGACACAACTTTTTCTAACTATCAAGTAATGCAGCATCTGTGTTGCTATGTAAAATATTTTACTTTTTTTAAATTATAGGTCAACAAAAAATTTGGACTTTCACCAGGTGGACACATGTTCAGCAAGAAATTCTAACATCAAATGAATGATGGCTGTCTGTGGAAAAGAGATTTTCTCAGAATATATCATGTCAGAAGCAGGAATTACATATTTATCTGATCAAAGAAATGTTTTTGTAGAAATGTGGAAGTCAATGCATGTTATCAAAGTCACTGCTGCTTGTTGCATGATTCCATTCTTGATTTTTTTCAGAAACTTTCAGTCAAAAATATTTTTATTTATAATTATATAATGTTTAATTATTTGATTCCCAAGTACCCGATACAGTGCACGCTTTGTAGAATGTGATTACTTTACAAAATCTTTGATTCAGATTTGAAATCTTACTCCCAGAGTGAATTTTTCAAGCATTATCTTTCATTAGATTACAATGTGAAGATTTACATGTACTGGCATTACAACAACTTGTAAATGATATATACCTAGCTCTATGTATTCAGTTGCTTTACATTTTCAAATACAGTTAAAATCTTAAAATACAGTTGTGAAATGCATAAAAATGTGCCTGCTTTAGATCATTTAGTTAAAGGGTGATTTTAAGCAAGAGCATGCCAAACAAAATTGCTGGTAGTGGCCGGGTTAAAATTTACAAATGAACTACATATACAAGTACTTGCAGTAGAAACCCTCAAGAGGTAATTTTTAATTCAATTTCAATACAAGTTATTGACACTGATCAATAAATGTTTGTGCTACAAATTCTCAAAAAGAAATTTCATCCTTGAATAAGTATTTTGAATCTGAATGTGAAATTAAGTTTGATAGCTGCATGCATATTATTGTTACAAAGTTCAAGGATGTCATTTTCAGGCAAAGATGTCAAAGGGCATTTGATTGTCATAGATGGCTTTTTTGTTATCATAAAACTCCAGCAAATTTTAGGCAATATATGATCACATTGAGGAGTTATATTTATTGGTGCTGAACAAACTATATACTTATAAATGTGTGTAGGTATTTATTGTCCCTCGCTTTCGCGAAAGAGAGGGGACATTATATCTCATTCGTCTGTCAGTCTGTCTGTCACAAAAACTTTAACCTTGGCCATAACTTTTGAGTGAGAAGAGATTGGGCTTTTGTATTTCACATGTACATTACCTGTAACAAGACCTTTCCAAATATAATGTGAATTTTGACCCTGTGGCCTTGGCCTTGAAGTTTGACCTACTTTTCAAAAAAATTAACATTACCTTAAATTGGTCATAACTTTTGAATGAGAAAAGATAGGACTTTCATATTATGCCTGTTCATTACCTGTGACAAGACCTTTCGAAATTATACTATGACTTTTGACCCCATGACCTTGACCTTGAAGTTTGACCTACTTTTCAAAAAATTAACATTTCTTTAATTGGTCATTAAATTTAAATGAGAAAAGATAGGGCTTTCATATTAAATATGAACATTACCTGTAAGAATACCTTTCCAAATGTACTATGATTTTTGACCCCATGGCCATTACCTTGAAGTTTGACCTACTTTTCAAATTTTTTATCTTTGCTTATAACTTGATTTAGAATAGTTAGGGCTTTCATATTTGACATGTGCATTAGTAGTGACAAAGTGTTTCTGAGCATGCTATAATTTTTGACCCCTTTACCTTGACCTTCATGTTTGACCTAAATTTCAAAAAAATTTATATTTGGTGATTACTTTTGAATGACATATGATAGGGTGTTCATATTTGACAAGTGCATTACCTGTGTCAAAATGTTTCTGAATATGCTATGATATTTGACCCCGTGACCTTGACCTTCCAGTTTGACCTAATTTTCAAACATTTCTGTCATCAGTTTGCTAACTTTTGAAGGAGCAAAGATAGGGCATTCATATTTGACAAGTGCATTACCTGTGACAAGCATTTCCAGATGTACTATGATTTTTAATCCCATGACCTTGACCTTGAAGTTTGACCTAATTTTTAAAAAGTTTATCATTGCTAATAACATTTGATTGAGAGAAGATATGGTATTTACATTTGACATGTGCATTACCTGTTTCAAGACCTTTCTGATTGTATACTCCGGTTTCTGATATTTTTTTTTTTTACATGTGCATCACTTGTGAGAAGATCTTTTGGATTTTATTATGATATTTGACCTTATGACCTTGATCTTGAAGTTTGATGTAGTTTTGAGAAGCTATAGTCTTTGCCATAACTGTTATAAATTCAATAATTTATGTCTTTTTGTATGATGCACAGATAAGACAGGACAAACAAACAAGACAGTTACAATATGCCATAAATAATGGCATCCCATCCACTAAGACATTGAAAGCGGGGGACCACAATTCTTTGAATTTGCTTGTTGTTTTCAAAACTCAGTTTACAAATTTAAAAGATCCAATAATAACATAATACCAGGGACCTATATGTATATAACTACATATACATGTATAGGCATGTATATTAGTCCCTCTGATATTCATATATTAAGCATTGAATGGCATGTTCACTATACATGTTTATTGATTTCATTTTTATGTCATAAATAATGTATTGAAATCTTTTCTAGTCTGTGAAAATTTTTTGTATGATTTTTGACATAACTTTTTGGAAGGTTTATTATTTATTCCTGGTTATATTGAATGTTAAGTTGCTTTGAATTAGTCCTGTGCATGCGAAGAATGTATGTGATAATTTTTCTGTAATTGCCACTAGAAAATTGATGTATTTTATAAAATTGTCAAACATAACATTCATAAGACTAAAATGACAGAGGAAATTCGAAATGAATATTTTGAATATCATTAGTGTAAAATACCATAAAAATAGAATGTATAACTGGTAGAAATGCATGTATTTATGTCACAATTACACCAAATTGATATATTTTTGGGGATTAAAAATCTTTCTTATAGACATTAAAAACACTCTGTAAATTGAAGATTTCAGAAAGTATAGAGCAAATTCGGGCTAATTTCTTTCGATAATTTGCCTGATTACTATATCTTTTTTACCTTGTAAATTAATCTTGAACCTTTGAATATTCATCAGACAAAAATCTAAATATTTGACATTATATGGTCAATTGTAAAAATTGAGATGAAATTTCATGTGAATTCATAAAAACTGAGAATTTTGAAAAAATATCGAGGAAATTCGGATTAAATGTATTTATTGAATATAAAGGATTTCACGTTATCTTTTCACCAGCTCATTTCATATGAATTGGTCATCAAAAATAAGTAACAACTTTAATTTTATGGTGAAAGATATTTTTTCAGTCAGCAAAATTTATTCATATGCATAAATTTCAAAACTTCTCTGTGTAAATGTACTATTTTTAGGACTGACTTTCAAATGACCTTGACTGAAAATCAAGGCCGATGACACCAAAGTTTTTGGATGTTAAAAAAGTGTAAACAGTCTGAATATTGAGTATTCAGAAAATCAAGATTCTGCCATTATAAGAAATATGAGAAGAATCCATCCTTAAGGATATCTCTACATTGGCTCAATATGTCTGACGTACATGTACGTTTGAAACGCCAATTTGGTCCAAAATAATAATAAATCGAGAGCTTGTTTAATCATCAAAAAACGCTCAGATAAAAGTGTTTGTATTTACGGAAACGTTGGATTAACATTGGCAATAGTTTTCAGCTGTTTTTTATTGAAAATGTATATCTATTTAAAAAAAATTAGGTTTATCGGTATGCAAACTCCTTTTGTCTGCTTTGGATCATTTGCTAGTCATGTCATCTGCAACACATGATATTACGTCCAAGGTTGAAGATAGCTATAAGTATGTCTGACTTCTTTAATATATTCCCTTTATCAAAATATTGAAATTAAATATGTTCATGTATATTCGTCCACCATTCACATAAATCATCTGTTATTGAGTCTACGTGAACATGTCTTTTTCAGTTCATTTGACAAACATACATTGCAACCAAGGTTTCACGTGAAATGAAGAAAACTCCAGTTGTGATTAAAGGACTTTTAATTTTGAATAAAGAATACATTGATACATCAACTCTACAGAACATCTAAGCATAATAAATATTTCATATCATTAACATAAATATATATTTTATCACAAATTATTCAGTTATCATTAAATCTATATTACACTGATATTCTATTACATGTAATTACTTAACGTACTGATCACCTATTTTACATTTAAGGGAAAACAACTCATTTCTCCAGATGCATAAAACTCATTAAAGTAAAATTTTATAAATTACCAAAAATTTTACACATCTCAAAATGAGATAATAATTACAGATATATGCCAAGTTGTGGACCTAGACTGTACATCTATCCTTGTTACAACTTTATAAGATGTAAATACAACATATACCTTAAGCTTTATTTACTAATTTTCCAATATACACTTTTTACATAAACTTCCAGGTCAGATCTCATCATAAAGGATTAATTTATCAGACGAGTGTAATCTTTAAAATAGATCTCTATATTTATGTTCATGCTGACTGGGCTGAATTAGAATTCTTATATTTACAAAATATGTCGGCTGAAAAATTTGGAAATCATCCTGATCGTTTTCAAAAAATTAGTGAAATTTTATTACATATAGCAAATTAGTGCATACTTAAACCTCCAAAAGTTTACTAGAATAAAAAAAAACCCCAGGGTTTACAGAAGAATACAATGCAGCAAAGTTCGCAAAAAAAAAAAGCGGAAATATTTCAACATATCACCAATGAACATATCTTCAATGAATCTTAATAACTTTCGGTTGTTTGGAGCAAAAATTCGAAGAATTATAAATTACAGTAAATGAAAATCTTGGAAAAATTTTGATTAAATCTAAATTAATATGCTCCTATTCAGAAGGTTTGGAATGCGATAAGGAAAATAAAAGGGCAAGGTTCTGACGAAAAATATCAACGTCTTAATGATGGAAATCAAATTATCACAGAAAAAAAGATTGATTGATTGATTGTTTGTTGTTTTACGTCCGGTTCGAGAAGTTTTCACTCATATAGAGACGTCATCATATATCGGTGAAGGGCTTCAAATTTAGACCTTTACTAGTCACTCAGGGCCATTGAGTCGTAAGGCTTCTTTATCGTGCCAAAGCCAACAGTGACACGGGACCTTGGTTTTTAAGGTATCATCCGAAGGACCCACAACTTTCACTTCAAAGTGCCGAGCGCTTGGTGAAGGAAAGTTGCTACCTATTTTTATCCACATAGGTCAGTCGCGGCCATGGTTCGAACATAGGACCTTCCGATCACGGAGCGAGCGCTCTACCGACTGAGTTACCGTGACGGTCCAGATAAAAAAAGAAATTTCTAATTAAATACCTGAAACAATTACGGAAAACTTCCCGAAAAATAAGATGAGCATTAATTGTGTTACATATAAAACATCACAGGGAAAAACACATAAAATTTTACATCTGATAACAAGGAATGTTATAATGAACCATTTACTTTCACTGAATTACAAAAGTCTCTAGATAAATCCCAAGATACAGTAGTAGGTCTTTAAGCTATCATTAAGCACTTTAAGCTACCATTAAGTCAAGCTTAAAGGGGGCATTTCATCCTGTGATGAAAGGAATCTAAAAATGAAAATGAATACGAAATGAATTGTAATCAAGGCATCTCGATTCCAGTTTGAAAACTGAAAAAATTAATAGTTTCCACATAGATCATTTTTCTCAATTATAGATTGAGAATATGATAACTAATTTTTTTTCCTTGTATATCTTTTTTGTATTCTGCAAGGTGATGAAGGAATACGCAGATTTTAAATGTGAAAGTTTTTGTACCCCCTCCCCCTCCTGCCCAGGTCCGAAATTAAATGATGCTCGTATATTACAGTTGATGATGTAAGCTAGTTGTACATTTTAGAGAAGTGTGGTCTGATTTTTTTTTAAACGAGAAACGTGGATCGGAAATTTTGCCTAGGGCGGAGACCGGGGACATACTGAAAAATTACCACACAAAGGTACATCACAAAAAAATTATACTCTCCAAACGTGGAAAAAACTATCGGGGGACCTTCTTATCGACAAGCTTCTAGGGTGTCCATACTTACCCAGAGTATGGAAAATTTTTGTCCCCTACTTTTGCGAAAGATTGTCCGTCTGTCACAACGCTTACCTTGGAGTTAACTTTGGAATGAGAATTATTGGTAGGGTTTTCATATTTCACATGGATACCTCTGACAAGGCTTTTTCAGATGTATTATGATTTTTTACACGTGACCTTTAAGTTTGGCCTACTTTTCAAAAATTGTGACAATGGTGATAATTTTTCAATCGTATCGCATTACCTGTGACAACACCCATCCAAATGTACCATGAATTTTGTGTGCAATTGTCAAAAATATGAATACATGATGAGGCAGACAAAAATACATGTACTCATTGTAAGATGTACATTCTTCACCCAGCAAGGGAATCTTGTGAAAAATGAAAGAAAAGGTTTTGATTTCGGAAAATGTTATACAAAGTTTTATATGAATGAGCATCGCCGAAAACTTTTGACAATAATTTGGGATAAATATATCATTCGGTGTGAGAAGGAAGGGGTGCAGAGGAAGTCCGCGAGCAATTATATTTATCAGAGATAATTGTCAATTAATGACTCCTTAAACAATTATATCATTACTAGTCAGCTGCATGACCATTACAAATAAAATTAGTCAGCTAAACAATAAACAATACATCATTACATATAGATATTCACATCGATTTAAAGGATACCGGCTATGTTTTACTTTCATTCTATAAAATTTGACATGAAACAAATATCCCCCCCCCCCCCCAACCGAACGAGACAAAAATATCTAGAATTAGTTTACTTTATCCAATGATTTATTTTTCATTCTTGTTATGTCAATTTTTTCTTTGTTATTTCTTTGTTTTGACATGCCATATTAAAACGTAGATATAGCATATGATAAATAATTATGAACGTTAACATTTTCTTGTATTCCTTTGCCATTATGAAGGTTATAAATAAATATGTCACAGAAAATAATCAATAATTATATACATGTATTATACTCAGAGTATGATTTACACCTTTTCCTGTGCTGCAGTTTTTCACAGTTTTCAAATAGAGATGGGGATCCAGATTTGTTCCATATTCATTTTTGAACAGATCCAGATTCATTTCGTATTTAAAAACATCTGTGTGTGTGAGTGTGTGTGTGTGAGGGTGTGTATGTGTGTGTGTGTGTTTTGAATAGCACAGTTTTCACAGGAGAAATTCTTTCTTGAACCAACGACAAAGACAAGGGTGAAATTAAAAGTTAACGTTTTTTTTGTACTGTAAATTAGTTGTTGCAAAACTTTACTTTTCAGAACAATTATCAATTTGAGTAAAGAAAAGCCATCAATATTGCATTGCATCATATCCTCATCAACGAAATATTTTAATTATAGGCATTGTTTGGATGGCTGACATGAACCCGTATGATATTTCCTGATAGCTCTAATGATTAAAAAATTAAAGTACTTTCAGAAAGTATCACACAATTTTCCTGATTGAAGGAAAGGAGTATTTGAGATTTGGAACTAGCATGTTTTTATGTTATTCTGATAAAGTTAAATTTTACCGATTCATAAACGGAATGGAGTTGTTCTATTTTCTTTTTTTATTGCATCTTCATGTAAACAGATACACATACGCTTTGACCGGAGAAAACGTATGTTTCTATAATGATAGGTAATCTGATTTTTATGATTACTGATTGTATTTCAATAAGAAAAAATGTTTTAGATAAAGCATATTGTATACGTTCTTCTGTTTAATTTTACAGAAAGAATGAAACCTTTTGTTGCGAAAATTATGAAGAAAGAAATAACAAATGTGTCGGTATGTTTATTTTTTATATTAAAATGTTTCCATCATGGCAATTAATAAAACTTTAAATTTTCACTAGTCTTTTTTCATTGTAGACTTATAGATTCATTTGTAGTTTTCATATTTAAGTTTTTATTGTTACTGCTGCTTTAACTAACTCTCATAAAATTTTACTGATTTAAAGAGTGCAAGCCAGGGTTTCGAGGGGAAAATTGCAACTCTACATGTCCTGACAACCATTACGGTCGATTCTGTTTAAAGGCGTGCAATTGTATCATAGAAAAGGAGTATTGTCATTCAGTTTGCGGTTGTGTTGCAAATTCAGAAAGTTTTGGCAACGAAACAACAGCACTGATATAGCGATTACAAAGAAAATTCTGACGGAAGCATGTTTAATTTTAACAGACAAGAAACAGGAAATGGGACCTGCTACAGGCGAACAAAATAACGGTAATATGGAGTTATGATTTTGAGGTAAATGCATGCATCTTGTGTGTATAAATTAAACCAATATTCCACTGATTCAGGATACGAATGATCACAGATGATTCTTTTTAAAATTTAAAATACGATATTTGTTAAGTAAGAATAAAATATAAAAATATCAAAGTTTATCCTTTAAATATCCGTTGTAAATGTGACCGGTCGACAGGTGCCTTCTCCTCCTGGGCACTTATCCCACCTCAAGGAGTCCGTGGTTTGCTCTGTTTGTATTATTTTCTATAATTTAAGGAATTTATAAGTCTTTTCTAAATCTTTCCCTTTTTTCATCTCATCAGATAGATACTGCATGAATCAAAAAAATAAAACAATTTCAATGAATAATAATCTGTTTAAAAAATAAATTTAAAAATGCTTAAACATTTATATTATATAATTTAAAGTAAATTGAATTTAAGTAAACATTTAGAATTTTATAATTCTGTCCTTTCTGTGATTGGGATAAGAAAAAAAAATCACTTTCAGTTTCAAAGCCGGCTACATGTAAGTACAGAAGACTTTATCTGATGTGCACCTCTACTTTATTCGAGCATCTCTAACTCTAAATGATAAGATGCAATTATGATATTAAAAAGGTCATCAATTTCTCTAATTAGACTTACATCATAGCACTGAGGCTTCCGCTAATTATGTAGTCTACAGGAAGCTGAAAAACGCATTTCATTTCCTTCTTCCAAGCTTAGTTTTTGTCTTCTTCCTATTCTCTGCCGGATTAGTTTACAGGTAAGAATAGTTTTCCATACATCTCTACAAATCGAGCACACCGACACTTATGACACAATTAAATTACGATTATAATAAACTTTTGTAGCTGTTATTCGTCAAGGAAGAAGGGTGCACCTAAGGGTATTAATATACTATTTATATGCATGCCTGGAATATTCCACAGTTAATGAAATAGATAAATATTCTAAAATCCCTGACATTTTATATAATTTTTGAATTCCTTTGTTTTCATGTAAGAAAGTAATTTTCTTTATATAACGATGATTGATGTTCTTTTAAATTTATTTGTCCTTTTGCTTTACAATAATTTCAATGCAAAATGATTCATTGTATTAAGGATAAATCGTGATGAAAATATCATTGACAAAGCAACGAATTAGAATTACATTTTTCTAGTTTTACCGGCTTTGATGTATTACATTCTTTTTCAAGACACTGTCTTCCTGTTATATGGTAACGAGGAAGTAAATGCTATTAAAGATGGTCAAAGTAGAGAAGGGACACCTGAGGACCCTGTGTATGACATCTATGAAGAGCCGTCTTATAGTACTCTTGTACTGAGGGTAAACCGTGGATCTCTGTGTACAAGTAACACTGAAGGGTCATCGGAAAATGATCCGAGGAACTGTTGTCCATATGACTTCGTTTTCAATGGTGGAAAAAATACTGATGGATTGAAAGATAATAGTTCTTGTAGCAATAATAACAATTTGTATAAAGAAACCTCGAAAATTTCCGAAATTAAGTCCGATCAACGACAGCAAGAAGACACCAGGAGCATTGGTCATCTCAAATCTTTCCTTTGTCAGTCTACTAAGCAAAGGTTTGACCTCATGCCAGTAGATGGGAACAACTATGCTTTACAGCTTAAAGAACTGGGACCATACGAACTAGCATGTAGCATCCAGCAAGGGGATATTGAATTCAACTTGAATAAATAATATCTTATTGATTATCATTTTTTTTGTCTCTCTTACTTTCTCTAGGCACGTGACAGAAAATAAATTTGTCGAATGTACATAAATGAACACATAGATTCATGTATTCGTCGTCAAAAGGAAACATGCATGTTCCATTTAGAATGAGAATAGAGTTAAAATTGGCAACAATCTATCTGGTTAATAATAGATGGGTTTCCACTATATAACAGTTATTGTGTATCATATTATCTCATAAAAGTAGATAATATTAAAAATCGCGATATCAAATTATCAAAGAGAAGTAAAATGGTATAAATGTTAATCAATCTTATTGATTACTGAATATATATGGTCAGTTGTGGCCAGATGAGAGCATTTTTATGGGATAACTGCTTTATAAAGTGTTTATGCTGCAAAACCTATATTTTATAAAGTTCCTTGATCTCCTAACGAAAGTTGATATAAAGAACCCCATGTTTGGTCTCCTCAGTATTAATATTATTTTAATGTACTTTGGAACTTGATTACTGTTAGTTATCTTCATATTTTATTTTAAACGCCGAACATGTATCTCTGATGTTGGACAGTCTGTACCCCGACTTGTTGTCTGTCGCTTATTCATTCGTGAGAAGTACAAAGGATAACAAAATTATACTGGCGGAAGCTTAGGTATCGTTTGTGGGCCTACCTGGGAATTTATGTCGGTGAAACCAAGGGTTCACTAAATCAAAGAATATTGGGACAAAAATATTTCAATTTTAAAGCTGGGCCAGCTCTCTAAAAGCATGTTAATATATTAATCATTGTGACTTATGTTTTTACTTCATATGTTTTCTGATGAGAAGAATCATCATATGTGAATCAGTAACTGACGTCCCCTCTCTACCTGCATACTCTTTCTTTTTTGTCAGCCTGTTAGGATTGTTAGCATTGTTAGGAATGAGTATATTCTGAACAAAATTAGTAGATTCTGATAAATAACAAATGGGTAAGAGTAAATTTCTTTGAGTTTCTTTTCTTCCCTAATCCATCTTCTCCTATAACTGTAAAAACTGGGATGTCTTTCTTGGGTTGTTCAAGTATAACATAAGGGGTATCCTTCCACTTATTTGAAATTTTGTGTTTTACTTTCAATGCCAAACTTTTGACTAAAACTCTGTCTCCTTTTTGTACATGTAAAGTTATTCCCCTCGCATTAATGTCATACATTACCTTCTGTCTCATTTGTGCCTCCTTGGCATTTTTCTCTGCCAATTTATACGCACTAACAACTCTTTCAATCAATTCACTCATATACTTTGTTTTGGAATCTTGATTTTCTTTCTTTTTTCCAAAGGCAATGTCTATTGGCAATCTTGGATTCCTCCCAAATATGAGAAAGTATGACGATACTCCTGTTGTTTCATATTTTTGTGCAGTTGTAGGCATGAACAAGTGATGGTACATATGATTTCCAGTCATTCTTCTTCTCTTATTCTATTGTTCCTAACATACAGGTTGTTTCAGAAAACATGCAACCATTTTGAATGATTAAATTTTATTGGTGTTTCAACCAATACCATGCAGCAGCACATCAAATTAAAAGTCACAATTTCAAGATTTATTCTTATGAAAATAAAGTTAATATGGCAAATAGATAATGAATTACAAAAGAAAAAAGAAACTTATAAAATTTCACTTACTTACAAAATATGTTCTAAATGGCGTCATTTTTGCTGAATGAATAAATCTATCCGATGCAAGAAAGTTCTCATTACTATTGCAGAGAGTTTCTTGGTAATGAATCAGGTCTCATTTCTCGAACCATTTTGAGTTCATTTGTTTTTGGGGGTGTATTTTGAAAACTTTGACCTTTAAGTATCCTCACAGATAAAAGTCCAGGGGGTGTTAAGTCAGGTGAGTGTGGAGACCCAATTTAACGGATTTGAAAGAGTTGAGTGGTCCTTGGAGCATTTGTTCTAACAAGCCCAAGGTTTAAGATTCAAAACATATTTCAGCATCTGATCTACACTTGACTTGCTTAATTTGTTCTCAAACTCAGTTATTTTACAAAAGGATTTCATGTGAGTCTCTTGAACAATGCCTCTTTTGTAACTTTCTAAATGTTTTCATGTGTTCTAATTGTCTTTTTCTTCCATTTTTTTTCCTTTAGATTTCTTTGATCATGCATTTACTCTTCCATTAGCTGCAAAAATTTACAGATTTATACAACTTCCACTTTGTATTACTGTTAGTAAGTTCTTTGCATTCTGTAAACCTTATTTTCATTGTCCTAATCACAGGAACTGGTGACATGCTCTGATAAAGCAGTATCGGAACTCCTGATGATTGCTTTTTATTAAATTCCACATTAAGAATGAAATCATCTGTTTTTTCAGTGATGTCAAATATGACGTCATAATTAATTAAAATGGTATTTTTTTTCTAAATTTTTGTTATTAATAAAAACTTATGCCTTTTTAGCAGAATTTTATATAAAATTTTCATATGTTCCTGTTTGCATATAAATAAAGTGAGGAAAGAAAATGGTTGCATGTTTTCTGAAACACCCTGTATTTAGAAGTGTACCGTTGAATCTTTCGCACATGCCGTTTCCCATTGGATGGTCACTGGTTATTCTAGACTTCTTCATTCCTGTTAATATGTATAGTTCTCTAATAATGGCACTTTTAAAGTTGAATCTTTCGCACATGCCGTTTCCATTGGATGGTAACTGGTTATTCTAGATTTCTTCATTCCTGTTAATATGTATAGTTCTTTAATAATGGCACTTTTAAAGTTGAATCTTTCGCACATGCCGTTTCCCATTGGATGGTAACTGGTTATTCTAGATTTCTTCATTCCTGTTAATATGTATAGTTCTTTAATAATAGCTCTTTTAAAGTTGAATCTTTCGCATATGCCGTTTCCCATTGGATGGTAACTGGTTATTCTAGATTTCTTCATTCCTGTTAATATGTATAGTTCTTTTATAATGGCACTTTTAAAGTTGGTTCCTTGATCCGAGTGTATCCTTTCTGGTATTCCATTATGTACTATAAAATTCTCAAATAAAGCTTTTACTGTTGTTTTTGTTGTTTGATTATGAGTTAGAATGGCTTGTGCATAGCGAGTAAAATGGTCAGTTATTAGGAGTATGTTCTCCTGTCCTTCTTTAGAGTTTTCTTGACTCAGGAAATCCATACAGACGAGCTGTAAAGGAAAACAGGTTTTAATGCTTATTAGCGGAGCTCTCTGGCTTACTAATGAGTTTTCTTAACACGTCTTCCACATGAATATATCCGATCCTCTACATCTCTATCTATTCCTGGCCAGTAAAATCTCTTGCGTTCTAATGATAATGTTCGATCTTTTCCTGGGTGGCCAATATCGTTGTCTAGTGCTACAATACCGTATTTATATGTTCTGATGGTGAAACTATTTCTTGATTCCCTCATAATAGATAACCTCTTTGTACAAAATATCATTCTACAATTTAAGATGATGAAATTGTCTGATGTAAGGTGATGACCCAATTTCTGCAACTGTTGGTTTTCTGCCTAACTTAACAAAATGATTTATCTTGTGTAATTTTGGACCTAGTTTTTGTGCTTTTGTCAAGTTTATTATCTCTTTGTCCAATGTAAATCCTCGAGTTACAGCTAGCCTTTACTGAATCTAGGGAAATTGACCCAATGTTCACAGGTGGTGATATTCTGCTAAGTCCATTAGCATCATTGCATGTTGAAATTAAATGCTGATAATGCGGCACGCCATCGATGTCCTGTGGCATCTATTTTGGCTGTCGTTAGCACGCACATGTATGTCATCGGGCTGCTATCTGTCAGAACTGTAAAATCCTGTCCATATAGGTAATCTTCAAATTTGTCACAAATGGTCCATTTCATAGCAAGAAATTCCAATTTATGTGGGGGATATCTAGCTTCTGACTTTGTCAATTCCCTGCTCGCATATGCCATTACTCTGTTAATTCCAACCTGTTGCTGATATAAAACTGCTCCAAGTCCTACTCCAAATGCATCGGTATGAAGCTTAAACGGAGAATGGCTATCAACATATGCAAGAAATGGTGCGGATGTTAGATAATGTTTCAAAGTTCAAAAGGAGGCTTCTTTCTATTTTTCTCCCTATTCCCATTTCTTACTTTCTGCTTTCTTAGTTTTATTTCTATGGAGATGTCAAAAGATCTGTAAATGGCTAACTTACCTTGCTGAATTTTTTAATGAATTTTTTTTTTCACTTCCTCTGCATTTTTTGGTGTTGCATTCGCCACTTGTTGACCTCTCTGTCTTTTTCGATCTCAATTCCTTTAGATGAAACAATGTGCCTTATATACCTTACCTTATCCTTGAAGAATCTGCACTTTTCTGGTGAGAACATCAAATTGGCCTGTCTTATCCTAGTAAGTACTTTCTACAAGTTTTCTAGACGTTCCTCGAATGTTATTCAAAATATGACGATGTTATTAATGAATGTGCAGCAAATGTTTAGATGGTAATATTTTCCATCGTATGCTAGTAAGTTGCCTTTGCATTAGTCAGACCGAAACGCATCCTCTCATATTAAAAAAATCCTAAAGGACCAATCGTAAATGTCGTCCTTTCTTTATGGCTTTCTTTGATTTCTATTTGATGGTATTCACTTTTCATGTCTTTAATGCTAAAGTATTTGCTGCCCTCTAAACAATTAAAAATTTTCTCCATTCTTGGCAAAGCATTAGTCTTTCATAGTCATCTTATTGAGTTGTCTGTAATCCACACATAGTTTTCAAGTTCCATTTTTCTTTCTCATCGGAACAACATTTGAGGACTATGGAAAGGTCTATTCATGCCAGTTATTAAAAGTTATTGTGTATGCTTCTTGACTTCATGTACGTGTACATGGATGGTGGTATACTCCGGTACCGCTGTTTTAACGGTGTCTCGCCCAGTAAATAAATTCTATGTTTGACCTGATCTGTATGTCATATGTCACTGTCACTTGGGGAAATATATATCTCTGTATCTGTGAATGATCTACGAGTCGTTTTTTCTGTCTGATATTCTTCATCTGATAACTTTGACTTCATATCGGTAATTTCCTTCATGACATCTACATCTACTGTCTTCATTTTCTGTGGCATTTCCTCTACTGTGACAAGTTGCATTGTACCTCGCAGATGACTGCTCTGGGTGAGATGTTGATTGTTCTCCTTGTCACATTTGAAACGCAGATATTGATGGTTTGCTTGTCATCGTAGTCATAATCTATCAGCTGCGGTTCTGCATCTAAATCCTGATAGCAGTACGAGTTTTCTGATGTTTGCAGAATACATGCATCAACATTTGGAATTAGTTTGTACATTTCCCCTGGAATTTCCGTGACCGAATATGGCGGAATAATTATCGGATGTTGCGAAACATTTCTTATCAAAGGCAAAGTGTTATTGTTCCTGTTGAGTTCTTTTTCCCAAATTGTGATTCATCTAAAAGCCAAATACCATGATGTTCTCAATTTATAATTTGATAAACATTTCTGCTTCTGTAGGCTCACTGGTTAATCCTGCTGGCACTCTGTTTACTCTGTCTGTACGACCTAAGATATAGATTAAGTCTATTGGCGGCCCTGTTCCATAGGCTTCTTCATGTTTAAATTCCTCCAATGGTGATCTATTTTCACACACCATATTTTGATATGGCCATATTGTCCACAGCAAAAAATTGTACTTCGTTAATATTAAGTGTTCTTTGTTTTGGTGCTCTCCTCTGGTCAGATTGAGGTTGAAATGGTCTTAATTGTATGATCGATCTGCTGCTCTTGTTGTATAAACTTTAGCTGTTTTTGACTATTCTGTGAAAATCTTTGTCTACGCAGCTATGTTAAGGCTGTCCAAAGGCTTAATAGGCATTAAAATATACATTTTATTTTGAGCTGGATTTTAATTTCAATTGTGTAATCTTGTATGAATTTGCAGTCAATTTGTGAAGAGAGTGTAATCAGGTATTATAATAATGCATTTTTGTGATGTCACATGACTTTGTCGATCAAGTGATGGACACTTGTAAATTCCTAAATGTTGCACAAAAATCGATCGGCACAAGTGCAAAACAACATTTTTGAGAAGAAAATGTCACATAAGTCAATTCATCGTGATCTTTGGTACATAAAAAGTGCTGGGGCAAGTCTGAATTTTACTTTTTGAGAAAATATTCCACGAGAAATTTAACTTACCCACATACAAGGGGGATTTTCCACTCTTAATCGTTATTTATACAAAATAAGATAAATTACATACAATCCCCCAGCAAAAATTTAGTTAGAGGATATATACTTCTTTAGTAGATTCAATCAGAATATCTTAAGAATATCCTTATTAAGCACTTGTGCCGGTCAAATATTTACACGATTTATAAATTCTAACTCTGCCCACGGACGTGTAAGGTGGAGCTTTTCACAGTCAATTTAATTGTTATCGTTTAAATATATGTATATCGGACAAGTTAAAGGAATAACGATATTAAATTGCAAATGTTCAACATCATAACAGCATACTTATGCTTAAAGAACAATCCGTACAAATGAATCAAACAACAACGCTAAAAATCTTTACATGTCATGTGAAAGGAATGTAAAAGTTATGACACTTTTCCCGTCATGTTGCTCAAGTATGCAGTGACTTGACGTCATATGCTATTTTATTAAACCTCTACTGTCATTACTCTCTATCACTACTCACTATAAAATTAATACCATAAAACTGTCTATTTCCCTGACAACATATTATTTCCTTCATCTGGGGACTACTCCCTGAAAATCGGAGCTACTCCCTGGGACTACTCCCTCATGAATATTTATTAATAATTTTAACCAATTGAAATGAACAGTGGGCGGAGCGTTCAAGGAATCTCGAGTCTGTGACGTAATGTTATTCGCAATGTAACTATGACGTCAAAACATTTCGACATGCGATGTCAAAATCATACTGGAATTCTACCAAAATGAAGACAACGATAATTCTTCAAAGTGTCAGTGAAATTATTTTATATTTTTTAATAATTTTATTTTCCTCGGTATTGGTGCATTAGTTATATTACAATATTTTTAATCACATGCATTTGTGATTATTTAAATGCCTCTATATTGTTTTAAAAATGTCTGAATCTCTAGTTTAATACATGTAAGTCTCCCATGATTGTTTCGGTATAATAAAACAGTTATGGAATCGGTATGAGGGAAATAGCAAATTTATTGTTCCCCGAGGGAGGAAACTATTTCCCGAGGCGGCTTTCCCTCATACCCATTCCATAACTGTATAATGTCGTCATATCTAGGTAGTTCTGAGAAGTTACTATACAGTTGAAACACTTTGATATTTTACGGACAGCCTTATCCTAGCCGCGTAAAATGATGGTCTGGTCTTACATTTACTGCTGAAATGAATTTGGACCTTCCTGTTTTCCTGCCTGTTTCTTTCATTCGTATCTATCCATCTTGAACGACATCTGTTGCACCTGCCCTTTCATTTACTCCATATCCGATTCATTGGAAATAGTTGATTTGGCAATTCGCTTATTTCTCTGGTGGAAATTGTCGAAACTTGATCCCTCTCAAACGAGTGCTACTCGTAAAAAAATAAGCATCGCATCATACATCATGCTATTTTTCATTTGAATCCGATGTCATAGCTCTTGATGAAAATCAGTGTAAGGAAGCTTAATTTTTTTGGTGAAATTTAGAGCAGAGGGTCATTACTCCTTAAACAACAAAAAGTTAAAAGGGCACTTACATTTTCAATGGTGTACTTCAGATTAAAAATAAACCGTACTCAGAAATTGCTCTTGCGTACCGAATAAATTAACACCATATTCAGCTGGTAGTAGAATATTACTACATAAACAAGAGATTGACGATGGAAAAACTATAATCATCCTGTTTGTCTGAGCCTAGTCATTAGTTAGCCATTAACGTCTAATGTCAGTAAAAGTTCATTTATGGAACAGATATGTCAGCCTATGTATTGTCTTTTATTTAGTGTTCACTGGAATATTTCTAGTCTATATAGGAAAGAAAGAAAACATCGTTGATAAATAAAACTTTAAAAATGTCGAGTTGAAGGCCACACAAAGATTTTTTTTTTCATGAAGAACTGTTAGAGTTAAATTTGTTCCATAGCTATAGTAATATAAAAACAGGATTATAAATAAAGGAGCACAATAAGTTCCCATAGAAATTCTAAAAGAATAAAAAGAAACTTGAATGTTGCATTTTCTGCGGTTCTAAATTAACATTATGTGCAACACTACTGCTATGTGACACTTTCCTTAAATTTGATTTTACAAAATCAACTACAATAAAAATATCATGTTAAAGTGCCTGTTATCTATTTGCTTTGGTATGCTTACATGTATAGTTCAAAATTACAAATACATACATGTAAACATTCATGAAACTTTTGTACCTTATCACATATACTTCTTTTTAGTTTTTAAACAAGTGAATTTGAACATTTTTTCTGCTCTTTATTTTTTAAAAAAAAATTTTTATTGTAGTTTTTTCATGAAAAAATGTTGACTATCTATCGAACTGATTGGTGTCAGTCTTGAAATTGATAATTCTTCCTTCATAATCACGACAGAAAAAACAATATAGTCCCACCAGGCATTTGGATAACGGAAACATTCCCAGGTTTTTAGAAAAAAAAAATGCAGCTGTGTTTGTATCAGTCCATTACGTCCCCATTTAAAAGCCATTATTGGTACTCATGGAATCTTTGAATATTTGTTAATTTGTCAAAATGCATGTTTCTTGTTCATTACACTGTCATCCAGTAAGATTTCTGAAACTATATAATTTTTTCTTTGATGGGCATTTTTATTTTCAAAAATTGGATCTATCAGACCATTGAAAGGTTAAAAATCTCACGTTTATTTCATCATACTAACTTTAATATTTGTGTTTTGACTTATTATTCAGTTTTTTAAAAGAAATTTATTTATCCTTCTGTCTTCGACAATGCAGAGGTGAAACAAGAATTAGAGACAGAGCAGTTAACAAAATTGTTTTGTTTGTAAGGCTCTTTATTTGAATTGTATTTTAGAGGAACTAGGATTTAATTCTGCAACTGGTAGTCCAACTTAACCCATAGCTCCCTTTCTAAAGAGGAATTCTTCAAAACCATATATCAGTTCTAATTATTTTAAGGAAGCGATTGCAAGGCGTCACGTGATCGACTCAAGTGATGTTTAAAAAGAAAGTTTACGGTAACCATTTCCGGAATAAGGGGCGTGATATGATTGCGCCAATGACAAAAAGTCTTCGTGGCAATATTTCATGAACAGAGAAAGAATAGGATGTGGCGCTGCAGAGTGTTGGGGAGCGTCGACGCAGCTAGCTTTTGTGTATATAGTTCTGAACATTGAAATCTATTTCATTAATAAATTGAATTTATATCTGGATCTTTATGTCCTCTTGTTTTAATTAATTAAAATATTAGAATTTACTATTGGATCTACATCAACGTATATATTCATTTCCTAGAAGCTTCAGACGGCGTGATTTTCTCAGTGATTAATGAATATGGATGAAGAGATGAACGAATGCGATTTTGATGTATACGTTATAGACTAGTTTGAGGTTGCATGCTAGACATGAAAATCTTTTTTATTTTTTTAATATTGCAAAGGAAATTTGTTTTCCTCTACAAGATCTTCTCTAGCATTTTCAACACTTACATTTGCCATGTAAACATTGATTCATCGGTGCATATATTGTGTAAACATTTTGTTGTATAATGTTTTATAATATACGTCATATTTTGTTAAAATTGAAACTGAACACACTTCTTCTGCATGACAGAAAAGAAAAGTTTCTTTTTGCACTGAAGTTTTCGCAAATCTAGCAAAAATAATTTATAAAATAAAATTTTTTTAAAATTCACGAGGACATGAACAAAGACGCTTCACGCCGGCATATTTTATGAAATGCATAAGCACGAAGCGATGCAAATTTGTCATTCAACAATTATTTTTGAAAAGTTATAAAGTTTCTAGTTTTGACGTCAAGTGTGGAATTATGACGTCACAATGGAGATATTCTTGTTCCCTCATGTACTCATGTACCTAGTTCATGAGAAAATGATGCGAAGAATATGAAGGAAAAATATTTGCAAATGTAAATATTAAATAGCAAATCACTATTTTTTGCCAAATAAGATATAAGGATTTTTATATATAAATTGCAGATACAAATTCTATGAAATAACCCCTATTCATTCAATATGTTCAGACAGGTGTCTAACCCCCCCCCCCCCCTTCCAGGTCACAGTGCAGAGACCTCGATGTTTGTTCAGCGCATGAACAATTTCCCCTTGGACCACTGTGTACTGGTTTAGAATATATATATTTATATTGATATAATAACGGAATGAATGTTTTGGAGACGAGAAAATAAAAAAACTAGATGCTGTCATGAGACAGTAATACCCGCACTAAGGTGTTTGCCTCTAAATGCACACTCCTTCATATTGGGCTTACCAAAGAAAAAGTCAAAATAATTTACACAGTACATGTTTCGTAAAATCGAGCATAAAATGCTCAGATGACCATGTGACCTATGAGCCTCTTATAGGTATTTCCTTTACTTAATTCATTACCAGTCTGAAATAACAGAATTTAATTAATGATGTAAAATAGGTTTTGATAAAAGGGGGGATATAAATTTTTGGCCCATAATTGAACTTTTTAAATTTAATTTCTCAACAACAAATAATACTACTTTAGTACAAAGCGTTTTTAATGAATTTATCAAAATGTGCAAACTTTTTTTTAGTATTTGATTAGGCAAAAACCTTCTTGAAAAGCCAAACCCAATCAATTTTGTCACCCCCCCCCCCCCCCCCAACACACACACACACAATTTGCCTGTTTTTGGAAATAGGCCTAGATGGCAAAGTTATGTTAAAACATCGTTTGTTATGATAATTTAAAATTTGTCCTTGTACTGTACATGTACGTGAACACCTTTTTGAAAATTTCTACATCACATTGGGCTTGCGTCACCCTACTAGTACTAGTGTTACCATTATTATTTTTAGATGGTGCAATCATTACATGTATATCAGTAGGAATTAATTCATTTTTTGTTTTAATTGGATTATATTTCATGAAGTTGACAGGACCTATGATAGTCGGTAAGTACAAGTTTAAGTATAGATTGGGGTAAAATAAACCGAAATGCAAATGGTTAGGTTTAGGAAGCTCTAAACACTGCACACTAAAGAGTTCTATTTGTAGGGTTGTTTTATTGAGTTAGAGTGATCTGCCCTTAGAAGAAAAATAGAATAAATGGGAATCTACAGTTAATGACACAATTTCTTATGAATTAAAGTATTCTTAATGTTATGTTAGACCAAGATTAAGTAATTGAATACATTATTTCCATTAATTTTCCCGATGCAAGTAAACAACAGTAATTTCTGTTCACAAATAGTCCATTGTCTTTGAACATTTTTTCTGCAGAAATAAGGCAGGCACCCTATGTTGAAAATGAACTAGATACACTGAATATGTGCACCTTTATATGATATATTTTTCTCAAAGTCCAAAAAGTATTTTTCAATAGTTTTAAGAGCTTCCTTAAAGTTTAGAAAGGATCAAAGATCATCGGATGCCACAATAGACGAATTTCACATTCTGAAGAGTTATCTCCCGTTGTCGACATTACATTCAGTTACATGCACAGATCCAGGAATTTTTCCGGGGGTGGGGGGGGGGGGTTCCACACCTCAATCAAAAAATTTCCAGCCCCCAATTTCCTGAGAAGCAAAAAAAAAAAAAAAAAAATAAAAATAAAAATAAAATAGATGCTGTCATAAGACAGTAATACCCGCACTAATGTGTTTGCCTCTAAATGCAGGCACAAAGCATCGGGGGGGGGGGGGGGGGGAGGGGGCCTGCCCCCCTCTTTTTTGGAACATAACTTTTTACTATTGAAAATGTTCTTGAAAGGGTTGTTTCCCCCCACCCCCTCCCCCACTTTTTGTTGCATTATAGTCAAATAAAGATAATGTAGTAATGTACATATAAAATTGGGGTACTGAAAGAAGTTGGAACCCATCCCCATCCCACCTCACGAAATAGGATATTTGAGTATTTTGAGTTTTGAAAAAAGAATTTTTTTGGCTTGTCAAGTGACGGGTGGGGGGGGGGGAGAGGGGGGTTTGGCTGCTCACTTTTTAAGCTTCATATGTATAACTTTTCGTACCAACTTAACAGGGGTCCGTGATTTCTGGGGGGGGGGGGGGGCAAAGGTCACTTTTAGTTGCTTTCGTATATAGATTTCGTATATAGGTTCCGGACCCCCCCCCTCTAGATCCGCGCATGTAAATATTTCATTACCAGTCTGATATTACCTAATAATGTAAATTCTGATAAAGAGAGAATTTTTGAAAGATTTGTGTAAAAAAGGGGAGTGGTTAATTTTCTACCCATAATTGGAACTTCTTCAATTTATTGTCAAAACAACAAATATTATTAATTTGGTGCATAGCTTTTTTGATGAACTTAAAAAAAATAGATGCCAAAATTACAACTTGTGCAAAATTTTTATCAGAATTTGGGTAGGACTCGGAGAACCCCTTTCCAAATCTTGACCCAATCAACTTTGTCAAAAATCAACCCCCACCCACGATTCACCCGTTTTCCTGTCATATTTCGAATAGATTTAACACAAACTTATGAAAAAAAAATTGTATGTAATTATAAATATAAATTTTACAAATGCACGCCTTTTTGGAAAATTTCTAGACTCGTGCGTGGAATTACGTCACACTGCGAGCACTGCTTTAACCGTTATCATTATTGTTTTGCACACGGTGTATGTACATAATTACCCATAGGGACTTGAGACAATCTTAGCAAAATTTGGTATATAGTATAATAGGGGAGAAGGGATCTAACGAGCCGCCATTAATTCCTCGGTGCCTCACTTCAAACTCTAAAAACTTCGATTTTTATTCAAAAAACCCATGAAAAAGTTTTGCCAGGTGAAAGGCAGAATGTTGTCCTTTATTGTCATAAATTAATCATTTGCCTTACTTCATTAAAACTTCGAAAAAAATATTCGAACTTCCGAGAATTAGGTCGCCGTCGTTAACCCTACACCATTTTTTCCAAGCAATTTTCGTGCATTACCTTAATTACGATTAACTTCGATTAGCCTCAGAGTTCAATTGGGTCAGCCATATTTGATTCCGTAAACAACTAGCAATATTATCCAATCGTCTTTCACCGTTTAAACTTTAGTCATTCAGTGCGGATTTCATTCAATATGGTTGACCCGACTGAACTCGGAGGCTAAACGAAGGTGAAAATGGAGCTGATCTCTCGAGACGGACGATCAACGGTCTCTCAAATACTGTGAGGATGACCAAAAGCAGTTATATTTTAAAACGTTGCTCTAATATAGAGTGCAACAGATGACAAGCGCGGAAAAATTAAGGTAATGCACGAAAATTGCATGGAAAAAATGGTGTAGGGTTAACGACGGCGACCTAATTCTCGGAAGTTCGAATATTTTTTCGAAGTTTTAATGAAGTAAGGCAAATGATTAATTTATGACAATAAAGGACAACATTCTGCCTTTCGACTGGCAAAACTTTTTCATGGGTTTTTTGAATAAAAATCGAAGTTTTTAGAGTTTGAAGTGAGGCACCGAGGAATTATTGGCGGCTCGTTAGGTCCCTTCTCCCCTACTATACTATATACCCATTTTTGCTAAGATTGTCTCAAGTCCCTATGGAGCAGACGTTCTAACCACTGCGCCACACGGGCGACTAGAACGGGGTAAAATAATCGGAAATGAAAATGGTTAGGGGCCTATAGATGGAAAAGGGTCAAAGATCATTGGAATGCCACAATTATACAAATTATACAATGAGGCAAGTCCCTGGGGTCATTCCACTCGATCTTTGGAACCGGAAACAATAAAATAGCTGTCATTAGAGCAAAATCCCCTGAGACATCTTTGTATTATAACACACTAAATAGGATATATGGGATCATGACCCCCCAGAGGTCATTCCCAAACCCTAAATCTTCAAATGATCATATACATTGTATCTTGAAAATGGTTGAAAACTCTCCCCTTAACCATATATAATATTCTCCCTCGAGTCATTATTCATTAAATGGTATAAAGGTTATGACCCCTTGAAGTCATTCTCATCCTGAAACTGGAAATGATCACAATATGACCTGCGTCAAAAGTGTGTTAGTGATAATCTGCTTGACATTTTATTCAGGACCCCCTAGGGTCAGTCCATCCTCCTAGAATTAGAAAATGAAAATCATTCAGAGACCCATCATTATACTACAGTGTACATGTACATTTTTGTATTATTCACAATTTATTTTATACCAAAACAAGTTATAAATAATTTGTATAAATAAACAAGCCCGGGGCTGGGAAGGGGGAAAACGGGAAGGAGTTATGTCTGCATGGTTTTAAATGTTGAAAACTCCTCAAATTTGTGAATATTAACCCGGTCGTTTCCCACTTATCATTATTATTTACTGATCTTCCCACAACATACATGTGACTTTATTAAATCAATAGATCATGGACTTTTTTGGTCATATGCCTAGCTCTCCCTTGAATCAGGAATGGGGATATAAATATTTTAAAAATGATTAAGAATAAGAACAGGTCTTACACAATCTCCTAAAATTGATTAAGCTCTGTAGTTGAATTAGCTATACTGGTATAGCTTGGTTTTGCTATTCAAAACACTTTGATTTAGCTATTAATCATACTTTTTTTAATGTACATTTTTATCAATATAGATGAAAGTTGCACTATGTTGACATGGGTATAAATTTTAAACTTTCACCTTTGAGTTTTCTGAAAACAATGCATGAAGGAAAATTGCTTTTCAAAAATTGTCTCCTGAGAATTTGCTATCACAGATATATATATTTTGCATGGGGCTATATACCTGGAGTAATCTCTCTCTCTCTAACATCTACTTGAGTCAAAATTAAAGTGGAATTATAAGACATTTTTTTAATTGATGACTTTTTAGGATTTTACACTAATTCATACTGCAGCAAGAATGTAATCCCTCGCAGAAAAAAATAAGTTTACTCACTGTCTTGTCTTTGATCTATATCTATAATTACAAAAGGACACAGTCAGAAGTCTTTTAACGTGGTTTGTTACAAATTTCACTTGGAACTCCTATTAATTTGCTCAAGATCAGTATTTTCAGTTGGCAGAAATGAACTTGATCAATTATTCTTGAAAAGTACTCACTGTGAACAATCACCTGACTTGTTGAAGACAGGTAAACATACCCCTCAGGGTAGAATTATCATACAAAGGCCTGTACGAAATTGAAGTCATAATTAAATCATCATTATCTTGGTTAAAATAAGAAGAAACACACTAGAGGTGTGATGAAATATTTAGAAACACAAAGAGTTTTATTTCTCATGCAAAATATTCTTTCTTGTGTAAAACAATTGTTCAAATGAAGGGCCAAACCTTCTTTTAAGGGGAGATAAGAATGAGTGAAAATTTAATGTTATTTCAAATATCTTCTTCTGAAGAACCACTGGGCCAGAAAAGTTTAAAATTATGTGAAACTTCATTACTTAGTGTAGATTCAACTTTGTCCAAATCATGACCTTCAGGGGTAGGGTGCGGCCACAATAGGGGATCAAAGTTTTGTAAACATGGGAATGTACAGTAAAACACGCTTATAACAAAGTGCCTGGGACGGACGATTTTGCTTTGTTATAAGTGTAATTGCTTATATCCATTAAGTTTACAATATATTTTAAAGTCACGGGGAATGAAAATCGCTTTGCTGTAAGTGTCTATTCATTATAGACTTGTTTCGCTATAAGCATGCTCTACTGTATAAGAAAAAAATTCCTTCTCAAGAACCACTAGGCAAGAAAAGTTGAATCTTATGTGAAAGTTTCATTACATAATGTAGAAACAAATTTGTTCTTTCAAAATTACTCCTCCTACAGGTTTGATGCAACAAGTAGACTATACTAAAGTCTACATATTGTTTTTGTCAGTTTTCTTCAATCAAATTTTGTCCGAGCCTTAACTAGACAACCCTTTGACATTAAGACTTCAAACTTGAAACATGGAGAGGTGGTATGATATTGGGGTTGAGGCCACCAAACTTTCTTTTTACCTTGACCTTACAATAAGGTCAAGGTCAATATCTACATAAAAATATAGTCCAGGATATAACCTGAGAACCCTTTGACATTAGGATTTGTAACATTTGTAACATAGAAAAAAGACATTTACAAAAGATGCACTGAACTAAAATTTTGACCTTGACTCCTTTCTTCATTCAAGGTCAAATTGAGAAAAACACCTCCAAACCATAACTTGAACCTTTTGACATTTAAACTTCAATCTTGGAACATGGAGAGGTGGTATTGAGAAAGGGTGCATGCAAACAAAATTTTTTACCTTGTTTTTGTGCCTCGCCATGAATATGGCTGGTGCATAACTGCATATAGTGTTTGTCATGTTCGTCTTCCGTCCTTTCATCCTTCCGTCTGTCTTTCTGTCAAGCTTTGCGTTTAGCTCTGTTTAAAGTTCAGTTTCAAAGAAACTATCAAATATATTTTTATCAAACTTCATATGCTGATAGATATTGATGAGAGCTATGTAACTGCATAAACACTATTTGACCTTGACCTTTCCTTTGACCTTGACCTCACTTTTCTTAAATGTGTTTAGCTCAGTTTTAAAGATACTATTCAAGATAGTGTAATTAAACTTCTCACGTTGATACATACTGATCTCAGTTATTCAATTGCATCAATATTTTTGGACATTGACATTTCCTTTGACCTTGACCTCATTTTTCTTAAATTAGAGTTTAGCTCAATTTTAAAGATACCATTCAAGAAAGTGTAATCAAACTTCATATGTTGATACATACTGATTTAAACTATTCAACTGAATCAACATTTTTTTGACCTTGACCTTTCCTTTGACCTTGACCTCACTTTTCTTAAATTAGTATTTAACATGTAGTTCAGTTTTCATAAAATCATTCAAGATATTTAAATAAAACTTCATATGCTGATACATACTAATGAGAGCTATTCAACTGCATCAATATTTTTTTACCTTTACCTTTCCTTTAACCCTGACCTCACTTTTCTTAAATTTGTGTCAAAATTCATAAATGGGAATATACACTTAATTTGATCGCCGAAATATGGCTGAAATATTGCCGCCTAGGCATTAAACAATAATAATCAATCATAATCAATCCAAAAGATGATTAGGCTGTTGTGTAAAATGTTGAAGGAGTTCAGGGAACCAGGGGCTTTTTGCATAAAAAACGTCATTTTTCGACCCCCATTTGACCCCAGGGTGAAAATGAAAATTCCGAAACCTTACTGCACATCTACAGGACACCACTAACCATCTCCCAAAAGATGATTAGGCTACTGTGTAGAATGTAAGAGGAGTTCAGGGAACCAGGGGCTTTTTGCATAAAAAAAACGTCATTTTTCGATCCCCATTTGACCCCCAGGGTGAAAATGAAAATTCCGAAACCTTACTGCACATCTACAGGACACCACCAACCACCTCCCAAAAGATGATTAGGCTACTGTGTAAAATGTAAGAGGAGTTCAGGGAACCAGGGGCTTTTTGCATAAAAAACGTCATTTTTCGACCCCCATTTGACCCCCAGGGTGAAAATGAAAATTCCGAAACCTTACTGCACATTTACAGGACACCACCAACCACCTCCCAAAAGATGATTAGGCTACTGTGTAAAATGTAAGAGGAGTTCAGGGAACCAGGGGCTTTTTGCATAAAAAACGTCATTTTTCGACCCCCATTTGACCCCTAGGGTGAAAATGAAAATTCCGAAACCTTACCGCACATCTACAGGACACCACCAACCATCTCCCAAAAGATGATTAGGCTACTATGTAAAATGTAAGAGGAGTTTGAGAAAGGAGAGTGTGATACGGACGGACGAACAGACATGAGTAACAACAATATACCCGAACTTTCGTTAGAAAGTGCGGGTATAACAAATGTGCATGTTGTTATTTTTTTTTAGTACATGATTTTTTTTCCTTTCGTTATTCTGATTTACATATAAAATGAACAACAAACGCAAAATTTTCAGAAAAAAATATTTATTAATCTATACCTATTGTTTTTCTTTATTCTTTTTACAGACTATATATATTTAATGTTCAGCAGCAAACCATCATACGAAAATTTATGAAATCTTATATTTTAGGAAGGGGGGTGGGTGGGTATTGACATGCATGTAGCTTCAAATTGAATGTGATGATCTTACTTCATATTTAAACCATAAGTGACTTATAATAATTTGTACAAAATATATAGATTTCGGAAAATTCATTGGGTAATTTTTTGTCAAGACGTTGAGAACTCCTCAAGAGGTGTAAATATTTCTGCATATTTTCAATGAATACTCCCCAAAGCAGCGGTGGCATTACTATATCTATCAATAGTTTCCGATACAATTTTTAGTTTCATTGAATATAAATCATATTATTTAATATCTAGTGGATTTTTTTAAATTTTTTTATTTTATTTTTGTTTCAATTTTGATACCTGTATGGGATATATAAAATTTCATCTCATAAATATCAAAATATTGAAAAACTGCGGTTACCATGACAACCATATTATCCTTTTATCCCTGATGACCATGGTTGAAATTTTCATATTATGATACCATTAACGTAAGGCAAATTATATGTAAAAATGAGAAAAACTCATTAAGTCAATCATCAATCGCTTCCTTAAGGACATACGCAACGTAGTTTTGAACTTTATTTTCATATTCCCTGTTGCCCGCGTAACGCAGTGGTTAGAGCGTCTGCTCTAGAGTCGCGAAGTAAGGAGTTGATCTTTACGTCGCGGGTTCGAATCCCACTGTGGGACGTGGAGACCGGTCCTTCGGATGAGACCATATAAATCGAAGCCCCGTGTCGCAGTAGGTGCTGGCACGAAAAAGACCCCTCACTGCTCAATGGCCGTAAGTGCCGAGTATAGGACAAAATTTGCAGCTCTCCACCGGCAAGTGGTGGCGTCTCCATATGAGTGAACAATTCTCGAGAGGGACGTTAAACAACATACAATCAATCAATCAATCAATCAATCATATTTCCTATATAACTGAATAGTTACAATAATTGAGGGACCTTTGTACAATTTTATGATGTCTGGAAATGATGTACACCTTTTCAGATTCAATGTATTGAGTAATATCTACTAAATCTTTTTTTCCCCTGATTTTTTTTGAAATACAAGGATTTTTATTACTTAATATCTGTTCAAAACTCCTGAAAATGTATGCTGAATTTTTGTCTACGAACGTGTGATGGTATAACATTTTAAACTTAGAACATCTTAAAAATTATCAGCGGGAAAGGTAAATTGTAAAGTACATGTACATCCTTAATATTCCCAACAATTAAAATAAATTTGAATAAGCACACCTTTACTGAAATCCAAAACAAATAAAAAATGCTTACGAAGTTACGTTGTGGGCTCCAGTTAATGTTCTACCAAGCCTCTTTCTTTACTCCTCACTAAAATATTTACAGCAATGAAAGAAAAACTAAGGGAGTACTGTACAAGAGTATATTCGAGAAGTGGTGTGAATCAGATGTGGATACTTAAAAACTTCAAGAAACTTTTAGAAAATTTGAAATCACACAATTTTAATAAAATCAATAACATAAAAACGAACGACTTTTCAACACTTTATACAACCATTTCCCACGATGAATTAAAGTCCAGGCTTCTTGATATAATAGACAGCTGCTTATTAATAAAAATGGAACTTGTAGATATACTTATATTGGTCATTTGCAAAATTATTTTGTTAAAAAGTATTCTGATTGTACATACAAGTACTCTGAAGTTGATATTAAAAAGATGCTTGAGTTTCTGACTGACAATATCTAATGTCATATTTGGAGATCAAGTCTCTCAACAATCTGTTTAAATTTCGATGGTTTACAATTGCGCTCCCTTGTTAGCAAACCTATGAATCAGAATTTATTTCAAAATTTCTACATGAAAAGAAAAACATTTGCTTTGACCTTCAACTCCACATTTTAATATATCGACGACTTATTATCAATAAAAATAGTTTCGCCCATTCTTATGTCGACTCGATAATCCCAGTGAGCTTGAAATAAAAGATACCACAGAGTCTGACACATCTGTTTCATATTTGGATATTTTACTAGAAATAGACTTAAATGTCAATTGAACAACAAAGCTTTATGATAAACGTGATGACTTCAATTTTTCACTCCTCAACTTCCCTTACTTATGTAGCAATATACTCAAATCACCTTCACGAGGGTTTTTTTTTGTCGCCCAGTTGATTCGATACGCAAGAGCCTGCTCTTTGTATGAACAATTTCTTAAAAGAAGCAAGTTATTGACAAACAAGTTGATGAAACAAGGATATCAACAGTCTTGTTTGAAGTCATCATTTCCCAAGTTCTATGGTCGATACAATGCCCTTGTCAGCAAATGTAACCTATCATTAAGTCAAATGCTGACTGACTTTTTTTATTATTAATTGTTAGGCCATTATTTACACACTGAATTGTCTAGTGATTTTCCCGATCATGACAAGGAGCACACGGCGGGGATGGCCTATCGGTATGGGATGCTTACTCCTCCATGGCACCTGATCCCACATCTCATGTTTTTGAGGTCCATGTTTGCTCTACTCCCGATTTGTATTGTCTAAATGGACTTTGAACTTGAATACTATTTGTTCTCTCTATATTTCATGTACTTCTTTAAATTCCCAAGAGTTCACATGTTCCAATTCTCCTTTTTAAAGCTATGCATGCTAAAGTGTATAATTTTGTAAATTTTCTCTTAGTTTTATAACTCTGTAAGGTGAAGATAAAGTACCTAATTCAGCATTTGGTCTTCTACTATATTATAATATTCTACTTGAAACGTATAAAAACCAATTTGTGATAGGTGAAATATATCTTGATCGTATTTCCTAGCATATTAACATTTTGAACAATAAATATTATTGTTATAAGAAGGACCTTTTCAGTTCAAGATAAATTGTAGCGATTTAGATAGCTAATCTAAAGTTCCCTTTTCCCCCTTCTAACTACTCCTTTTCATCAATGTTAATGAATATATTTCTGTTTTATTTATGAATAAAAAGATAATCATTGCATCCATGAAGTTTTCATTATTTTATCTTGGGAGGAAAAGACATAAGATTGAAATCGGGAGATTATACGTTCCCTTTTTAATATGTTAAAAACAAAAATAAATTTCGAAATCACTGTAGCATTATTCATACATGGAAATCAGTTTGATTTCCAATTTTGAAACAATGATTAAAATGTTAATTTGGTATAAATCTCTCTTTTGCATTCCAAAGAACTCTCATTTTAATTGATTACATGTTTGAAAAGAAAAAAAACTATCAATAATGCACAGCAGAATAACCTCAAAATATATTTATGGATTGTGAATTACAACAGTTAAGGGGAACATACTGATTATAGGCTATGTTTTAATTTTTGGCATATGTTAGTTTCAGTATTTCCTGAAATTTGTAGTGCTGTGGAAAATTAACGAAGGTCTCGAGTGTATCACATCATTTTCATGATTGAATGTAGAGTGTTTTATTGATCGAAGTGTGATTCTTCAAATGTGGTACCAGTCTAGTGTGTTGTTATGTTTAATGCTTATATTTCTATTCATGCATTGTTAAAAATATGGCGTTCTTTCTTATTCTGATTTATCTAGTAAGCAAAACAGCATATGCCTTGACGGGGGACAACGTATGTTGGGATTCAAAATCTAGAAGGTAATTTAATGCTTATATTAAATTGAAAAAATGGGAGTAGAAGAAAAATGCTACATACTGAATATTTATCGTGTATTTTCTTCTATCCCTTTTTACAGAGAGAATGAAACCTTTTGTTGCCAAAATTACGAAGAAAGAGATAACAAATGTATTGGTATGTTAAAAGTGTGTTTTGAACTTTTTAAAATGAGAAATAACATAAGCTAATACAGAGGTCTACTGCATCGATTTAGAAATTCGGCAAGGTATTTTCTCAGATTCATTTATGTGGTATTATATTACACAATTGACAATTTTTATTGTTGCTGCTGTTGTTTATCTTGTTAATCTCACTCCCAATAAAACATTTGAAGAATGCAAGCCTGGGTTTCTCGGAAAAAATTGCAACACACCATGCCCTGACAAATATTACGGTCGACTTTGTAAGATGAAATGCAGGTGTGACGGAGAAATAGAGTACTGTCATCCAGTTTGTGGTTGTATAGCAAAACGGAAATACTTTACCAACGACACAGAAGATGTGAACATCACTGGAAAAGCGATTATCCAGACATTTCTGACGGAAACGTGTTTAATTTCAACAGACAATAGTCAGGAAATCGGAATTACAACAACTGAAACCAACAATGGTATAAATTTTAAAGAAAGGAATAAATAATATATGAGAACTTGGAATGTTTCTTGTGATGATGAGTAAGGTTAACCCCACACATAGGATAGAAATTTTCATTATTTTTATCAAATATGTACCTTAAAAGACTAGTGTATTCTAGGTACTTTGCAAATATAACCTGTCATTGGGTCGTACAATGGCTTACGTGTTTCATGCCATTATTAGGCCTTTGTTGTTTTAATACTAAATTTGACTACGGAATGTTCCTTCTACCTGATCAATTCATAGGGGTCGTGGCGGCTTTGACTCGTTAACAGGGGATGCTTACTCCTGCTAGGCACCTAATCCCACCTCTTGACTTTTCGAGGTTCCGTGTTTTATGCCCTGTTCACAGATTTATATTGTTTGTAGATGTTTTGAGATCGATCTCTGTTCCTTATCTTCATCTTTTTCAGCAAAAACCCACGGTTTATTTTTTAAAAGATCTACAACCTGATACATGATCAAATGCAAAGAGATAAATTCTGCTTGAAGTTAGTAAATTAGTTAAAATGAAAAACACAAACGCATTAAACGTAATTTTACAACGTTTTATACCCAATGTATTAAATAAGAGAAAGGTTATAAAAAAGTTTCTCTTTGTAGCAAATGTTAGTAACATCAAAGTCCTTTTATCCAAATTTTGATAAGAATATCTAAAAAAAAATCAATCACAATGTTCTTAAGACTGGCAGGACCTTTTATTTTTATGAACTCAATGAGATTCAAATTTACTAAGAACATGATATCTAAGGCTGGGATTTGGATAAAATGCAAGTTTTGTATTTAATTAAACCTTTCCCAAACCCATTTCAATCTGCTACAGCGATAACATTGCTTTTATTGTAATCTTTTTAAAAACATATCTGTAAAACATGTTGACTCCATCGGTCTAGCTATAAACCCAATTTCTTCATTATCATGTTCATTGATCAAGCATAATAATCAAAGAGAGAAAGAGATTTAGTGAGACTCAGGTGAGCATTATGTCTAAAGAAACTTTGCTTACTTATGACAGAGGTGTTTTTTTGAAGATCTATATTACAGATGTTAATTACACCCAAAAAGAGAATAAAATATTTAAAATATTTAAAATATTTGAGTCTATTAGACCAGTGAGTGACAAGGATACTTTTTTTCCGAATTGCTAATATCATTAGTGCTTGACCGAAATATCAATCAATAAAATCCTATTCATATGGAAATTTCAGTTATAATGAAATCAGGAAATATCATTACATGTTTTTAAACATTTCTGTTTTGGTCCAATATTTCCTGAAACATTTCCTATTTAAGTTTTTGTTATTGAACAGAGCATGTGTAAAAATATTTTCGAGATCTCAAACGATGGCAAAGATAACTGGCAACTTATTTAAAACATCAACAAAATTGACTTTGAACGGATTTTTGAAATTGAATTCCTTTTAACTAATACATTGTATTTCTATATGTATTTCAAGGTAAAGCAGCACTGTTAAGACCAATTAAAGGAGGTGGGACATAATTTATACGGAACATGGTTACTGTGACATCACGCAAAAATAACAATGCCTCATAATATCAGAGAATGAAATAATATGCAAATTTGTAAAAAGTAAAAAGAATTAAACTTCATCGAAACTTACCAATACATTCATTATTGTCGCCTGTTAAATCCCATACAGCAAGATATCAACAAGTCACTGACCATAATGCACTTGCAGACATGAAGTCATCATGGTAAAATTTGGCGCAATCTATGTGCTTGAATTTATGCTGCTTTTTATACCCGCAATTTCTAAAGAAAGTTCGGGTATATATATTGTTGTAAACCTGGTCCGTCCGTCCGTCTGTAACACTTTCTTCTTTCTCAAAATCCTCTTTTATTTTAAGCAGTAATCAATTTATATGTATCATTTGGAATACTTTAGGGGTGTCCTGTAGACGTGCAATAAGGTTTTGGAATTTTCAATTTTACATTTACCCTGGTGGCAGAATAAAGGTCAAAAATGACGTTTTTTTCTATAAAAATCTGGTTCCCTGAATTCCCCTTAAATTTTATCCAGTAGTCAAATTATCTTTTGGAAGATGATTTGTGGTGTCCTGTAGATGTGCAATAAGGTTTCGGAATTTTCATTTTCACTCTGGGGGTCAAATGTGGGTCGAAAATGACGCTTTTCCACATAAAGCTGGTTCCAAGAACTTCTCTTACATTTACTTAGACAAATTATCTTTTGAGAGATGATTGCTAGTGTCCTATAGATGTGCAATAAGGTTTTTGATTTTTTAATATTTTCACCCTGTGGGACAAATGGGGTCGAAAAATGACGTTTTTCTACAAAAACCCCTGGATCCCTGAACTCTTACATTTTACCCAGTAGCCAAATCATCTTTTGGAAGACGAATTGGAGTGCATTGCAGATGTGCATTAAGGTTTAGGAATTTTCATTTTCACCCTAGAGATCAAATGGGGGTAAAAAATAACGTTTTTTCTCTACAAAAATAAGATTTTCGTGTTTTCATCCCGTTTTCTTCTTTTTAATTGCATAAAATTTCTTCCGAGTTGAAAGCGTTTTAGGGTTAAGGGTCCCCCTCCCGAGAAAAATCCCGTATATGCATTGTACATTTGTGTCAAATAGTATTTTTTGATAAAAAGATACCTTGGTCTCTTTTAAAACACAAACTTCTTTTAAGGTCATATGAAGTAAATATGTTCATGATATAAAACTGTATCATCCCCCTCCCCCCAATCCTTAAAGAATCTTACGAAATACGGTTTTCGTCCCTTTTTCTTCTTTTTGATTGCATAAAATTTCTTCTGAGTTAAAAGTGTTTTAGGGTTAAGGGTCCCCCTCCCGAGAAAAATCTCGTATCTGCCAGGGTAAGTCTTTTATAAATATGCCAATGTTCAGAAAGAAGTTAAGGAAACGCCATTATTTATATAAAAACATGTTGTTGTTTGATTGTTTAATATAGAAATAAAATTACTACAGATTTGGTATACTCAAATTCACCGAAAAAAGCAGGTATGTATATAAAAAAAATTCAATTAAATACATGCATGTACCCCGATGTTGAATTCTGATTTTGACTTTCTTTGATTAGTGATTATTTTTGATAAATCAAATTAAACTTTTTGAATAATGACAGTGCTTGATCGTGAGCTCTATCCATCTGGATACAAAAAATAATGCTGCGGCCCCTAGATGTGCATAGTGCTAGAAAATAGAGTGTTACTGTAAATTCAAAGTACTTTATACCCTATATAAAGGGTATTGAGAAAATTTCATCATACATACCAAGTATGCCATACTGACTATTCAGTACAAAGTACTTTGAACCAACTTTTATTCAAGTGCGAGAAAGGTTCGCGAGTTTTGCGGCCTACTTTAACTCGCGAATATTAATCGCAGTGAACCATTTATTTTGCTTTGTATTTGTAGAGAATGTTTCCTCAGTCGCGAAAATTAAACGTCGCGGATTGATTTCAAACAGACGAATCGCGAAAAAAAGATGACGCGAATAATAGTTGGTTTACAGTAATCAGTATTAGATTTTTAATGAAAAAGTTATCTGTAAAAATGATATGTTGATACTACCTTTCACCCCAGGAAGTATATAGGCGAGTGGGAGGAAATCATAGAATCTTTCCTCTTATAAATAAGGAAACAACAGGAGTATGACAGAAATATTAGGATCTAAGAGCTTCGGATAAGGCTCATGTTAACTCTAACAAAAATAGTATTATAAACTATAGTTAGCTTAGCCTTTAGTATCAAAGTTTCACTACAGTAAATCAAAGTTTTCAAAGTGAAGCAAAGTATTTTTACTATGGAGATAAGATATTTATATTTTATCTTCTAAAATTCATACATGCATATTTTTTTTAATATTTAATGAAATATTTCTTGTATATCAATATATTATTTACAAATTTTAAGTACTGAGTAATTGGTATAGAATTAAAGAGATTTCAAACTTTAAAATCTCACAAAAAGTTAAACGGTAACATTTCATAGTAAATCAAAGTATTTACTAATAGTAAACTATAGTAAATTATATTTATTTTTTGTTTAACTAATTTTAAAAGGTTAATTCGCAATAAATTCGGGTATTGTAAAATGCAGTGTCTGTTGCTACTGACAAATATAATCACATAAAAATTACCTCACATTCTCTGTGCATTTAAATGCTTTAATCTATAAAATGTCATATTTTTGTTTGTAAATTCAGTTGAAAAGGAATGATCCCTACCTGAAGTTAATTAAATGGAACTACTTTTCTCATTGACAGTGAGGGATCTTTATCGTGCCAGCGCCTGCCGTGACATGGGGCCTCGGTTAAGGTCTCATCCGAAGGACCCGCAATTTTCACTTCAAAGTGCCGAGTGCATGGCGAAGGAACAGTTGCTACCTATTTTTTTATCGACTTAGGTCTGTCGCGGCCGAGATTCGCTCTACCGATTGAGCTACCGTGACCGGTCTGAAGAAGTGGAGAAACACCTTTAGATTTAGTTATCAACACTAAACATACGGTTTTAATTCATAAAATGTCTTGTAAGAAAGCACAGGTTTGGCTAGAACTAAACTATTATACGAATTCAAGTGAAGGATCAGTAAGAACAAAGTATTATAGGAAAATTAGCACCACGACCAATGTGGACAGTATCTGTGTAAAAACTGATGGTGGGCACTATAGCCCTCATTAAATCTAGTGTCAAAGAAATTTACATGTTTGCATAGTGAGTCGCCATATATTTCTTCGGAATTATATTCAATACTGGGCTATACTTACAAGGTAAGTAATCAATTTGCATCGTCTTATTCTTAAATAATTAATAACTGATTTAATACTTTTACCTGTTATCACCATGTAAACGTCGTCTGCTATTCATGCGAGGAAATTCGCACTGGTTGCATTTTCGCTTTAAATACCTTTTAAGTCAAACACTTACACAGAAAAAAACTTTCATCACATGTTACTACATGTAACACCGATCGTTGGAAGTCACTACTATTTGCACTTCTTTAAATAACAGAAAGGTCATGGTCGAATACATAGATAAAGTAAGTTCGTCACTAAGGCATTTCGCTCCGTATCAATTATACTGTGCAACTAAAATGCATTTTAATGCATTATCCAAAGTGTATTACATAAATACCACAGCTTTTAATAAGCACCAATATTTAGAGAAAATAAAGGACTATATATAGATATCTATTAGATATCAAATGTGTTAATCATTTTCTATAATATTTTTATTCATTTATAGTCACAGAAGGACGTAGTCAAAATGAATTTAAAATCAAAGGAAGTAGTACACTCTTTATTTAAGAGCGCGCACAGGTATGAAGCATCGCTTAACAAAATGGGGCCAATAAAAAAAACCGAGGCCCCGTGTCACGGTAGGCTTTGGCACGAAACAGAATCGCGAAAAAAAAGACTCGCTGCACAATGGCCCTAAGTGCCGAGTAAAGGTCTAAAATTGAAACCCTTCACCGGTATATAGTGACGTCTCTATATGAGTGAAAATTTTTGGAAAGGGACGTAAAACAACATACAATCAATCAATCAATCATGAAGACCTAAGAGTAATTAAACTAAAAGGTCTAAATACAGGGAAAAGAAAAAAGCCGTGAATTGTAAGCAAACAACAACACTTTATGGTAAACGTAATGACTACAGCTTTGCTGTTGTCATCTTCCCTTATTCATGAGAAATACACCCTTTCACCCGAATATGGATTTTATGTCTCCTAATGGATTAATCTACGTACGAACAATTTGTAAAATGAGGCAAGCTATTAACAAACAAATCGATGAAACACGGATAATAACATCCCCTTTAAAGAAAACATTTCGCTAATTAGATGTGACCGTTCGACAAGGGATGCTAACTCCTCCATAGCACCTGATCCCACCTCTGATGTTTTTAGAGGTCCGTGTTTGCTCCTGCTCCAAAATTGAATTGTATCAATAGACTTTTAAACTTTGCTTACTGTTCGTTATCTCCTTATTTCTTTCTATATCTGGAAATCCAACTTATACTCACAATGCAATTTCTGAATTCATCAAAACCACATAAAAGTAATATATAATTTCAACAATGAAGTCAATAAAGGTGAGTTCGATCTACCTTACCTTTACAGGATTCCTAAACTTTATAATAATCCGCACAAGCAAAGATACATTGCCGAGTCAAGCAAATGCTCTACCAATCCCGTTTTTTTAACTTCTTACAGAAATCTTATCAGTTGTGAATGAGAAATTTCAGACGTCATGTGCTATTCTAGAAGTTGTGTAAATCAGATGTAGATTCTCGGAAACTCCAAGAATTTTCAAAAAAAAAAAAATTATAATCACACTATAAGTCAAAAATATCAAAACGTACGACTTTTTTTTTTACATGTACACTTTATACAATCATTCATCACGATTATTAAAAACTTAGCTTTTTGGTTTCATAAACAACTGTTTCTTCAATAAAAATTGAAATAGCAAATTTTATATCTTGTGATTGGTCATCAACAATATTGATTTGTCCAAAATTCTGATTCCACAGAAAAGTACTCTGAAGTTGATATTTCAGGGATGTTGGAGTTCCTCATTGACAACATTTATGTAGTCTTTGGAGATCCGGTCTTCACAACAAACTGTTGGAATTTTGATGGGCACTAATTGTGCTCCGTTATAAGTCGGCCTGTTTTCTATTCCTATGAAGTTATAAAACAACTTGTACACCAGAAGACGAAAACACCTGCTGTGGCTTTAAACTCGACATTCAAATATATCGACGATATTTGATTAGTTAACAATAGACACTTCCATCCATATGTCCACTCGATATATTCTAGTGAACTTGAAATAATAGACACCAAAGATTCTGTCTTATCTATTTCATGTTTGGATGTTTTACTTCCTATAGACGACAAAGGCCATATAACAACTCAATTTTCTGACAAACTAGATGACTTTAGCTTTTCTATCAATTTTCCTTATTTATATAGTGATATCCCGTTTTCACCTGCATATGGTGTTTACTGCTCACAACTTATTCGATAGTCAAGAGCAAGCTTTGAGGACCATCAATTTTTAAACCAAGGCAGGCTACTGACAGATACGTGGATGATACAGGGATTTCAACAACCTCGTTTAAATTCAGGATTTCGTAAATTTGTTTGTTGTTGTAATGATCTTGTTAAGAAATATAACCTACCATTGGGTCGTATTATGGCTGACATGTTTTATACCAATTGTTAGATTTCTGTTTTTATACTGAATTTGACTACGTTATGTTTCGTTAACCTTATTAATACATAGGGCTGTGATCTGTCAACAGGTGATGCTTACTCCTCCTAGGCACCTGATCCCACTTCTAGAAATTCCGGGTGTCCGTGTTTATGCCATCTTTACAGATTTGTATTGTTTTAAATTTTTTTTAGATGGATCACTGTTCGTTATCTTCACCTTTTTTTATATCATTAGCAACTGTTTCGTCAATAAAAATGGTACTCGGAAATTTCCAAATCTTGTGATTAGACATTTTTAAAGTTACATTGTAAAAAAAATCACTCTGATTCTACACACAAGTACTCTTATATTGATATTAAAAGGATGTTTTCCTCATAAATAATATCAATGTTGTCTTTGGAGATCAGGTCTTCCAACAACTGAGTCGACATTTTGATATATCGACGACGTGATATCAATTAAAAATATTATTAATTCTATCCATACGTCGACTCGAGATATCCCAGTAAACTCGAAATTAGACACCACAGTGTCTGCCACATCAATAGTATGAGTATTATTAATGCATAAATCAAGGCAGACTACTAATGGATAAGCTGATGGTACAGCGATTTTAACACCCTTGTTTAATGTCAGTATATTCTTTGGTCTTTATAATGAACTTTTTTGCAAACGCATCCTATCATCGGTCGTACATGTATTTTGATTGAATTATTTCATAGATATGTTATGCCATTGTATTTTAAACTAAATTTGAATACGGAATATTTTGTCTTCCTGATAAATACATAGGGCTCACGGCGGATGTGACAGGTCGACAGGGGATGCTTACTTTTCCTAGGCACTCGATTCTACCTCTTGAATATCCAGGAGTCCGAGCTTTTCTACCCTGTTTACAGATTTGTATTGTTTGTAGATTTTATATCGATCACTGCTCGTTATCCTCACCTACGTTGACTCGATACATCCGAGTTAACATGAAATAAAAGATACCACAGTCTGCCACATCTGTTTCATATTTGGATGGTTTACTGACCATAGACGAGCCAACTAACTACTAAATTCTATGAAAACGAGATGATTTTTGCATAGCTTAATTTTTGCGTAGTTTTCCATCGTCAACTTTCCTTGTTTATGTAGTAATATCCCGATTTCAGTAGCATATGGTGTTAACGTCTCCCAACTAATTCAAGAGCATGCTCTGAGTATGACCAGTTTTTAAACCGAGGTAGGCTACTCACACATGAGTCGATGTTACAAGGATGTCAACAACATTGTTCAAAGTCAGCATTTTGTAAATTCTATGGTCGCTATTATGACCTTATTAGTAAATATAACCTGTCGTTGGGTCTCAGTTTAGCTGACTCTGTTTTTATACTGAATTTGACTGCGGAATGTTCCGTATACCTGATCAATACATATGGCTCACGATGGGTGTGACCTGTTATCATGGGATGCGCACTCCTCCAAGGCACCTGATACCACCTAAAATTTCCGGGGGTCCGTGTTTTATGCCCTCTTCACAGATTTGTATTGTTTATAGACGTTTTTTTTAGATCGATCACTGTTCATGATCATCACTTGTTTTCATATTAGGTAAAGGCACAACGAATTATTTTGACACATGCAGTGAGACCTTAAATTGCTAATGCTCAAACATAACTGCTCTTTTCAGGTAGTTCGAACTTTACATCACAGATAAGGGCTTACTTGAAAAAAAAATGTTTATCATTATGAAATAACAATGAAATAAATCATAAAATAAGTAACTTCAATGAATAACAATTTTCTATTTAATTGATTGATAGAAAATTTTAATGGGTAAATAAATTAAGAAATGAAAATACGGATGTATTAGGGATCATGCAAATTATGTAATAAACATTTCTTTAAACACTGTTTCGATATATACATATTATAATAGAAAAATAATGAGATTTGGGTAAGGCACAGTGGCATCATACATTGAATGCAAAATACTAAAAGTTGCTTTTAAACTAACACATTGATATTTTTAAATTAATTTTAAAAACTCAGTCAATCACCAGAAATTCTTGTTAGAGAAAAAAAAACTTCAACGAAATAGAAATTATGGACTCGAAAATATCATACTGATCAGACACGTCCCCATTATATGCTTTGCTGTAATTGCTTTCACCTGTTTGCAATTTCCTGAAAAGTACATATTGCTATGGTACTATTCTAAGACAACTTTTGTGTGTTATCGGACTCATTCCAGGATAACACATAAAGTATATCATTATTGACAGAAAAATAATATACGATCCAGTACTTGTGGTGAAATTGATGTTTTTAAAATGATGTGAATTGTAATCATCATTTTAAAAAAACATCAATTTCACCACAAGTACTGGATCGTATATTATTTTTCTGTCAATAATGATACATGTCATCTTTGTCTATAAGAGTTTATAGATTAATGGAGATTTTTAATTTCTGTTTTTTCCCAATGAAACAAAATTCATATTGACAGGGAAACACATGATCGAGTGAATCTAACGGGCAATTGATTTCAAAATAACATATCAAGAAATTTTGTTAATAATTCATTTTGATGACCTCATTTGAATTTTCCTTTTCTTTTGGGGAGGTAATATTCTTATTGGTAGGTTCGATTTTAATACATGTATGTAGAAAACGAACAGTATTCAAGCTCAAAGGTCCATTCAACAATACAAATCAGAAGCAGAGCAAAACGGACCCTTAAAACATTAGAGGTGGGTCAGGTGCCATGGAAGATTGAGCATCCCCTGTCGACCGGTCAAACCCGCCGTGTGCTCCTTGTCATGATCAGGAAAAACGGAAAAATCCTTTCTCAATTCAGTGTGTAAATAATGGCCTAACAAGAAGCATGAAAACCGTTAGTTAGCATTTGATTTAATGATATATTTCAACATTTAACAAACGAATAAACAATATATCAGTCATATTCTCTTTGCTAATACAATTAAGTTACAATTTATATTTAAATTATGTTTTTCCCCAAATATTTCAATATCGGCGAAACCTCACCGTAGGTAAGTCGGTTGAGCGCTCACTCCGTGATCGGAAGGTTGTGGGTTCAAACCCCGGACGCAACTGGACTGAGTATATAAAAACAAGTAGTAACAGTTCCTTCGCCAAGCGCTCGGTACTATGAAGTAAAAAAGTTGCGGGTCTTTTGGATGAAACCTTAAAAAATCTAAGGCTCTGTGTCACGACAGGCGTTGGCACGATAAAGAACCCTCATTGTTTAATGCCCCGAGTGCCGGGTAAAGATCTGAATGTGAAGCCCTTCTTGGTGAAGTCCCTATATATACTGTCAATGCATTCCATTACATTGGAAAAAAAATGTGAAGCATGTCTGCTCAAATTACAAATTCCTTTAAAAAGTATTCTTGAAGGAAAGTAAGTCTGAAGTAAACTGGTAAGCCCTATATAAATTTTTAAACCGGTCAAGATATTTGCTTTTAAAATGAAATACAAATTTCGTGGTGCATATGCTTTAACACTCTGTTAAGATCTGTTGGAACAAAAATGAAATAAGGAAATTACTATTTGACCTTTGAAACGTAAAAAAAGCATAATAGCAAAACAGTGTTCATAGTGTTTATGTGTTGCTGAAGAAAAAACAATGAAAAAACGGAAAGCACGAAAAATAGAGTTGGGATGCACTGATTATACGTAATTGTTAGTACATTGACATTGAGTAAGAAACTACGCTCCTTTTCATTCTAGATCATTCTAGATAACGAGAAAAATATCTGAAGTCTGTGGATTACAATCCCTGTGGATTTCTCTATTAAAGAAAAGAACATTGGCTAGAATGCAAAAAAATTATATTTTACTATTTCAAACTTTCCGATTCTTCAAAATGCTTGATTTTTTTTTTTGGGGGGGGGGGGGGTATTTGATGTTTAAAGGGATGGTTGGACTCTAAGTTAGTATGCAAACATGTGTTCAATGTTCATGCATGATCTGTAGAAGTTAACATAAAGATGGACATAAAGATCTACATATACAAAATATGTGAGAATAGACTATAACCACTGTAAAAAGAAAGCAATATGAGGTCATTTTCCTGACTTTCTGTTAAAACAGACTAACATTCAAGCCAGGAAATTAAAAAGGAGGAAATCTAGCTCATACAATTTTGAAGTAATAACCTCCTCGAATCAAGGAAAAGCCATGCTGTGCACAGAGATGAGGAGAAAATCTGAGGTCGAATTCCAAAACATGTAATAACATGTAAATAAAGGCTTGAAGCTTTATTACTGATAAAATTAGTTCTTCATAGTATCCTTTTACATCATATAAAATCACACTGACAAAACAGATATGCAAAACATACATGTATTTAAACATGATAGGTCGCGTTTTTATATCGAGTGCAAATTCAGTGTTTATTTTTCGTGTATTGGACCAGGAACTCAAAGTTGAGTACGGGTATAAAGAAAATTATTTAAAATAAAAATACTGGTGAAAACTGATAGGAAAAACAAGGTTATCAACAGTGCAATTAATTAATTTGCTAGAGTTACAAGTATTCCAGACTTGACTTCCATTAAAATCAAATTTTTACAAAGAAATATATGATTTTCTTTTAAAGTTTTCTTCTTAAAAGCAGCAAGGATGAAATTTATCAAATATAACGTTGATTCACCTAGTTTTTAAACATTGGAAAAATATTTGAAGCTCTACCGTTAAATACAAGTGAGATGAGACGGCAGAGATTACAGAAGTAGACGACATTGACTGTATTTACACCGACTTGTGGACGTTTGAATGAAATGCGGGAATTAGACATCATTTGACAATGAGATTTTTCTTAAATGAGTTTTTTAAAGAGATATATTCGGTAAAAAATAACACATTAACATTAGTTTTGAAATGTGACTTCTTCGGGGAAATTGTTTTCTCCCATACTTCAATTTTTTCGAAGTTACGAATTTATCCTTTTTTAAATGAACGCGCTCACTTAAACTTTTTCTACAATTCTTTTAATGTAACAACATAGTATTATCACTTATATAAGGTGTCCCAGGTGATTCTATACTTAAAGGCATGTTCTGCGTGCGATCAGTTTGATACAAAACTAAACAGGGTACTGACATATAAGTAAGCTTTATAAGGGTATCAACTTGTTTTATAGTCAACATTTCGCGAATTCCATTGTCATTGCGATAATGTTGACTTCAAATAGAACCTGTGGTTCTTTATAACGGTTTCCTCCCGCACCCCCCCCCCCCCCCACCCCCACCACCCAAATACACACAGAAAGAGAGAGAAAAAGTTTGTGACTTCATCGTTAAAGGCTGTTTTAAATGCTATCACGTGTTTCATGTAAAGTACAAACTGTACTGGTATTAACTTCCGCCGTGTGTCAGAATAGTTTCATGATAAAACATGGAGTGTCAATGTTGATTAAGAACTCGCTGTGTTCATCCATTCTATCCTCATGATGCTCCATTGTGTAAATCTGATACTTACAATTAGTGGATTTCTTATCTTAATGGATCTTTTCCTAATTCTGTTTTACTCAACTTATGCAAACGCATTAATTGGAGAAAATATATGTAGATCTGAGAGGTAATTGATTCACCAATTAGTCCTTGCAACCAAAGTTTTCATTTTTAGTATTATTCATATTTTTGTCTTTCTTTATAGAGAGAATATTATAATAACTTTTTGTTGTCGGAACTATGAAGAAAGAGATAACATGTGTGTTGGTAAGTTAGATTCCGTCAACAAAAATGTTTACAAAGCTTTCGTAAACTCTTATCAGAGGTTTAAATAAAATGTGTTGCCTGAATGGCTTCTTTAGTATGAATACTTATATTTTGCATATGTATTTAAATTGTTATTTATTTTATCTTCATACTTCTACCTAATTCTTTTCAATATATCCACGGTAATAAAAAGAGTGCAGACCTGGATTCAGGGGCTATAATTGCAGTTTGATTTGTCCTGAAAACTATTATGGTCGTCGATGTCAGAGGAAATGCCAGTGTCACAACTCTGAGTACTGTCACCACGTATGTGGATGTGTGTCAAATCTGTTGGAAAGTTTTGGTAACGCAACGATGGTCCATAATGTCACCGAAAATGAAATTGATACGAGTGTCACTAACCAGACCCTTTTCACAGAACAATGTTTATCTTCAGCAGAAAAAACCACCAAAATAGTGGTCACCACCGCTGGAAACGATATTGGTAATATATCTTGATTTTACAATGAACGAATTATTGAAAAAAAATTATGTTACCAAACTGTCTGTTTGATGATGGAGTAAGGTTCATTTTGTATTAAAGCTGAAAAGTTGATTATTTAACGATTTTGTTTGTTTTACCGAAGACAGTATATCGTTTTCGCGTGAAGAAATCTCTTAAATTTTAACTATTTTGATCGAAGCTGTGAGCTGAAATGCTAGTGTTAGAAATTTGAGTACTCCCACCATGTATTTTGCTTTATGCCAAATTTGTCAGACTGTTTTGGCAACTCAGTATAATAGAACATGATAATGGCGTTGTTTATATTTAACAGAAAATGCCACAGAAATAGAGGCCACTACTAATGTAAAAGACAGTGGTAATTAAATCTTTTGATAAACAAATATTAACTTAAACAAATGTTATGAGAATATTATCTAAGTTTACTTTAACAAAATAACAAAGTTACATTTTATATCTAACTTAATTCCGTAAGATTACATTTCGATATAAGTTACCGCTTATTATCTGCATAAATCATCATCACCTGACATAGATCCAGTATATCAGCACATGGCTTAGTATGCAGCCGATTTGATGTTTTGAATTAATTAATTATTTAGACTAAAATTTTTGTCATTTTTATTGAAGATAATGTATTATCCAAGGGAGAGTATCCAAGTGAGGAAAATGTTCTTTCTTCAAAATCAAAGATTCTAGGAACAAAATAAATAGCCTACAGAGAAATTTTAATCCTGGACAAAATAACGTTACAAAATTTAGGGGGTAGGGTAAATGATTTTTTTTAAAAACCAAATCAAATAACACACAGCTAGCAACTTTTATCTAGATCTGCTAACAAATTATTTTGAAAAAATTAAGGGAATAAAATAACATAACACTGCTTGTTGGTTGCACTACAGCATTAAATTTTGCTATATATTCTTACTAAGAATGCACAACTTTGAACTCGAATTTGTCTTTATTAAACTTTTGAGATGTTTCTTTTTCAGATCTTGTAAAGCAATTCTTTATAAACATCTTAGTACCAAAAAAAACCACATAGCCATGCATACAGCAAGGCACGCAAGTTTGTTTCAGTCGAAGTCAAGCAAGTGCTTGAAAATTAAGTGTAGGCCTAATCATTCCCCACTCAAATACATAATACAAAAATAAAGCACGCCCTAAATTTTGACGAATCTGGTTAATACAGGAAGTTTTTCATTTCATAAAAAATCATCTCCAGTCTCATGCAAAAATGCCCGAATCGGGAGGATAATTCAGGAAATGTTTTGCATCAGCAATGTTTTGATATGAGCCTCAACCGAAGTACTTTTATGACACCTGTATTGTACAATTTGCGCTTAATTCTGGGGTATATGTGGTCTTTAAAATCTTTAATATAGTCCGCGACATTTTTGTACATTTGTACATATAAACTTGATCAACTTGAGAAAATATATGAAATATAGATTCCCCAATTTCTTAAATTAAGCATTACGCTCCACATTTTTTATTTTTTTAAAAATAAATATGAGGTATAACTTTTCCTTTTATAAGGAAGTACATTATCATGTACATTCAAAAGTTCTTAAGGCATAGGAGGCAGATCTTGGAGAGCAAAATTAATTTTGCATGTAAACTTGAATTGACATTTTGACAACCTGAAGACCAACAAAGTAAAACATTAAATCACACTGACAAAACATTAAGTTTGTTCATGATCTTTTTTTCAAATTTTGTTTAGACTTATTTTGGTGAATTCATATAGGCCGAAATCAGCACTCCAAATAGATAAAAACAAGCACATTATTGTGCCAAGAGATCCGTTACATGTATTTTATTGCTCGTGTCATCAAATCACTTAATGATCGAATTCTTAATTATCTCGAATAAATGAAACACATATTTAATAACTTTTTTTCATGTTATATATTGTATGTTATTTGAAGTGTTTAAAGTGTATTTAGAAGCTTTTTAGAAGTGTATTAATTGTATTATTTAGAAGTGTATTGTTGATATAAACGCCTATATAATAAGCTTTTTTGAATATATGTGTATTCGTGGTACACACGCACGTGTTTGTTCAATACTGTAAAGGAAAAGATAATCTTGCACCTTTAAAACATTTCATTGGTGTAAGATAGGAACATAAAGGAATTTGGAAACTGTATGATTGAATGCATAGCTGTCAGCTGTCTACATTCGCATGAATATTCATTAAAGAACAATGTGTTATTTAAACATCGAGAAGTCTTTGTTCTCTTTTATCAAGAAGATTCCACCACTAAGTACGATGAAGAGTATGAAATCCTGAGAACTGTATTCCTTGTGGTGCTGCCTTTTGTGATATTTGTCTGCTTACTACTCTGTTTTGGAATAATTTACAGGTAAAATGGATTCTTTGTGTTTTTCTAAAAGTCTAGCTCAGAGTAACCGAATAAGAACATACTGTACTAATTGTGTTTATGATAAATGCCTTGTAGAAAATGTAATTCCAAAAAGAAACAAGAAATGAAAGGTAAGCTAAAAATTAAAACAATTATCACATATTCCAGGCAAGAAGAACTAACTACAGTGTAGTTCCTTACTTTCGAATTAGTACTTCCAGTTTAGTGCATTTTGAACTTCTTCCACTTTTGGGGTCTGGATTTTCTCATCAGAGTTAAGGGTAAATGCCTTAAGATTAGGCTATAGCATATCAGAGATAATATTCCTACAGGAAAATGTTTTAAAAAAAGAAAGATAATCTTTTTGGGGATTTAAGGGCCGATTCAGGAAAGCAGTCCAGCCTTGAGAGCTATAATTTTATTTCATAACCAAATACCAATTTCATTTCACTTTTGCCAGTCCTATAAACCGCAATCTCTACCCAGAGTTATCGTTCCCGCTACGCTCCACTAATACTGTTGTAGCGAAGCGTAATACGCCCTCTGGTGAGAGATTGTATAAACCGACGTCCCATGTCACAGAAGGTGCTGGCACGAAAAAGATCCATCACTGCTCAATGGCCCTAGTGCCGAGCATAGGTCAAAATTTGCAGCTCTCCACCGGCAAGTGGTTGCGTCTCCATATGAGTGAAAAATTCTCGAGAGGGAACAACAAACAAACATTTCAAATTTTGGTTAAAATGGTATATGTACTAATAGACAAAAGAAATTGATATTTTCAGACAAATAAATAATACAAAACATTATGCAATATGCTTAAATTTCAAGTTATGCAACCACACCTTCCCGGTTTTGCAGATCTTCATAGAAATTTAATAATGACTACTATGTTTAGGATTGACAATCATGGTGATAGATGGACTTTAAAGTACATAAAACAAAGGAATCAAAGAAATCAACCATGGCATGGGATAAGTATTTTAGATCAGTAACTGAAAAATGCCATTGTGTCATAATTTCTGTGTTGAATTAATCTGAATTAAGAATAAAAATCACAATTTAAACATTGTACTCATATAAGCGTAATGACATATTTTCCACCTTAAATTACTTTTATAGAAAAATAAATAAATTTTGAAAATTATAATGATTATAATTTTTAGATTTTATGTTAAGTTTAGTAATAATGACGTGATCACGAATTTAGCATTATTATGTGTGATTGATCGACTGATTGCATGTTCTTTTACGTACCATTCGAGAATTGTTCACTGTTTAGATACATCACCATATACCGTTGAAGGGTTTCAAATTTAGTTTTTGTGTGTGAAGTTTTAGACTGAAATAATTTCCTTAATTGAATCTCTAAAATCTTATATAGACATCAATATTTATATGTAGCTAAAGAAGACCATGTCGGTTACTCACAAATTTTAAAAGATTGCGTCTGTTCTCTAAAATCAAGAAACAGTTTTTTGATTCAGAAATAAAAAAAGTAAGTTAAAGAATTTTGTTGTATTTTTATGCCGTTATATGATTTAATGATAAATATGTAAAGTGTACTATTAAGAAGTGAAAATATTCATCTGAAATGAAATTAACATAATATACAAATTTATTTCACATTAATTTTGTTGTAGTGAATACATGTAATTATTCTCTCATAAGATAATTCAGAGAATAACCTAATACAAATTTAAAAGTGAGGCATTGCAAAGCTCTCTCTCTCTCTTTTAAATTTGTAACTGACAAAAAGGTATCGTTCAATCTGATTTAATTTTGAGTAGGAAACAAATAGGTGAAAAAGATGAACTTACTCGCTACTTAATCTTTGAAAATAATATTTCATTTCTTTTATTTAAAAGACAGTGTTCATAATGCTTTGTATATCACGGAAGAAGGAAACAGAGAAAACAGTGTTCAGAGTAGTGAAGATACGACTGGAGATCCACTCTACGGCACCTGTGAAGATCCTTGTTACAGTACATTAACACTGAGGGTAAATTACAGTCCCATCCAATCTAGTTATCGAGAGGGATCCTCTGAAGAGTTTTCTCCGTACGACTTTATGTATGAAGGAGAGGGAAATATGGCTAGAGTACAAGAAACTCACGATAGTAATTTCTATTTAAATAATGAGAGTGTACAAATGCATATAAACTCAACTCAAAGACTGTATGAAGATCCGTGGACGAGTAATAATTTCAGTAACTCCCTTTTGCGTCACTCAACACAACGTCGGTTTGACCTCATGCCAGCTGATGAATGTTGCAGTGCTTTACAGGGAAAAGAATACGGGCCATACGAGCTGGCATCTAACAACTAAATAGGACAGTTTGGAAATAATTGAAATTTTATTTTATTTTCTGTTTGCAATTCATAATATGCAGGTGTGTCAAGAAACGCTTTTTAGAATACAACTGTTTTCACTTACATGTTAGTACAGATGAAATAAAATGAAAATCCAACATACTTAAAATGACCTTGGTTTCCATAGAAACACGGTTTTCTTGTCATATGAAGGAAAATGGCCGAGATAACGCTGTGTCAAACCCCCTCACGAAAAACCATTTTCGTATATACGCACGCCTTTTTTCATTTTTGTATTTTGAATGTTTAAAACCACCTCTACTCCCCCCCCCCCCCCTAAAAAATCTGGACCCCAATGGTAAATCTTGAATGTAATTAAAAATTTTGATCTTTAGAAAGTTGTTAAGGAAACTTTATTGTGAGATTATGAAATACATATTCATTTGGTGCTTGTTAAATATAGAATAAAATTACTTTACATGTGATATATATTGAAAAAGGTGGGATTAAATAAAAATGTCTTTTTATTTTGATGTTTAAAAATCGCATGCATACAGTCCTGTATTAAGTTCTGATTGGTTTACTTTCTTTGATTTTAATTATTTTTATAACAATTTAAACTTTTATGAAAGGGAATCATCTTAAGAACCATCTATTAGGATATATCAAATTTAAAGCAGAGGACCTTCCATGTGCATAGTCCTAGAATATGGACTGTTACTGTACATCCAAAGTATATTTTACCCAACATCAAACCGCACTAAAACACTATCAAATATACTATAATTGACTATACTTTTTATCCTAGGAAATATTTAGGTGAGTAGGAGGAAATCATCGAGTCATTCCTCTATGAAACAAGGAATCCATAGAAGTAAGACGGAAGAGGGGAGGGGGAATCAAAAGATCTAAAGGCTTCAGATAAGGTACAAATTAAGGAGAAACTAACAGTTAATTTGCAATAAATTTAGAGATTGTATTGCGAATAATAAATATAATGGCAAAATGTGCATGTTTACCTTATATTCTCTACCCCGTTGTGAAGACTGGGTCCCTGGCACCCCTTGCATGTAGAAACTTACTTACTTATTCTCTTCGTCCCCTATGGGACATACTGTAGATTCCTTATTTTACGCGAGTACTTTATATCGTGAAATCGCCCTTACACGTCAAATTGCGAGAACAATAATTCGCGAATAAACGTTTGATTTCAGAACCATAAAAATAAAAGTGAGTAATTTTATTTCGCGAAATTACGCGATAATTAAATCCTCGCATATATTTGGGAATCTACAGTAAAGCTTCAACAAGCTGTCTCTATCTTCCTCTATCCTTTGCCACATACTGTGCCTGTCCCCACGAGTAGTTTCCTCTAGCTCTGATGTTACGGGTAAGAATGTGGCATGCAGGAGTACCATTTTGGAAATATTACGTCATTAATTTGATGCATTTCTCTATTTTAAACAGAAAGAGCCTCAAACTAACCAATTTCAAGGGTTATCTTCCTTAAGAAAATAGTGTCCACAACCGTCGTCCACTTTAATTTTCGGATATGTTGTGTAAAATTCTTTGAAAAATCATATATCTCAAAATCTTTGTGGGCGATGCCTGTGGACAATATTATCTGAAAGAAAATTTCATTGAAAATTGGTGTCTTCTGCAACGTTTTAAGAAAATACGGGAAAATGTACAAGTTTATGACGTCATAATTAGAATTTAGAAGATCTTGTGAGAAAAATGATTTGAATGATCTTTCTGCATGGAATTTCAATGATTCAGGAAGCATGAGTTTTAATTTTTCACACCATTTTCATTTTTAAGAAAAACACAGGGCAAGATTTGTATTGAAACCGTACCTTGTTCTTTGGGGTCTTCAAGAAAATGGACATTACACCATGTTATTCTTCCTCGACAGTCCATAGTATGTTCCATAATAAAAATGGAGGGAGGATCATCCTTCATTTGTTCAATGGAATTGCCGAGGTCCAATTTTAAAGCTAACTTTAACGAATTGTCATTACTTATTGAGGACCATTGTCAGCTACCATGTGTGTTTACAAGAAACACAATTAAAAGAAACCGATAATATAAATATTAAAGACTGTTATATATAACCATTATGCTCCGACTGATAAAGCACCTGATGGTTTTTCTATGGCAAACAAATGAGATATATCTATCTTAATTTATGACCCAAGAAAAATCTAATGAAACCAAATGTTGTGGACCCAAAATAAACTAAAGTTCATGATGTAAACAACTCAGTATACAAAGTACACTATGGTGTCTGTATAGTAATTTTACAAAATTAATCTTTTTTTGTTGAGGAATTCCGTATATAACTTTTATTCAAGTCAGAAACCCCCTGTAAGCCAATTGATCCTTCTAAAAAAAAAAATATAATTTTTACTTTCCATTTTCGGTCATTAGTTTTGTTCCAAAAAGTGCCTTAAATCTTATGAAAGCTTTGCAAACTCTCTCTCAGACTGAGACCTTTTGATTTTGTTCTCTTTTTTGAAATTCATAAACAAAATTGATCTGAAATAATTTGTGTTATTTCGATAATGATAGTAAAGCTACATTGTGAAAAACTTATTAGAAAGAAATAGATATTTTTATTACAATTTGACTAATTTTAATCCTGTAGATGTTGTATTCAAATTGTATTACATAAACAAGTTTTAAACAGATTCTGTAAATTAACAAAGAACGTGTTGAAAACTGTTTTCTTTTGATGTAATATAATCTAATATGTCTAAACTCAATTCAAGCTTTACCCAGGGTATTACGTCATCAAAATTTAGTCAATATATACACGGTTGTTTTCTCGTGATTTGTATTTTTAAAATGATGGTTTCCCGGGGAAATTTTCCTAAAAAAAAAAAAACACCAGCCATTAACATTTAATCGATATGTTTTGAATAATAGGATTTTTGTTTTGCTTTTCTGATGATTGCAAGTTGTTAGTGTATTTCAAAAGACCAGATCATCTAAAGAAGCAGCCAAATATATTATGGATGTGCAAAATCAAAGATGGACAATCAAAAAACAATGGCATGCACACGTTGATAAAAAAGAGTTCAATTGTGAGGTCTGAAGCAAGCTCATGTATTGATTTAAAAATAATCAATTATTACAGATATATGCTAACGATGCCAATATCTTCATCGAAAGATATCAATTTGAGTGATTATTAAAATTGGGAAACTCTTATCACAGATGTCAATTTAAAAAAAAAATAACATACATGTACATGTAGACAGAAATAATAATTTTTGTACATCCTGATGAAAGCGTTTAAATGCTGCTAAATATTGAACATTTCCCCATTCGTACAAGTAATGTTTTCATTTGTTGGTGTGTTATTATATATCATGTTGAAGATACAGATTGTACATTTAATGAATTAAATATATTGATTGTATAGTGACACTAATGATTAATACTACGTTACAACATATTATTGTGTGATTATATACACTGAACTTTACAATCCCCAAATTTATTCCAGATTAGCTGTTTCCTTTTTCCTTAGTTTGAACTTTACTGAAGAATCTGTATTTTCTGATCCCCCTTCTCCTATCGTACTCCTGACGTTTTCGATGATTTCCTCCCACTCCTTTATACATGCATTATATATATAAACAATTAAAACTGGTTTTAGATTAAAATAAATGTACATTACTAACCGTTGACAATAGCCATGTTTTATATTACAAATGCACATCCTTAAAGTGTTTATAACAGTTTGTGATTTATTGGTTTAAAACAAGTGAACTTAAACATTTTTTCTGAGGGTTAATGCTCTTGCTGTTAATTGTCAATCCACTTAAGTAGTGTTGGTCTTAAAATCCAGGGGTTCAGGGGGAGGGTCCGGACCGCCCCCCCCCCCCGAAGTTTGCAGAGTTATTAAAAGGATATACAAATAAAAAATGACTTTGGACACCCCCCCCCCCCCTAGAAAACGTGGACCCCACCATCACCACCACAAAATAGGTGTTTTTCACGCTTTGGAAATAGATTTTACGATTTTAATTTTTTTTTCCTGTCAAGAAATTTCTGTGTTTAATACGTATGGGAAGGGAATTAAGTTTGTTTGTTTGTGAGTTTGTTTGTTTGGACGTAAAAGAACAGACAATCCAATCCGTCAATCTATAAATATTTTTCATGATAAGGACAAGGATAACAGCATATTCTATCAGGCATAAAGACAAATAAGGAAACGTTCCCACGATTTTTCTTTAATTTGCAGCTGTGTTCGTGACAGTCCATTATGCATCCATTTTCGAAAAAAAAACTTACATTGGCATTTAGGGATATGATAAAATTTTAATTTGCATGCTTTGGTTCATTATACAAAAAAATATACATAAATGACAATGATATCTGAAATCAAATCAAATTTTGTGAAAGAGAAGTTCACTAAGTGGATTCTCATTGGATGTCAAATACATGTAAAATCTAGAACCTTTAGAGAATTTATTACTCATACTCTAGTGTGTCCCACTATACCAACACCATCACTTCTTCATTATATCTAAAATACCTTAATATCTAGGCTTTCAAACTGGGTTCTACATTATAGATAATTTTTTCCAAACTTTTTGTTTTTATAGGAACCCTTGAGTTCATGTATATAAACACTGCAGCAAATTCAAAGTCTAAGAAAATTTGACCAAGACATAAGAAAGGGATCCAACTGTATCTGTATTTTTCCGTCGATTGCCGCCAATAACCTTATGATGTAACAAGTTCGGAATCAAATTGTACGGTACACTCGGATAATCTCATAAAAAAAAATAACGACAATCCCTCTTGCACTTGATAGCAATGACGGAATTAAATTCATATAGTAAATTTGTATGGATTTTGAAACACTGTGTCTTCCATGTTTGTTGCAAGTGGAATAACGTATATCCAAACTGGTTTGAAAATAATAACATGTTAATATTTTTTGCCATTTTCTTTGAAAATAAGAAAAATTGATTGATATTTTCAAAAATGTGGTTGAAGTGGTCATGTGGGACAAACTATAGCCATGGATATTTTGAAATATTCTATTTCTTAGCATGTCGTGACATCTTAACACCTCGAGTTCATAGAGGTTAGTTTTTTTTCCTTCAAATAAATGGAAATTGGCACAATCTTTTTTGTTACACCTGCATGTATCTCTTTTTTCTAACAAGCTAAATAAACATCAGAACTTTTTGTGATTTTTTTTTTATGTTATCAAAAAAAAAAAAAAAAAAACCAAAAAAAAAAAAACAAAAAAAACAAAACAAAACAAAAACAAAAACAACCCCCCCCCCCCAAAAAAAAAAACAACAACAACAACAACAAAACCTGTTTAACACCTTAGGTTTTTGAGGGGGTTCTCGTATTATAAATGTATACCTTAAATGTATTATTCATCTAACATTGTTTATATTTATTATGAACTTTTTTTTTTAATAAAAAATATAGTGTTTCAAAGCCCTATTCTTATTCAAAGTTATCTTTTTCGTGAATAAAGTTGGATTGTTGGGTTGGGCTATATGAGAAATTGTAGATGTTGATAATTATAGCTGGTATATGATATTTAATTCAACATTGCTAGACAGTGTTAGGCAATGATTTTTATGCCTATTTTGACTACGGACTACTCCCTTTACCTGATTAGTAAAAAAGGCTCATGGCTGATGTAACCGCTCGACAGGGGATGCTTACTTGTTCACAATTTGTTGTTTTTAGGATTTATGAGATTAATCGCTCTTCGTTATCAAATAAAAATGCACCTTTTGAAGAAAAAGAAAAAAGACATTAAACAGTGATAAATGAAAACTATCTTGCTGCTTATGAGCTTTAGTTTAATTGCTGGCTTGTGTTCATTCCAACATTTTTGTTATTTTATTTTCGAATCTTCACGTTAGAACATAGTTCATAATATAAGGATGTATTCTTAGGGTGAAAAGCGCTTATTGTTCGAATGACTAAATTTTTATTGCAAAGAAGTTGAATTAATTCTTCTAAACATTTTATGTTTTAGAGGTCCGTGTCTTCTCTGCTTTTGATTTGTATTGTTTGAATAGTCTTGTGAGCTTGAATACTGTTCGTTATCTCCATATTTCATTCTACTGTCATTTATGCATTTTTTTAGAATCAGAATTCAATAATACAAACATGACAACTTATTAGAGTGATATTATAATGTATATACCCGGTTAGAAGTTTACATCCAGGGTATCTTTTATTTGCCTGATGGACTGAATATTTTTTATTGAACTAATACATATTTAATTTGTTTGCAGATGATATGTAAAAAAATGCATGTGTTTTTACTGGAAACATTCATGCTTAGAATGATACACACAAATATAAATATTTACATTCCACACGAGACTACAAGGAGTGATCAACAGTTCGCAAACTAAGTGTATTACTGCAATAAAAGAAATAAAATTAGATTTCAGTGTTTACTGTAAACCAAGTATTATTCGCGTCAACTTTTATTCGAGATTTGTTTGTTTGAAATCAATCCGCGACGATTAATTTTTGCGACAGAGGAAACCTTCTCTACAAAAACAAAGCAAAATAAATGGTTGGCGGCGATTAATATTCGCGAGTTAAAGTAGGTCGCGAAACTTGCGAATATTTCTCGCACGTGAATAAAAGATGTTTTACAGTATTATGTTTTAAAGTAGTCCTCTCCGATTTTGATACACATCTGCCGCCTTTCTGCCCACGCGCGAATCACGTGATCCAGGCAGTCATGTGACATGTTCCGTAGCGTTCTGTTCACAAAACTTAAGGAAGCTCTAAACACTGCACACTAAAGAGTTCTACTTATAGGGTAATTTTATGCAGTTAGAGTGATCTGCCCTTAGAAGTAAGATTAGAAAAATGGTTATTTACACTTAATCACACAATTTGTTATAGATTAAAATATTCTTAGCATTATAATAGCCCAAGAATAAATAAGTGAATTCATTATTTCCATTAATTTTCCCGATGTAAGTAAACAACAGTGATTCTTTTCACGAATAGTCTATTGTCTTTGAACATTTTTCCTGCAGAAATAAGGCAGGTACCCTATGATGAAATTGAACTAAATAATCTCAATATGCATATCTTTATATGACGTATTTTTCTCCAAGTCCAAAAAGCATTTTTTGTTAGTGTTTAGAGCTTCCTTAAAAGATTTTTCTGAGTCTTATATTTCTTACCATGCAGGTATTTTTTATAACACGAATAGTATATTTGTCACAAATGGCCAAAATATCAGCAATAGGATGGGTGGATAAGGATACATGTATCTTTTCCTAGAATGAGCATGGTGACCATCATAACCCGACTCCTTTGTCTTGGGTGCGTCGTTTATCCATTGTGAGCGCTTTTTTTTAATCTGATATGTTCAAAGTCTAAAGTAAACGAGGTTTTAATAATTATATTATTGTTAAGATATTCAACTATTTTTCCAACTGTAACTTGGCCATCTTTCACAACAAACTGCTCAATTAAGGCCACATCTCTTCCCCAGCTTACTTTCACTGGGCACCAGAACAAACATCAATTTTAACCATCTCCCTTTCTTCACTACAACAATCAATCCAATTAATGATTGAACTTCAGGCAAGTCTTTTTTCTTCAGAAGCCTTATACAAATTATTTATGCTGCTGCAAAGGAATTTCTAAGATATACGTTAAACTTTACAGCCGTTCATTGCTCGAGTACGACTGAGTCAACCATTGTTTGTCACAAGTCATCTACATATTGACGCCATCTTTACATTGTGACGTCACAAACATGGAGAAAACATAACGTATCATATGCTATTTATAGAACATGTTTATGACTATATGTGTGCCAAATTTCATTTAATCTGAATTGTGTTTTAGTAAATATAGATCGAGATTGTTGGCGAACTTTTTGATCACCCCTCGTACATCTTTCAAAAAAAATAATTCAATGCTTAAATAAATTCATCCCATTTGAATCGGAAAGCACTATTCAGTAGCTAGCCAACACAAGACAACAGATTGTCTTATTTTTATTGCTATATTTCTCAGATATCATCGTTTGAAAATCCATTTTAATCCTGTTATTTAAATATGATGTTTCTAATCGTTATGTGTGAGGCAGTTTTCAATTAAGTAAAGAAAAGCTATTAACAATGCATCAAGATTCGATTAGAAACAGCATTTCTATGATAAAAAAATGAAATCAAAAACATACTTATCATAGGCTTAGATTTAATGGCATGACATGTGCTCCTTCAGACATTTCCTGGTTGTTCTAGTGCTTTGGTCGTTCTGTGTGTATCAAACAAATATGATAAATGAAATTAAAGGTTATATGCGCTGATGTATAAAACGAAAGATATTTTTTAAATTGGTTCATGGATTTTAAAATTTTAAAATCCGTTTGGACGAGGAAAAAATAGAAAAAATTCAAAAAAATTAAGTTATAGAAATGAAGAACTTCATTTCAGTTCTGTGTTTTATTATCAATTTATTAGACAATTATTTTCGTTTGCCCCCACTTTCAATGCATTCCTGCATGCTGGATGCTACCCAGCAGTAATGCATGTATTGCAAACTGGCCAGCCAGACAATTGGAAACTTTTGCTTTTTCTCCAGCACAGAGGGGTAATCGTCGTCGAGTTCAGAGTGGTTTTACATGTATTTAATAATAATAATTTTTGAAAAATCAAACAAATAAGCAATATACTCTCTTACAACTAATGTCTTGCAAAATAGCTTCAAAAAGGTGGTGAGCTACGAGTGTAAACTAGTTCATAATATCTATTGTCACACAGGTATTTAATCAAATCATGTAAAATCTCATTGAAATACATGAGTCTTGGCAAGTGGCTATACGAGGCGGACGACCTAATGAGGACATCAAAAACATTGTGAATCGACACAACTAGCTCAATATCAACCTGAATAAATTTAGTGTTAAAACAAGCCAACACTTCAACAGGTGTGACTGGTTTTCTTTGCAGTTTTCAATGTTGATGCAAATATTTTTTTTTACAACAACGGCATCATACTTTCGATATGTTCTTTGGTAATCTCTCCGATTTTCTATTTATGCGTCGATTTAACGATTGCAGTGCATGATTTCGATGGAACGATATGTTGAAAATGAATTTATAATCTCATTCCTCCATCATTCCATGTGTGTTTTTAACAAAGGTGCGCTATAATTATTATGTTTACGATGCAGAAAGAAACGTTCTGTGACTTCGGTGTTTAAGAATTAAATGGAATAGCATTGCTCCGTCTTATCATTTCATGTTAAAAGGTTTTCATCATGAGAAATGGAAAGCAAATCAAAAATCTTCAGAGACTGCTTACGCTTTTTTAAATAATTTGATTGTGGATTTCTTTTTTATAAAACCAGGAAATGGGGTCCAATTTTTCGTCATTATTTTCGTCCTATTAAAGACGTACAACACACTGGGGGAGATAACTCTTGCGATTTCAATAAAACGTTTAACATAACGTTAAATTTGACGTTAATTACGAAGCGTCAAAATGACGAGCTATACGTTCCCGATGTAATTAATGTAAAAAAAAAAAAATAGAAAAGAGGTTTTATTGTGGTTTCTTTAGGAATACCAAATCCTATCCTTGATCATTTGCGCAATTGCAATTTAGATAATTAATTCTTTAATATTGTATTTATGATATACACAAAGGCATTTTTTAAATCTAAAAATGTTAATGCTACTCTACATTGCTTTTTCCCGTTACAATCGGCCGCATAACATTGAGAATAAATATTACCGGTATGTCTAAATATTATCATATTACGAAAATAAACATTTTCTTGCTTTTCTTTTCTTTGAAAAAAAAAACATTAAAAAGAGTAACCGTTTTCAGAAGGCCACTGATCAAAGAAAAACAACTCTAAAAATGTAGCAGGTGTATGTCTTTCCTCCCCTCAGCTGTGTTATTTCTCCTGTTTTATTATGTTTTTTCCCCTCACAAATACGCAGATACATTTACAGTGTGTTCCAAGGAACACAAGAACTGAAAGTCAAAGTTTATACAAATTAAAGTAAGTATCAAAAGTGAAAAATTATTTACTGAAATTAATACAACGGTTGCACCCCACTGAGAAAATCTTTTACTGTAAACAGTTTCAGTTCGCATTTCCTCGAATAAAAACAAAACGATTGATACCAATGTAGAGGATACCATTGTAGATGATTCAGGCACATGAATAATTTTAAGATTGATAAATAATTTACAATTGGTACAATTGAAGTTAATATGGACGACTAAATCATTTCCATCTTATTTATTGAAACAACAGAAGGATACAATATCCGGGGGGGGGGGGGGGGGGGGGGAGTGGCACCCCTCTCGTTTGAAAACAGAAATAATTTAAAACCTATATGTACATATATTTCATTTTCATCACAAGAGAGTTGTACATACACCACTGTTGGTTCACTTAAAAAATAATATTCAATGCAAGTAGAAGTCATATAAAGGTTTGAAACTGCACCTGTGTGCATGAACTCCAAACCGGACACGTGGTCATAAAATCCTTAGAAAAATAGTTTTACTACATATAAATAAATACATTACTTTAGGAGTTCAATATGCCAATTATATAAATTATGCAGACGTAACCGATGTTTTTTTCCTTCAAATCTAATGTCCTGCATTGCAGATAAGAATGGAGGAGGGGTGTCTTAAAATTTCAGAAATTGCTTATTCATCTTCATTTAAATGCAGATGTAAAGTTTTATATTTGTGATAAATATAATGTACATTACATTTTTTAAGTAAAAGATATTTTCCAGCTAGGAATTTTTAGTTGTATTTGTAGAATCATAGCATTGCTTTCGTCCCAAGTCTGAAAGACGCTGTGAGAAAAGTAACTTACGGAGAGAGGGGGAGGGGAGATTTTCCGCTATAAATCCAAAACGCGTCGTTTAAAAAATTTTCAAAAAATTATTAAGAACATTTTGATCACCAGTTACAAGAAGTAATTATTTTTTTCAAAATTAAACGACAGATTTTTTCATAAAAAGTATATCATTTGAAAATCACGCATTTTTCAATGCAAAAATGAACCATAGTTTTTCAGTATAAATTCTTCAAAATCGTTTTTCTCGAAGTGTACCTGTACAAAATCACTTTGTTTGTGTGTTTAATAGTTAAACGAACGATTCAGAAAATTTTGACACCTAGGCTTACCTTTAATATTTTAAAATAAGGGAGTTTATAGTTAGTTGGTTGAAATTTTTTTGTACTCGTGATCAGCCAAAGGGGGGTAACTTTAGGAAATTCCTGTCCAAATTCGGCTCGAACGATTTTGACCAAAATGTACATACACATAGTAGATATTGTCATGTAGAAATCATTTACAAAAGAATTGATATTCGTTCATGTATTACACTTTTGACTTAGAAGATGGGTGAACATGACGAGCGAAAAGCCTATAGTGTTACAAACATGAAGGTGAAAAATTAAATCTCAATTATATCAAAATTTTCCTTGATATTTCATTTAACATTAAAATAAACTTTATGTAAAATCTCTACAATTTGCAAAAATCCAACAAAGATTGAGATCATTTGCTTATGAAATATTGTACACACACTAAAGAGGGCAAAAAGAGTCATTTTCTCATAATATAACACTATTTTTCGATATGACTGGGTCTTCGCTCCATTATTTTGAAAGTTAATCCTCGAAGTTTGCATGAAAATATACATTTTTTGGTTTCCAAAAATATGGAGCAAAGACCCACTATACCTTAAAAATATACTTTTATTTCATATCGTTCGCATCTTTTCGAGAAATACTTGAAGTTCATTAAGTCAAGGGTCATATCACAAACATGATTTAAATGCCACTATTCATCAAGACTTGTGTAGTCTAGTGGTTAGCGTGCTCGTCTCGAAAGAAAATGATACTCAGAATTTTTATTGCTAGGGTTCAAACCCCACGAATACAACATTATTTTTTTAATAAAAGAATAAATTTTGCGGAGAAAATTTTCCTCAGAAAAGTTTTGTTTATCATAATTTCATAAATTTCAATAATGAGAACTTTACTCTAAATACTGAATTCACAAACTGAACATGATTTTTATATATCTGAAGCTATAGGCTTTCTGCACGCTATGTTCGCCCATCTCCTTTAATCCTGAAGACGTAGTATATATATTGTATTATATAAATAAAATCAAGTTTTAAACAGATTCTATAAATCAACAAAAATTATTTTTAAAAAAATATAATACAGATAGACAATCACAAAACGATGACATGCACACATTGATAAAAATTGATAAAGTTGTAGGTCAAAACAAATTCATGTATCAATTCAAAAATTCAATTATTACAAATATGTGCTATCAATATTATCATCGAAAGATATCGATTTCATTGATTATTATCATTGGAAAACTCTTTTCCCTGGCGTTAATTTCAAAAATTACATTAAACAGGAAATAATGAATTTTTTTTACATCCTGAAGTAAAGTTTGAAATGCTGCAGACATTAAACATTTTATATTTTTTTATATGTTTTCCTTTGCTAGTGTGTTAAAACATAACTTATTGAGGATAATGATTGATTGATTATATTTTGTTTAACGTCCCTCTCGAGAATTTTTCACTCATATGGAGACGCCACCACTTGCTGGTGGAAAGCTGCAAATTTTGTCCTATACTCGGCACTTACGGCCATTGAGTAGTGAGGGATCTTTTTCGTTTCAGCACCCACTGCGACACGGGACCTCGGTTTATACGGTCTCATCCGAAGGACCGGTCTTCACGTCCCACAGTGGGATTCAAACCCGCGACGTAAGGATCAACTCCTTACTTCGCGACTCTGGAGCAGACGCTCTAACCACTGCGCCACGCGGGCGACTATTGAGGATAAAGATCGTATACTAAAAAATAGCTATTTTGATTGTGCAATGCCAGTTAGATTTGATGCCATTTGTGAACAATACATGTATCACTTTTTATGGACACTGCAAGTAGAATAGCTCCTTCTTGACAGAACATTGACGCTGATAAATAGATATATGTAAATTTACTTTAAGCTAGGCATTTGTTCGAGCACATTATCCTTAGGTAACAACTATGTTGAAAATACCAAATTAGAATCAATTGTGCATCCTCATATTAATTAATTTTTTTTGTCATATTATTAGCAGTTCTTAATATATCTTCATTTGAATTCAATAACGTATTGTCTGAAAACAATAGGCATTTATTTATTAGGACATCTTTAAAATACACACATGTACATATAATATTGTATGATCTTTTCTCAACAGGTAATTCAATATGATGTATTATATCACTAAAAGGAGGAATTTTCTTTCATCAACTATATTACATTTAGTTGAAACCTTTTAGCTACAGGGTAACTACATTTTCCCATACAGTAGCCAGAGTTATCTGTTTTCATGTATAATGTAGCATATAAATGTGTGCTGCATTTGCGGCCCTTTCGATGAAAGCAATATGTTTATTTCTTAAGCACTGGCCTGAAAGCTATTTTTTTTAAGTAGTAAAATAATTTTGAGGGTGTTTTAATTTAAAAGTTTACTTTATTTCCAAAGTCACAGGGAAGTTATGAAAATTCTCTATTGACTTCCTCAGTGGTGTTAGCAAACAAGGTCGTACATGTAAAGAACATTTTATTAAGGTAATTCTCACGCCATTCTTTCTAACAAATTAAGATTCAAATATAAAAATATTAAGGGAAATCGTCGTTGGGCTATATGTTAATTATATGCTCTTTGAAACAAAAGCAAAGTCGTTATACCAAGTAGGTAATGAGGAAAGCCTCCCTACAACCCGAACTTATCCTGAGTTATTCACAAATTGACCCACCAAATTAAAGTCGATATGTAAGAATATGGTTATTATTTTGATTTAATTAACTAGTGTGATTTAAAATTAAAGAAAAAACAAGATGTGTTTGTGAAACACTGATGCCCCCGTATGGCAACTTATATCGAAGGTTAAACTTTCTCAAATGCAAATCAAATGTGTTGGTACCCAAAGTAAGGACTTGTCTTGAGGAATATACCTGTGAAATATGAAAGCCCCAGTAGCAACCATTGAATAGATATGGAAAAGGTTAATGTTTTTTTTCAAAAGTTTTTTGTTTATCATGTTCGTTGATCTGGCGAAAGTTAAAGGTAAGGGATTCAAAGAACGAAGAATGTGAAATTTATTGTCGTTTTGAATTATTTATTTGCCTTCTATTAGTGATAAGTTGATTTGGACAACATACAAATATGAAAATATGAATTGATAAAATAAATGTTATCAAATCAAGTTAAAACGTGATTTTTGTCAACTTTATTATAAAAAAATCGTTGAGTTAACCTAACAAAAAGTTTTTAAAGCGGACTGAAGTAAACTATTATACTTTGTTTTACTATGGAACTTTTTCTAGACCATTTTCGAGAGTTAATGCCCTTATATCTCGAAATTTCTATTCCAATGATGTAAATTTTAGAAATAATATGTTTTGTAATATCAAACATTTGCAAGTACGAATTGAAGAATATGAAATATTATGCAGTTAAATAATGCTTAATCACAGATCACTGGCGCGGATCCTGAAATTTCTTGACAGGCAAAAAAAAAAAAAAACTTAAGTTCTTTCCCAAACGCATCAAACCCAGAAAATTTCTTGACAAGTATAAAATAGTAGATAAATAAATACATATAAATTTAAAAAAAAAAATCCATTCCCAAAGGTGAAAAAATCTTATTTCGCGGTGCTGGTAGTAGGGTCGATGTTTTCTAAAAGGGGGGGGGTCCAGAGTAATTTTTCATTTGCTTCAGTATATACTTTTAATAACTCTGCAAATTCCAGGGGAGGCCTACCCCCACCCCCTTTAGATCTGCGCATTAAAAAGTAATGTTTATATTAATATTGACCAAAATCACATCAGTATATAATAATATAATACATGTACCTGGATACACTGTGATATTTACAATATGTAAGTCCGACACGTCGAAGTCCGGACTTTCATCTACCCTTTCTGTAAGATATAATTTAAACATTTTTCTGGATTTTGATAGGATTTTTTTATTATGGTCACATCATGTCAACCTTAACTTGCACAGTATAGTAGTGTATTTCGAAAGAACGGTGATATGTATATTATTAAAAATAATGTGGTACTCGTAGGGTTCGAAACCTAGCAATAAAATTCTGAGTATCATTTTCCTTTAAGCTTAATACACTAACCACTGCGCTACACAACTCTTGATGAATAGTGACATTTAAATTATATTATGATGAATATATTATAATGATATGACCTTTGACTAAATGGACTTAAAGTATTTCTTGGAAATATGCGAATGTTGTGTCATAAAAGTATATTTTTAAGGGCCTTTGCTCCATGATTTTGTTAACGAAGAAATGTGTATTTTTAAGCAAACTTTGAGGATAAACTTTGAAAAAAATGGAGCGAAGACCCACCCATATCGATAAAATGTGTTATAGTATGAGAAAATGATCCTTTTGCCCACTTTATAGTGCGTGTGTTATTTCATAGGTAAATAATTTCAATCTTTGTGAGATTTTTGCAAATTTTGGAGTTTTTACATAAAGTATGCTTTAATGTTAGATAAAATATGATAGAAAATGTTGCTATAATTGAGATTTAATTTTCACCTTCATGTTTGTCGCACTATAGGCATTTCGTTCGCCTTGTTCGCCCATCTTCTTGTTATATACAAATTAACTTGTTATATACACATTTAACTTAAACTTGAATTTGAACAAATTCTAAATTTTGTAGAGGACAAAACAAACAAACAATAAAATAATATTAACTGTACACATGTCAAAGTTTTACACTATTACAATGTTGTTTGCTTTCCTATTCTAGATATGCAGGCGTGCGAGCCTTATCATTGGAGTTCATAGGGCAATCAATGTTCAATAACTGTAATGCATCAATCAAATATTAGTCAATATTCAATTCATCAAATTAAAATAAGTTCATATTTAAGCCAAGCAATATTTCATTCATTCAAATAATGTTCAATGCTTATTGTTACAAGGTGATTGTGATACATTCAAGAATTATCGACGTATAAAATCATGTTGTAGCGGCCTGAGTAAAGATGATTGCTGTAAAGCTAAATCCGCCAAACGTGCATAGATGCTCAAGCTACATGCATATGGAATCGGTCACAAATGTGGGGATAGCTTATCACCTTAAACAAAAACGCTTATAGTGGACACGCTTAAAATGAATATATAAATATATATAGCGGACACGCTTAAAATGAACACACACACACACACACACACACACACACACACACACACACACATATATATATATATATATATATATATATATATATATATATATATATATATATATATATATATATATATATATATATATATATATATATATATATATATATATATATATATATATATATATATATATATATATATATATATATATATATATAAGCAAATGGTAAAGATTTTTTATGAAACAAACACACATCTTAATTTGTTTCACGCAAAAAATTACCAAGTACAATGTATCACAGAATGTCAAAAAATCTTGTAAGGACAATCATAGACAATCAATTCTGTATGAAAATAGAATGTTTTTACTCTTATTTTTATATTTTGATCAATTAATACGTCATTGTGAGATGCTTTGTTATTTTGATATCATATGTTTCCAATTTATTGAAAATACAAATTGATATGGCATGAGTCAATTTCCGCAGTGTAATGGAATATTTCCATGACAATACATAGAATATCCTATTGACTGAAAAAAATCAATGCGTATAGAACGATATTAATCTGAAAATGCATCGTTGTGTTAAAATAATAATGACAGTTTATGGATTTTTCAATTTAATGGATTTTTTCTTGATTTTGACTTGCTTAACTGATTCAACAAATGCTTTGATTGGAGGAAACATATGTTCTCGTAAAATTGAGGGGTAATTATTTTCAAAAGAAGCTCATTGCAAACAAATACTTTGCAGATTTATAATTTATTCATTTCTTCATTCTTAGTGGAAATGTAACTGTCTGTTGTCCTGACTTTGAGGAAAGAGATAACATGTGTGTTGGTAAGTCAGATACTTATTCGATGGTCTTTATCATGCTTATAGAACTGTTTCTAAACTCATGTGTAGGCCCTAGATGTTAAATTAAATATGTTGCAAAAATGGATTCCTTAGCATATAAACTTTTCAAATGCGTTGGAAGTGTTCTTTTATATTTCATATTTCTTTCTAATTCTTTTAAATATCCATACTGATATAAAGAGTGCAGACCTGGATTCAGGGGCTATAATTGCAGCTCAAAATGTCCTGAAGAGCATTATGGACAGCTTTGTAAAATGAAATGCAAGTGTAATAAATCTGAATACTGTCACTATGTTTGTGGTTGCTTGTCAAATCCATCGAGAAGATTTGGTAACGCAACGATGGTCCATAATGTCACCGAAATCATGGAGCCTGATATTAAGGTCCGAATGGCTGAGCAGAAACTGTTAACAGAATCGTGCTTACCTTCTCCAGAAAATACGACGGAAATAAACAGAGGTAATACATCATTACATAAATGATAATAAATGATTTAAAAATCAATGTTACCATAGTTTTTTCTTTGATTCCAAATAAAGTTTCAATTTTTATTTAAGTCGAAAATTTGATTTTCTCATGAATTTGTTGATTTATTGAATACAATATTCCCATGAAAAAAAAATCAGTAATATTTACATAAATGAGTTAATTTTAAACTTGAGTACTCTCGCAATATAAATTCTTAGGACAAGTATGTCAGAAGGGTTTGGCAACACAGTGAGTGTCATTTATTTTTAGCAAAAATATCCACCGAAGAAATCAGCACTGCTGGAATAGACTTTGGTAATGGACTTTAAAGTAACATTCTATAATGATCAAATGGTTATTGAAATCACAAATTTTTATTAAAGGGTACGCGTCTTTATTCCCAGGAGAAATGTTCAAAGATAACTAAGTATTTATGAAAAAAAATACTGCTGCTTACTTAAATAGGATAAAATACATGAAATAGGATAAAATACATGAAATAGGATAAAATACATGGAAATAATGTGTTTATATCAGTACTTTATCATGACTTGATAATGATAAAGATGCTAAAATTGATTTTAAATTTTGCAATACACAGATTATTTCAATTAATTTTATTTTTGATCTAAAGTCAGATCACTCTATGCATATATTCCAGATTTAGAAATCCAAGAATACATAGCATAGAGGATTATTTTAGTTATACTGTTTCACCATACTAAGGTCCGTAGGAAGCGATTTCAGTTGGGGGGGGGGGGGGGGCACAGCCATACATTTTTCAGTTGACAAAGATTTCCTGACAACCAAAAAAAAAAAAGAAGGACATCAACTAATCAACTACCAAAAATTCCTTGACAAGCCCCCCCCCCCCCCCCAAAAAAAAGGTCATCAGACGTTTTTATTGAGAGGGCACAAGCATATATTATCTATGTTTATTATTGTAATCTATATATCAGCAAAATTATTGAGGGGGCGGGGGGAGCACGGCCCCCCGTGCCCCCACAGGTTCCTACGGCCATGATACTAATAGATTGTCGTTTAATAATGGTAAAAGTTGACTTCAATGATTTTTTACGATTTCTTCGTTTAAGATTTTCATTGCTTATTTGATTTGATTTGTTTGTTTGTGAATGTAGCTACATTAATACTTCTCCATATGAATGACATTAGGGTCATTTTTGTGCTTGTCATTAATTCTCTTTTTGATCGAATTGTTAATTATCGTAAATAAATCAATTTTACACATCATGTTTTTTTAATGTCTAAAAATAATTTGGAGTGCGATGCTTATGTAAGAGATTTAGAACTTCAACGTGCCTTTTAAACCTCTAAACTACATGTGAAGCTTCTTTAAATACTAGTATGATGACTTATTGTTCTTCAATACTATTCAACCAAGAATAAACTATGAAAGCTTGTATAAAAAATGGTTCAAGGATTCAAAATGTTCTAATAAATCTATTTAAGAATAAGATACATTTAAACCATCGAGCAACCTTATGTTCCTTGTCATCCACTAGATGAAGTCTCCATCACTCGTGACCAGAAATTGTATAAAAAGTTGAGAATTGTACTACTTATCGTGTCGCCATTTTTGATTGTTGTCTGCTTTCTCTTTATTTCCGGAATAATTTACAGGTAATATTTTTGTTTGTTTGCTGAAAGTTTTTGAAAAATTAAGAAACAAGATTTTAACCAAGTAAAACACACTTTACTGATCGTGCTTGTTTTAAATATCTTATTGCAGCAAAGGTTGTTCCAAAAACAAAGAAGTGCAAGGTAAACTAATAAGTAATACATGTATCTATCCCGTTTTGCTGAGTAAGGTAAGGAAATCAACTAATGAGCTCTTAAATTTCTTGTCTAAGCGGCTAAATTAGAGCCGTGTCATAAAATACGAATTTTATAATGTATTAAGCTTTTTAAGGACTTTCTAACTCTACTGAAAACGCCCATTTTCTTTCATTATGTCTTTTTTTCAGAAATAAAAATGAAATCGATTAAACTGTTCATCACCATTCTCTTTTTAAAAATAATTTTTATTTAATAAATAATTTATTTTTAGATCGAATATTGCCAAGACTCTATTATCTTCTATTTTAGCACCTGGTTCAGTCATTTTCTATTTATTTATTTTCATGAAATCCTTATACATCTTATATATTTGAAATGTTAGAGATTAAAGCAAAGTTCCCACACAATTGTCTCCCTAACCGCTTCAAGGTTAAAAAGTATTTAACCAAACCATTTCTTCAAATATTTGCAAGAGATACATGTAACCCAGACTACCAATTTCATGACGTTCTCATTTGTACTTCCAATTTTTTTCCTTAAATTACTATCAATATTGAAATCTTGGAGACGTTTGCTTTATTTTCACATTTTGGTTTAGTGTAAATGTCTTGGAATCGCATGCTCCAAAGTACGATAAATTTTTTAACAGAGGCAGGCTACTGACAGATAAGTTGATGTTACAAGGATTTCAACAAGTTCGTTCAAAGTCTGCATTTCGTAAATTCTATGATCGTGTTAGCAAATATAATCTATCACTGAGACGTGTTTCATATGAACTGTTAGGCCTTCGATTTTATACTGAATTTGACTATCGAATGTTCCGTCTACCTGAAAAAAAAAACATAGGGCCCACGCCGGGTGTGACCGGTCAATATGGGATGCTTACTCCTCCTATGCACCTGATCCCATCTATGAAATTTCCAGGTGCCCTTATTTTATGCCCTGTTTACAGATTTGTATTGTTTAAAGATTTTTTTGAGATTGGTACCTGTTCGTTATCACACCTTTTTTCGTTCATCTTTCAAGCCTCTGGTGTTTCCGGGGGTCCTTGGTTTGCCCCTTTTACGATTCGTAAACTTAATGGATTTATGAGATTGATCACTGTTCGTTATCTTCAGATTTTACATTACATATTACAGTTTTAAGAGAAGATACTATCCTTACCGGAAATTATATATATAATCTGTAAGAGAGTTTAAGGGCCCATTAAGAAAAAGAATCATTAACTTTAAATTTAATTTCTTTACAAATTACTAACTGTGTGTGTTTACAATTTCTGTACCCTAAGAGGCTTAAAAGAGCCTGTAAAGAGAAGAAAATAAGATTTTCAGACGAAGGCAAAGGGAAAATTATTTTTATCTGAAATACATATAATGAATTATTACGCAATATGCTTAAATTGTAAGTAAGACATCTATATCTTGCCTACTACGGGTTTTAATGCTCTTCAAAAATTGACTTAATGGTATCATTTTGGCAAATGTTCACTTTTGTTACTTTTAATAAGCTGTGATAATTAAAAACATTCTTTTAAAATTATTTTTCTTTAAAATAATTCTTCTCGAATTCATCATTTCTTAAGTGAATATTTGGTCTGAAATGATTCTTATAACTTATTCCTTCTGAAGTGAAATCAAATCCAATTTAGCGAAGAACCGGTGGTGAGTTGTGTGACTCACGTAAATATAATTGTTATTAGACTTTTAGAGAATAAAAGATATATTCTTCTATGTAAATCAAAGTCTAGAGACAGTGTATTTTGATAAAACAAATGTAGAAGGAAATTTGTAATTTTTGTGTGTGTGAATTTAACATGTGTAATAAATGTGGTGAATAGTATGTAGTATCGGTGGCATTGATATATAATTAGTAATTTGAGAAAAAATATCACACTTTTTCTTTATTGGTATTAGTCAATTCTTTTAATAGGGCAAAGTTATAAAATATAAAACTTCAACATAATTTCAAAATTTAAGTTTCAAAAACCCATCTGTTTTATATTTGTTTTGGACAAAAATACTACTTAAATTTGATTTTATTTTGAGTTGGAAACGAAAAAAATATGCTTGATATTTGATACAGTTTATTTGAAAAAAAAAGGCAGTCATTATCTTAATATATTCATTATTTGCTTGACATTTGATATAGTATATATGAAAAAAAAACAGTTCGTTATCTTTTTTTTTTTTTTTTTTTTTTTAGATGTTGTTCATAATACTTTGTAATTACAGAAGGAAACAGAGAAAACAACACTCAAAATAACGAAGATACCCCTGGAGATCCAGTCTATGGTACCTATGAAGATCCTTGTTATAGCGCATTAACACTGAGGGTAAACTACGGTCCTGTTCATTCTAGTTATCGAGAGGGAACTTCTAAAGATTTTAATCCATATGACTTCATGTACGAAAGAAAGGGAAATATGGCTAGAGAACAAGAAAAGAACGACGGCAATAATTTTTATTTTGATAAAGAAAGTGTAAAAACGCATATGAGCTCAACTCAAAGACTGTATGAAGACCCCTGGAGAAATGACTATAATAACTCCCTTTGGTGTCACTCTTCACGAAGGCGGTTTGACCTTATGCCAGTTGATGAATCTTACATTGCTCTACAAGGAAAGAAATAAGGGCCGTACAAGCTGGCATCTAGCAACTAAATGGAAAAGTTTGATAAAAAAAAAAAATGTAAATAATGGATATTTTATCTCGATTGTAATTCAAGCTAAATATAATGAACAGATGTATCAAGCAGCATTTAAAGAATACTATTGTTATCTCTTGCATCATATTAGAACATTTTTAATTAAAAATTATATAGAAAAAAAAACACAATATATGAAAGCCTTCAAAATACTGAAAAAGGCGGGTTTGTGGGTTTAAGGAATCAACGGGAGAAGGAGGGATCAGAGGGATCACAAAACTTCCGATAAAATTGAAATTGAGGAAAATCATAACAGCAAATTTGCTATAAATTCATGGAATTTAAAATGCAGCGTATAATGAAACTGACAAATAATCACAAAATGTACATGTACGTACTTAATCATTCCTCTAAATACAAAATGTTCTACTTAAAAGCATATACATGTAACCATTTATACTTTTTTATAAACTGAAAATGAATTATTTCATTCATAATTTTTTTAAGTATTCGCTGAATATGTTTTTCTTCTCTCATTTAAATTATAAGCAATATTTCAAGTAAATACTGATAATAATACTTGTAAAAAAATCTTGATAATTTATTACCAATGAATTTTCAATGAAGCCCAATGCTGTTTTCCCCCCAAAAGTAAACTTTATGATATAAGCAGACAAATATACAAAGTATATTTTGAAATCCTATTGTACTTTTACAAGAAATAACCCATTTCTTGTTGAGGAAGTCCAATCATCTATTCAAGTCAGTTACCCCTATTAAAACTCCCTCTGATCCATGGGACAAACTTTCAAAATGGAAGTAATTTTTTCTTGTGCATTTGTATGTATCCCTTATAGGCATAATTGGGAGATGACTGAATCTTACGAAGATGGAAGTGTTCGCATATATATTCAATTAAATTTTAAAAACTTTGATTGTGTTCTGTCTTGAATTATCGGAAATGTTCTTTTAAACTGTTGACCAGCGGGCTTTAGTGAAAAACACGTAAATTTACAAAAGAGAGGATGCTTGCATTGTAATTTGGCTAATTGTTATACAGTGAACGTTTTTCTTTGTCTGAATTTGTTGTTAAATTCTTATTTTTATGTTTAGATATGTTCTCTTCTACTCTTAGCCGAGAAAAAAAACTTGAAACAGAGCAATCATATAAATGGATGTTTTCTCGTGTTCTGCATCTTAGGTCCCGTGGTTTTAAGTTTGATACTTTGTTTCACAAGAAAAATACTAAAACATCAAATTATTTTAAATATAATCTAAAATATGGGCCGACATTTCTTGTTTTAAGTAAAATGCGTAACCAAAGAATTCAAGTTAAAAGTTTATCTATAAAATCGTAGTCGTTTAGAGAAGTCAAAAAGTTTATAAAACAAAACAATTTTCAGGTAGACAACACGATAACATGCACATATAGTTCACCAAAAACCCCTGCCTCAGAAGGTATAGAAGAGTGTAGCTAAAAATCACATGACGTACTAAATTACATATCAAGTTCATTGATTTGTTCTGAATCATCACCTCTTTTTGTCTAAATTCTCTTTTATTAAGTTTTTGGTAGTAGTGAATATTACGTCCATTCTTATATTTCTTTTTTTATTTGACTATTTGAATGCAAGGTGCAGTATTATAATAGTTCTATTTTAAAGACTCGGAAATGATAAACTACTGACTATAAAGAAATTACCTTTACCACTGCCTAGGTACAATGTACTTATGCTTGCTCTATTATGTTTAGTTTTATATTGAATCGAAAACAAACTTTTTATATATCCAAATTATTCACGACAGGAAGCTGAAAAATTTGGATTTACAGTTAAACAAAGTTTATTAAAAAAATGTTTCATTCTTAAATTCAAATATATATTCAAATATATATTAAACATCTATATCATACTACTGCAATATAGAAAAGATAAATCTATCAACAATTTTTAAAAAGCAAAAAAGATAATTTCACAAAAAGAATTCACCTGTTATCCAGCCCTGTGGAAATAGAGGTATCTTTCAATCAAAATATTAATTTTATTTAATGGGGGAAGAATTTTACTTTGACTGAGACTTCAAGCTTAACTAGTGCATTATAGTTGGACAATCTCTGAGTCTTTTCCAATACTGGCCTGCTTAATTTAAAACAGAGCAACGTGAAATAGTTTTAATCTTTATCTAAAACAAAATCTCATAAATGAAATATATGGAGATAACGAACAGTATTCATGCTCAAAGCCCATTAAACAAAACAAAATGGGAGCAGAGCAAAAACGGACCTCAAAAACATCAGAGGTGGGGTCAGGTGCCATGGAGGAGTGAGCATCCCCTGCCGACCGGTCACAAACGCCGTGAGCTCCTTGTCATGATCGATTTTGAATGCATGTTTTAGCTGGAGAAAAGAGGCCCATGGGCCACAGCACTCGCCTGAGTCACCTGGGTCTTGCTTTTTTTTCAATATAAATTTGTTTTAATCAGAAAGACTTTTCGCTCTTTATTCTAAATTAAAATGACCTCATGTCGTGACTCCAATGTGCCCTAAAGAGGATATCAAAGGAATATGATTGACATGGCTCTGTTGTTCCCCTGGATAAGATTTGTTAAAGCTTTTTTCATGTACAAATACATCATGAAAAGTTTCATCATATACCCCCTCCCTATTAAAAACAGAGTTGATAAATTTAGAAAAGGTCCTACAACTTAAATATGTTTCCATATCAATGTGATTTAGCATTTCTCTGCTATCCTTTGTACGCTTTAATAGTCTATTGTTACCCTACCCTTACCCAGGGCCAGGATTTGTACTCTACCTGAAAATGTTTACATATGCATATTGATAAAAGTAATCATGACTCTGCTGATCTGGAGAAGATTTTTTGAACAATTTTCTCTTTATATCTATATATAAGCTTTACTCCCCTATTGTGTCTCCACCCTACCCTCTGGGACCATGATTTGAACAAACTTGAATTTACACTACCCGAGGATGCTTGCATATTTCTATGATTATTTATGGCTCCCTGCTCTTGAGAGAATTTTTTAAGATTATTTTTCTATATATGTCAATTCAAGACATCGATCCACTATTGTGCTCCCTACTGTGACTTGAAACTATACCAACTGAGGATGTTTCCATATTAATATAACTAATCATGGCCCTTTTGTTCTTTAGAAAATTATTATTAATGAAATATGAGGATAACGAACAGTATTCAATCTCGAAAGTCCAATGAAACAAAATTAAAGATTTTTTCCACAGATTTCAACGTAAAACTGCTATTCCTGTTGAAAACCTGTCCTAATTAGCGACAGAGTGTATGTAAAAAAACTTAAGGCGTGAACGTTATAAGCTACTCTTTTATTGTAGCCGTTTTATATCCAAAGCACTCTGCGTGAGAAGATGAGAATTGTTCCCTTGGACCAATCACAAATTTTCTTTCGTGCACTTCATTTTAAAGTTATTTCAGACTACATGTATTGCATGCATTTTTATACGAGGAAGTCAACTACATGTACATATATCCTTCCACAATATGCATTATTACACAATTCGTCAGGTGTTTTATACGAATTTTATGGGAACGATTAAAACCCAAGAGAAGTCAAATTTAGGGTACCCCATATTTACTTGTAGAAACCAAAACGGCGCCGGCGTAGTTGTAACCCTACCGTAACTCAATATATTTGGAAATTTTAACTCATGGAAAATAAATAAGATTGTACATAGCAATGCAACTCAGATTCATTTTTTCAGTCGAAAGTCAAAAGCAATAGTGAGTTTTGGAGCGCCGAAGTTGAAATAATATGAAAAAAAATACGCACTGAAACAAGTCCGAGGGAAGGCTTTTGTACATTTTATTCCTAAACGGTAAGAGTCCTGTTACTCAAGATACATTTGTGGAAATCCACATTGATACACTTTAACTTTATACAGACCATGTTTTATTTAATATAGTGGAGAGCTATATAATAGACCGAAAGTCCAGCTGTATCATTTAAATAAAGATCTTAAATGAATGCTTATGATAGCATAACCGGACATTAACCGTGCTTATAAACCAACCATAAAATGAAATATGGAATCGTTGATAAACAGTACCATTCTTTTAGTCTTACTCTACCTCCATACAAATTTTCTTTGAAACATCTTTTCAAAGAAGCCATTGACAGCACTTTTCCTATCTTCTCATGTGGACAAAAAACAGACTTTTCAGTATGCTAAACATTCGAGATTTTGACGTCATTTTCGGAGTTATTACGTCATAAAAATAAAAAAAAGTGACATCGATATAGGTGCAATTTTTCCAGCTCTTTCCAACAGTATCAAATCTATTAACTTACGTGAAACGGTTAATATTTTATCAAACAGTTTTCAGAACTTTTCAAATACCCCTCGTATAAGCTGAGAAAAACAAATCGCAAAGTTTATAAGGAAACGAACTCTCATCTTAATTTGTATTACGCAAAAAGAATAACCAAGAAGTACAATGTCAAAAAATCTTGTACATGTAGGGACAATCATGGACAACTAATTCTGTATCAAAATAGGATGTATTTACTCTTATTTTATATTTTGATCAATTAATACGTCGTTGATTTGATATCACATGTTTTCTATTTCATGAAAATACAAACTTAAATGATAAGGTATGAATCAATTTCCGCAGTGTAAAGGAATATTTTCATGTGTAGATCGATATTAATCTGAAAATGCATCCCTGTGTTAAAATTATAATGACAGTTTATAGATTTTTCAATTTAATGGATTTTTCTTGATTGTGACTTACTTAACTGATTCAACATATGCTTTGATTGGAGGAAACATATGTTCTCGTAAAATTGATGGGTAATTAATTTCAAAAGAAGCTCATTGCAAACAAATACTTTGCAGATTTATAATTTATTCATTTCTTCATTCTTAGTGGAAATGTAACTGTCTGTTGTCCTGACTTTGAGGAAAGAGATAACATGTGTGTTGGTAAGTCAAATACTTATTCGATGGTCTTTATCATGCTTATAGAACTGTTTCTAAACTCATTTGTAGGCCCTAGATGTTTAATAAAATATGTTGCAAAAATGGATTCCTTAGCTCATTGCAAACAGATCCTTTGCAGTTTTCTGATTTATTCATTTTCTGTTTTCTTTATTCATAGTAAAAATGTAAATGTCTTGTTCTGACTTTGAAGAAAGAGATAACATATGTGTTGGTAAGTATACAGAGCAGAGAGGGTCCTTAAGAAAAACTATTTCAACATACTAAAAAAAGAAATACTGCTGCTTACTTAAATAGGATAAAATACATGAAATAGGATAATATACATGCAAATAATGTGTTTATAATCAGTAATTTATCATAGCTTAACAAAATGTTAAAATGCTAAAATTGATTCTAAATTTTGCTATACACAGATGACTTCAATTAATCTTATTTTTCATTTAAAGGCAGATATTTCTCTGCGTAAAGAAAATTCCAAATTCATAAATCTCAAATAAACAGAGCATCGAGGGTCCTTAAGAAAAGCTAATTCAGCATACTAATAAGTGTCCTTTAATAAAGGGTAAAAGTTAACTTCAATGTTCTTCGTTTAAGATTCTTCATTGCTTATTTGATTTAATTTACATTAAATTAAATAATTCTCTATATGAATGACAAGCAAAATAGTGTGCCGGTAGATCCGTCAGGGGCATTTTTGTGCATGTCATTATAGCTCTTTTTGATCGAATTTTTTATTATCATAAATAAATCAATCATACACTTATCGTGTTTCAATGTCTAAAAATAATTTGGAGTGCGATACTTATGAAAGAGATTTAGAACTTCAACGTGCCTTTTAAACCTCTTAACTACATGTGAAGCTTCTTTAAATACTAGTATGATGACTTATTCTTCAACACTGTTCAACCAAGAATAAACTATGAAAGCTTGTATAAAAGTGGCTCAGGGATTCAAAATGTTCTAATAAATCTATTTAAGAATAAGGTACATTAAAACCATCGAGCAACCTTATGTTCCCTGTTATCCACTAGATGAAGTCTCAATAACTCGTGACCAGAAATTGTATAAAAAGTTGAGAATAGTACTACTTATCGTGTCGCCTTTTTTCCGGAATAATTTACAGGTAATATTTTTTCCCTGAAAGTTTTTGAAAAATTAAAAAAAAAAAAGATTTTACTCCAGTAAAACACACTATACTGATCGTGCTTGTTTAAAATATTTTGTTGTAGCAAAGGTTGTCCCAAAAACAAAGAAGTGCAAGATAAACTAATAAGTAATATCTATCCCATTTTGCTGAGAATGGTAAGGTAGTCAACTTATAAGCTCTGACTTTTCTTGTCTAAGCTTAATTAGAGCTGTTGACATAAAATACAAATTTTATCATGTATTATGCTTTTTAAGGACTTTTCATTAATGAACATGAAATCGATTAAAATGTTCATCAGCATTCTATTTTTGAAAATGAAACTTTCTCTTAGGTTTAAAGAATTTATTTCCAGATGGAATATTACCAAGACTCTATTATCTTCCATTTTAGGCACCTAGTTCCCTCATTTTCTATTTTTCATTTTCATAAAATCTTTATACATCTTATATATTTGAAATGTTAGAGATTAAATCAAAGTTCCCACTCAAATGTCTCCCTAACCGCTTCTAGGTAAAAAAGTATCCAACCAAACCATTTCTTCAATTATTTACAAAAGAGACATGATAACCCAGACTACCAATATCATGACCTTTTCATTTGTACTTCCATTTTTTTCTTCCATTACTATCAATGTTAAATCTTGGAGACGTTTGCTTTATTTTCTCATCTAGGTTTTGAGTAAAAGTCTTGGATTTGCATGCTCCAAGAACAAACAATTTTTAACCGAGGTAGGCTACTGACAGATAAGTTGATGTTCCAAGGATTTCAACAAGTTCGTTTTTATAAAACTTTTCTATGATTTAAAAAAAACCCACTTGCTTGCAAGCACTTCGATATTATATTCTGATTGGTTTGCCTTCTTTAATAAGTGATTATTTTTGACAAGTCAAATTAGACTGTTGAGTTAATTAAAATGTTTGATCTTAAGTACCGCCTTAAGATTTAAGGCTGAGGACGCTCCATATGCATACATTTACAACATGGACTGTCCTGCACATCCAAAATAGTGTATACCCTAATAAAAGGGCACTAAAAAGTTTCATTTTATATATCAAATATGCCATAATTGACTAAACACACAGTACAAAGTAATCATTATAACGTCATCAGGGAAAAATCAAATATGTAAGTTAAGGATATTTTAATACTACATTTCACTCCAGGAAGTATATAGGTGAGTGGGAGGAAATCATAGATTCTTTCCTGTATGAAATAAGGAAGCAACAGGAGAAGGTGGGATCCGAGGGATCACAAAGCTTTAGATAAAGTTGAAATTGAGGAAAAATATTACGGCAAATTTGCTATAAATTCTGGATATTGAAAATGACAAACAAAATGTACATGTACGTACTTACTCATTCCTCTAAATAAAAAAATTCTACTTAAAAGCATAAACATGAAACCGTTTAAACTTTTTTTCATAAACTGAAAACGAATTATTTCATTTATAAAATTTATATATATTCGCTGAATATTTTTTTCTTCTCTCATTGAAATTATAAGCAATATTTCAAATAATTATTCATTATAATGCTTGAAAAAAAAATCTAAATAAGATATGACCAACAAATTTATATTACCAATGAATTTGCAATGAAGACCACCAATGCTGTTTTCCCAGAATAAGAAAAAAATAATTATATAAACAGACTAAATGTACAGAGTTTATCTTGAAATCCTTGTTCTTTTACAAGAAATAAGCTGATTCTTGTTGAGGAAGTCCAAACATCTATTCAAGTCAGTTACCCCTATTAAAACTCACTCTGATACATGGGGCAAACTTTCAGCATGATTTTCTTTTTCTTTTTCTTGTGCATTTGTATATATCCCTTATATAGGTATCACTGGGGCATGAATGAATATATAAAAATGGAAGTTTACCTCGTGTGCTGTCTTGAATTATCGGAAATGTTTCTTTAAAATGTTGACCCCCAAGCTATAGTGTAAAATATTAAATTTAAAAAAGAAAGGATGCTTACATTATGATTTGGTTAATTGTTATACAGAAAACGTTTTTCTTGGCTTGAATTTGTTGTTAAATTCTTATTTTTATGCATAGTTATGTTCCTTTCTACTCTTGCCGAGAAAAAAACACTTGAAACAGAGCAATCATATATATGGATGTCTTCTCGTGTTCTGCATCTTAGGTCCTGTGGTTCTAAATTTGATACATTTGTTTTATAAGAAAAATACTAATACATCGACCTATTTAAATATTATTTAAAATATTGGATGACTCTTATATCTCTTTTTTATTTGACTATTTGAATGCAAGGTGCAGTTTTATTTTAAAAAGCGAAAAAATATTTTCACAAAAAGAATTCACTTGTAATCCAACCCTGTGGAAATAGAGGTATCATTTAATTAAAATATAAATTTTATTTAATGGGGTAAGAATTTTACTTTGATTGAGACTTCAAGCTTTTACTAGTGCATTATAGTTGGACAGTCTCTGTGTCTTTTCCAATACTGGCCTGTTTAATTTAAGACAGAGAAACGTGAAATAGTTTTAATCTTTATTTAAAACAAAACTTCATAAAAATTATTTTGAATGCATGTTTTGCTGGAGAAAAGAGGCCCATGGGCAATAAAACTCGTCCGAGTCACCTCGGTCTTGCTTTTTTCAATATAATTTTTTTTATTCAGAAAGACTTTTCGCTCTTCATTCTAATTTAAAATGACCTCATGTTGTGTCCCCAACGTACCCTACAGAGGATATCAAAAGAATATGATTAAAATGGCTCTGTTGTTCCGCCTGGATAAGATTTGTTAAAGCTTTTTTCATATGTACATTTACATTATGAAAAGTTTCATCATAAATGTACTCCCTCTCACATAAAAACAGGGTTAATAAATTAAAAAAAAATACAACTTAAATATGTTTTCATATCAATGTGCATGCTTTAGTATTTCTCTGCTACCCTTCGTACGCTTAAAAAGTCTATTGTTACCCTACCCTTACCCAGGGTCAGGGTTTGTACGCTTACTGAAAATGTTTACATATGCACATTGATATAAATAATCATGACCCTGCTGATCCGGAGAAGATTTTTTGAACAACTTTTCTCATATATCTATATATAACCTTTACTCCCCTATTGGTCTTCACCCTACCCTCTGGGACCATGATTTGAACAAACTTGGATTTACACTACCCGAGGATGTTTGCATATCAGTATGATTATTTATGGCCCCACTGCTCTAGAGAGATTTTTTAAAGATTATTTTTCTTTATATTTCAATTAAAGACATCGATCCGCTATTGTGCCCCCTCCTGTGATCCGAACAAACTTGAATCTACACCGACTGAGGATGTTTCAGTATCAAGATGACTAATCGTGCCCCTTAGTTCTTTAGAAAATTTTTATTAAAGATTTTTTTCTACACATTTCAATGTAAAACTGTTATCCCCTGTTAAAAACCCACCCCAATTAGCGACAGAGCGTATTAAATAAAACTTCTGGCGTGAACGTCGTTATAAGCTACTCTTTTACTGTAGGCGTTTTATATCCACAGCACTCTATGTGAGATGAGAATTGTTCCCTTGGACTAATCTCAAATTTTCTTTCGTGCACTTCATTTCAAAGTTGACCGTCACGGTAGCTCAGTCGGAAGAGCGCTCGCTCATCGGATGAGACCTTAAAAACCGAGACCCCGTGTCACGGTAGGCGTTGGCACGATAGAGAACCCTTACTGCCCAATGGCTCTGAGTGCCGAGTAAAGGTCTAGATTTGAAGCCCTTTACCGATATATCTCTATATGAGTGAAAAATTTTCGAACGGGACATAAAACAATATACAATCAATCATTCATTTCAAAATTGTTTTCAGTTTTGTTGCGAATAAGAAAATAGTTCCTCATTAAACTTACTTAGCAGAAACTATAATTCTTGACAATAGCTTACAATCTCTTTATGGTCATCTTTGTTCTGTCATTTTATTTTCGTCATATGCATTTTCACTTCAATATTCATGCCGATTCTGAATTTTTTTCGTACATCGTGCATGTATTCTAATTCTAAGACAGGAAATTCGTCATACGTCATATCTTCAGTATGTAGAGAAAAGCTGAAGGTATTCTGGTAATTTTATGACAATGCATAAAAACGTATTACTACAGTATACATAAGACAATTATGATAGTTTAATAACAATGGGATTAATAATCAGACATACATTTAAATGCATGGTGGAATACACGGAACACAACTGCGATGTCTAGCTGTTGTGTGCGCGTGACTGATAATCACAGCTGGCAATCTCTAATATGTGTAAAGTTCTAAAGTCGCAGATTAGATCTCCCCACTGCAGCAGAAGTGTCCTACTGCATGGACACTTAACTTCTCATTTAGCAGCTTTTTACTTTTGTGCCCGGAATGATAATTAATGAAAGTATAAACAGGATTGATTTTTTAGATGCATAATTAATGAAGCTTTCAGGAAAGTTGGACATGTTATTGTCTCAGTAATTAGTTGACTGTTAAAAGATTAGGATTCAGAGTGGATCCAGATTTTTGCAAATTGGGGGCACATTGAGTATTTTTGGGTGTGGGTGGGTGATGAGGTAGCCCATTTCTCCCTAACACAAAACCGTGTAATTTGTGCACATTTTGGGACCAAAGATGAAATATGTTGATCTCTGGTTTAAATATTATCTCGCTGCAATCTTAATTAATTAGATTTTAGGGTAATCATTACCAAAAATATAAAATGATACATTTAAAAATGAATTATGACAGGCAAGAAGGCTTAATTAATTTTTCAGAAAAAACTAAACAAACACTGTTACATTATATAGTGTGTCTGAATACAAATACCTAGACGTAACATTTTACTCCTCAGGCTCTTTCTCCTTTGCTCAAAAGCAACTTTATCAAAAAGCAATGAAATTATTTCTGAAAAACGGGGGAAAAAATAATTTCACTGAATCCAGACCTTAAAAACATTATTAACATTTTTGACCATACTAATAAATCTATTTTATCGTATGCATATGAAATGTTGGGCTTTTAGCCCATTTACTAAAAAAAAAATTGCATTCCTGGCTGAACTATTGACAGGATATACTCCAACTTAATCTATGACAAACTTCATCTGAAATTTTGTAAATCAATAATTGGTGTTCATAAATCTGCAACTAATTTTGCTGTACTATCTGAATTAGTAAGATTTCCCCTACACTTCAAAATTATACTATCAATGATAAAATATTGGTATGGGCTTGAAAATTTAAGTAAGTCCTTTCCACTTTTACAAGATGTATATGGTGAATCCAAGACAAGTAATTGAGAAAATCTTCCTTTCTGGTATAGCTCCATGAATTTTCTCATCACCATTATCTAGATGGTATTTGTGATTTAACTTTAATTAAATTACATCATATGAAGAGCTGCTGTCCACTTTATTCATGAATTAATGGTGACTTGACCGTTTGATCATATTCTCTTCATATTATGTCAATAATTAAGTTCCATACTAGTATTTCCCCGGACCAAAAACATTTTTTTTCACTGGGTGCGTCGTTCAATTTTTCTAAATTCTGTCTTCAATGTGATTTTCACCTTCAAAAATAACCATCTTATTATCTTATTAACTGAAAGTACATGTTCCATACATTCACCTAAGATGAGGACGAAATCTGTCAGAAAATGGTAAATCTTATACGTTTTCGCATATCATTCAATAGTTATGGGTAAATTAGAAGAAACCTTGCTTCTGTGACTGTGTAGAATCGTGAAATCCTCTTAGTCATTTGCTTCTCATATAAGAAATAATGAAGCATTAATGTTGTACATAATTTGAAGAGTGAACAAGGGTAGAAACATTAAATTTCATGAAACCGTCATTAAAATCAATTCCCATCAGTACTTTCAGTACTTTGATTGTGATTGCAGGAGAATGCATTTATACTTGTATATTGTGGAATGTGGATTATCCTAGTGGTAAGTAGAATGATATTATAACGGGAGATACATGTAGCAGTCAACCACTGATTTCCTGTTAATGGATATGAACTTTTTCCCAAGCATAGTTTTTCATCTCAAAATCCACAGATTTATATTTTTGCGTGTTACATTTCATTACAACCTGTAGCATTTTGTTCAACTTCTAATTTTTAGAAACGTTTCGATATAATAGGTTACGCATAAAGAATAATTTTTCATGGTTATGATAATAATTTGTACCCTTCACTGAAAAAAGTATTTCGAATAATAAATCATTATGAATCACCACTCAAGTTATTGATGACAACAGTATTAAAACCTATTATGAATATATCACAGTACGGATCTCATCAGTCCAGGTTAGAATTTTATCCGTTGATTGCAGAAGAAAAACAAGAAATGAAAATAATTTTCCTTGAATTTGTATTCCGACACTTGTTTAGAATTCGGTTTGTATCTTCATATCTTATGATCTGCAGCGCCACTTTTAACCGAGTTCATTTTTCCTGCATGTCAACATTCCCCGGCCCCGTTCCTTCTGCAATCAACGGACACAGTTTCAGACCGAACTTGAACCGTTGAAATCTGGTAATGAATACATGTATGTGAAAGTGGAATCAAAGTATTAAGTTCATATTATACATTCTAAAAATTGAAATCAATGATGTCCTAAATTAAAGTATGCCGCCACATGTGCTTAATTTTGCCTTGTTTAATTATAATTACTAGTCATCGCAATACATGTACTTCCTTGTGTAGGGTGATGCATTGTGTTTTCAATGAAGAGTAATAGATGCAGGGCTTTACGAAGTACAGCTCTGAGAAAATGATATCACTTTTCACGGATTCGGATTCTGACAGGATGGAATATTTCATTATTTTTCTTTATTTCACGGAATCGGCATTCTCATTAAAGGGAGTAAACGTTTGTCTTGATGAAAGGTATTACTAAAGTTTTTACTACACGTAATATGTATTAGTGGAGCCATCTCAGTTAATTCATTCCGTAAAAACTTAAGCACTATTACAAAAGTCAGGAATCCGCCAACGTATTTTAATTTTTCTTTTGGTAAACACTATATAAACATAAGTCATACCAAACTAAGACACAACTATTTACTTAATTATGATCTTTATAAACGTAATATTATTAATAACCCTTTTTGTTCATGTGGTAAATGCGAAGATGTTTATCATTTCTTTTTTGCATGTAGAAATAATCCAAATGCTAGAAATAAGCTTTTTAACCGCCTGTTTTTGCTTGACGAGTTGGTCACTATTGACAAAAATTTGTTATTATGGGGTGACACAGATTTGCCTCTACAAACTAATCACACAATTTTTGCTGCTGTCCATAAATTTATTGATGAAACCTGTAGATTTTAAATTGCTATGTCACCGAACAGAACTTTCAATTATGTTACTAATTAAATTAATATTTCTATGCATTTTTTTTTCTTTGCATGACAATTGTTTTATTTAAGGAGAGGAACCAGTAAGTTGTAAAACCTTGTTTCTGATCCATTTGCTTAAGTCAACAAAATATGTTCAAAACAATGTAATTCTCTGGGAAAAAATAAATTGCATAATCTAAATCTTTATTAATTTCTGTTGCTTACATATGCAGAACGAATTTGAAGAAGTGTTGCACTGGCTTTGAAAGAAGAGATGACGTGTGTCTCGGTAGTTTTTTTTCCATGTTTTATTCTTTCTTATTTTAAAAATTCAAATGCCTTTTTAAGGAAGAAGCCTTGTCTCAGCTTTTTTATAGATCCCTTATCTCTAAGTATTTCAAATTTACATAAAACCAATCGTAAAATAATAGAATAACTGTAAAATTTGAGAAAGTAAGGAAGTGTGCTTTTTTTCTTTTTTCTTCTTTTTTTTTGGTTTTGTTTTTGTTTGTTTGTTTGTTTGTTTTTTTTTTTGCTTTTTTTTTTGTTTTTTTTTTTGCATTATCATCTGAACATCACAATACTTTCACTTTTTGTTATAGAAAAGAACGTTAAAGATTTGCTCGAATCTTCGCTCAATAACAGAAGGATTTCATTTGTTTATTTTACACCTGCGCAACTTTTTATTATAATTATCTACTCATTCTTTCATTGATTCGTTTTCATTTATTTATTGGCCCAAATATTTTAAACACTATTTCTTAATAATTTTTCAGAAAAAAAAAAAAGATACACTATTCGAAATAACAGATAAGCGTTACATATGATTATTTTTAATCCATTCATCTATTAATTCCTTTACGATAAAACTCTAAAAGAAATTATTTTAAACAATGTAAGCTGCTTTTTGTTGGACAATTAAAAAAATAATAACTGAGATTCGTTTAAGAGAGTAATGCAATATTATTTAATTTTTCAAATGAAGATGGGCGAAGAAGGCGAGCAAAATGCCTATTGTGAAACAATTTAAAAAGTGAAAAATTAAATCTCAATAATGTCAAAATGGTCTATGATATTTCATTTATCATTGATGTATACTTTATGTAAAATCTCAATAAATCAGAACAATCTCACAAAGATTGAAATTATTTGTCTATGAAATACATGTAGAATACATGTACATACACCAAAGAGGGCAAAAACGATCAGTTCTTCATACTTATTAAAACCATTTTTTTCATATGAGATTATACTCAAACTATTCGTAAAAATATACATTTTTCGGTTACATAAACGTGGAGCAAAGACCCACTTTACATTAAAAATACACATTTACATATATGACACAACATTCCCAGAAATATTGGAAGTCCATTTAGTCAAGGGTCATATCACGAACATGATTTAAATACCGGTATTTGTTATGAGTGGTATAAAGTAGTGGTTAGCTTGCAGTCTCGAAGCAAAAATGGATATTCAGGGTTTTTATTGCTTTGGTTCAACACAAACACACACACACCCTTACACACACACTCACACCCACCCTCACATTCACACACACACACATACCCCCCCCCCCCCCCCCCCACACACACACACACAGAGAAAACCACATTTTTATAGTATGATTTTTTCCGACAGAATTTTCCACAGGGCGGAAAAGTGTTGTCATAATTTCATACTTTTCAATTATAAGAACTTTATTCTAAATACTACATTCACAAACTGAATATGTCTTTTATAAATTTGAAGCTATAGGTATTATGCACGCTCTCTTATATAAACAACTTAATTCTTATTTTAAATTGACTTAAAAACAGATTTAGCCGATAGAAATTGTAATTTTTTAATTTTAATTTTTTCAAGAGGCAAAAGTTCAAGTGACTTTTCATAACACTTTTAACTCAGACAAAATACGGTTATTATGTTCCCCAAACGAAGTTTGGGAACATATTGTTTTTACTCTGTTTCTTATTATTATTATTATTATTAAGTCTTCCGTTCACAACGGAAGACTTATAGTGTTTGTATTGTTTCTTTTTATTATTAAGTCTTCCGTTCACAACGGAAGACTTATAGTGATTGTATTGTTTCTTTTTATTATTATTATTATTATTATTATTCCTCCCAAATTTTGTGAGCGCGATTACTCAGAGATGGTTGGATAGATTTTCACAATTTTTCACATGATAGTAGGCTGATATATGAAGTTTATATAAAATTCCGTTTTTTGAAAAATTCACTTCCGGTCCGAAGTTACGGCCGAATTTCCAATTTTTAAATGGACTTTTGTCCGGAATTTTTCTCGGAAACGGTTTGAGGTAAAGATGTGAAATTTACAGGGGTATTAGATCATGACATTCTCTTTGTTTCGAAGTTGTTTTCGTGTGTTTCCGGTACTTCCTGCCCGAACCGGAAGTGAACTTGTGTTTGGTCAATTTTCAACTTTTTTGTTTTTTAATATTTTTTCAAGATATTATTATGTATAACAGAGGTTATTCTACAAATACTAAATATATAATTTGTTTTGAAATCAGATTCCACGTTTTGCAGATTTTCGGTACCCTCATTTTCCCTATTTACTTAGTGTGTAGACAATGGGCAAAGAAAGATAACTCTGACTTGTAAGTGAGAATAGAACTTTCGAGATAAAGGCGGAAATAGTATCGATGACGTTAGAGACATATACACTCTCCATATCAAAATATTTAGACGTTCTATATTCACTCTTCAAAATTTAAGAGGACGTTGGTTACCGCTTCCAGTGCATGTAAAGTTTGAAGTTGCCAGTGTAGTGTAAGTCTGTATTGACAGTTAGTTAATTTACACATGAATATATCTAAAAAAAATTAATATATATATATGCTAGGTAGCTAATTCAAGTAAATATATTATAAGCACTGAATATACATTTATAGTGATGGACAGGCATGCAGTTTTATCTATTTCGTATATTAAGTTCAGAATACGATAGTTATAAGCCTTCTATAATGCAGACGATTTATTATTCTCTATGATCTGAATGCGAAATTATCCCGATTTCCGAGTTTAACTTTCGATATTAAAAAATATTACATACACTCAAAAAAGGAATTAAGCGATAGAAAATTGTAATACAGTACTGTTTTAAAGCCTTTATAAATAAATTGATATCTGCCACTGAAAAGAAAGAAAATCAATCTATAGATTAGATTTGGTTATTACATATATATCTGATAAAAGGTTAAATTATTTATGACACCTGATCTATACACTATATACCCAAGGAATTATAAAAGATGTGAAAAGGCGATTCTTGGATTCTTGTGAAATACTCAAAGAGTTAAAGAGTGTGTGAAATAATGGTACGCTATATGTTTCTTTTGAAAAAAAAACGATAAAAAAATTGTACAAGTCTGTTGATATGTGGGATAAGTATATCTGAATGAACACAATTTTATGCAATGATATATAATTATGTACATGCAACTGACGTCCGTACTTTTCCTTGTAATTCATAAAATTATCTAATTCCTTTGAAGCCCCCCCCCCCCGTCTTGAATTTGAATTATATATTCGTTTTAGATTTAAATCTGGAACATGTGAATAACATTACCATTTACATGTATACAGAATTTCATATTTTATAATTATGAAATGTTCAATTTACATGTCTGAGAGAGAGAGAGAGAGAGAGAGAGAGAGAGAGAGAGAGAGAGAGAGAGAGGAGATTCCCTCTTATTCCCTATCCAGACCAAAAATTAGTTCTTTATCGATCACACCCATTCTTTATTAGATGTTTTCTGATTTCATAGTCAGTCATGGTCACATCCTATATATTTTTCAGCTTAAAAAGTATCACACGAAGTGCACGTGTGTTGACCTGTCAATCAAAATCACTTGACGCTGTATGCACTGCAATTAAGTAGCCTGAGTTCGAAATGATCTTGAAGTATGATCTTTAAGTAAATCTGCTGCAACAAACTTGTGAAAAAATAGAATAAAATAAAAAATAAAATATCTCGGTATTATGAACTTCGACTGTGGGACGTGGAGACCGGTCCTTTGGATGAGATCGTATAAATCGAGGTCCCTTGTCGCAGAAGATGCTGGCATAAAAAAGATTCCCCACTGCTCAATTGCGATAAATGCCAAAGTATAGGACAAAAATTTACAGTCTCCACCGGCGAGTGGTGGCGTCTCCATGTGAGTGAAAAATTCTGGAGAGGGACGTTAAACAACATACGTATAATCAATCAATCAATCAATCAATCGATTGCTGAAGAATTACTGTAATTGAATAATTTGTCTTATAGGTATGTTGTCAAATCTTGATATTATAACTTTACAAAACTCAGTGACTTTACGTTTAATTTGATACTAACTTAATTCATTATATTTTTTTATAACACCATCACAATTATGCCAAAACATACACACAGTGAAGTTTATGATAGTACGGTGTTCGTTCGTCTGTTTGTTTGTCTTAGAAATGATTGCAAACATTTTTTTTTTTAAATTGCTAATGATATACGTATATCTCTTATAGGTGCCAAATGTATTATACAAGATTGATAATGAAAATCAAAGTACCTTAAGTACTGAAAGGACTTTTTTCCAGTTATTTTTTTCTTTCACAGTAAATATGATATGTATGTTTTTTACACAGAAAAAAGCAAATTCTTACAGATTTAGAAGAACGGAAGACTTTTTTGTTGCCATGGCAACAAGAGTCTAGTTATTATTATTATTCCTCCCAAATTTTGTGAGCGCGATTACTCAGAGATGGTTGGATAGATTTTCACAATTTTTCACACGATAGTAGGCTTATATATATGAAGTTTATATAAAATTCCGTTTTTTGAAAAATTCACTTCCGGTCCGAAGTTATGGCCGAATTTCCAATTTTAAAATGGACTTTTGTCCGGTGTTTTTCTCAGAAACGGTTTGAGGTAAAGATGTGAAATTTACAGGAATATTAGATCATGACATTCTCTTTGTTTCGAAGTTGTTTTCGTGTGTTTCCGGTACTTCCTGTCCGAACCGGAAGTGAACTTGTGTTAGGTCAATTTTTAACTTTTTTGTATTTTAATATTTTTTCAAGATATTATTATGTATAACAGAAGTTATTCTACAAATACTAAATATATAATTTGTTTTGAAATCAGATTCCACATTTTGCAGATTTTCGGTACCCTCATTTTCCCTATTTACCTAGTGTGTATACAGTGGGCAAAGAAAGATAACTCTGACTTGTAAGTGAGAATAGAACTTTCGAGATAAAGGCGGAAATAGTATCGATGACGTCAGAGACATATACACTCTCCATATCAAAATATTTAGACGTTCCATATTCAATCTTCTAAATGTAAGAGTGCGTTGATTACCGCTTCCAGTGCATGTAAAGTTTGAAGTTGCCAGTGGAGTGTAAGTCTGTTTTGACAGTTAATTGATTTACACATGAATATATCTAAAACAAAAATTAATATATATGCTAGCTATAGGTAGCTAATTCAATTAAATATATTATAAGCACTGAATATACATTTATAGTGATGGACAGGCATGCAATTTTATCTATCTCGTATACTAAGTTCAGAATACGATAGTTATAAGCTTTCTATAATGCAGACGATTTATTATTCTCTATGATTTGAATGCGAAATTATCCCGATTTCCGAGTTTTATTTCCGATATTAAAAAATATTACATACACTCATAAAAGGAATTAAGCGATAGAAAATTGTAATACAGTACTGTTTTAAAGCCTTTATAAATAAATTGATATCTGCCACTGAAAAGAAAGAAAATCAATCTATAGATTAGATTTGGTTATTACATGTATATTTGATAAAAAGTTAAATTATTTATGACACATGATCTATACTCTATATACCCAAGGAGTTATAAAAGATGTGAAAGGCGATTCTTGGATTCTTGTGAAATACTCAAAGAGTTAAAAAAATATGTGAAAACGCGATTCTGTGTGAAATAATGCTTCGCAATATCTTTCTTTTGAAAAAAAAACATGATAAAAAATTGCACAGGTCTGTTGATATGTGGGATGAGTATACCTGAATGAACACAATTTTATGCAATTATATATAATTATGTACATTGTACATGCAACTGACCTGTACTTTTCCTTATAATTCATAAAACATAAAACTATCTAATTCCTTTGAAGCCGCCCCCCCCCCCCCCGGTCTTGATTAATATTTGGAGATGTTAGTGCAGCTAGGCATTTGAATTATATAATCGTTTTAGATTTAAATCTGGAACATGTGGTTATAAATACATTTACATGTATACAGAATTTCATATTCTATAATGGTAGATTTGTCATTATGATACTGAAATGTTCAATTTACATGTCTGAGAGAGAGAGAGGAAGAGAGAGAGAGAGAGAGAGAGAGAGAGAGAGAGAGAGATTCCCTCTTAATCCCGATCCTCCTTTCCATTTACATAGACCAAAAATTAGTTCTATATCAGTGACACCCATTCTTTATTAAATGTTTTTTGATTTCATAGTCAGTCATGGTCACATCCTGTATATTTTTCTGCTTAAAAAATATTACACGAAGTGCACGTGTGTTGACCTGTCCATCAAAATAACCTGACGCTGTATGCACTGCAAAAAAGTAGCCTGAGTTCGAAATGATCTTGAAGTATGATCTTTAAGTACATCTGATGCAACAAACTTGTGAAAAAATAAAATAAAATAAAATATCGCGGTATAATAAACTTCGATTGTGGGACGCGGAGACCGGTCCTTTGGATGAGATCGTATAAATCGAGGTCCCTTGTCGCAGAAGGTGCTGGCACAAAAAAGATTATTCACTGCTCAATGGTGATAATAGCCAAAGTATAAGTATACTCCGGCGAGCGGTGGCGTCTCCATGTGAGTGAAAACTTCTCGACAGGGACGTAAACAACATATAATAAATCAATCAATTAATCGATTGCTTAATAATTACTGTTATTGAATAATCTTTCTTATAGGTATGCTGTCAAATCTTGATAGCTGATAGTACGGTGTTCGTTCGTCTGTTTGTCTTAGAAATGATTGCAAACAATTTTTTTAAATTGCTAATCATCCTTGCTCTATGATATACGTATATCTCTCATAGGTGCCAAATGCATTATACAAGATTGATCATGAAAATCAAAGTACCATAAGTACTGAAAGGACTTTTTTCCAGTTATTTTTTCTTTCACAGTTAATATGATATGTATGTTTTTGACACAGAAAAAAGCAAATTCTTACAGATTTAGAAGAACGGAAGACTTTTTTGTTGCCATGGCAACAAGAGTCTAGTTATTATTATTATTATTATTCCTCCCAAATTTTGTGAGCGCGATTACTCAGATTTGGTTGGATAGATTTTCACAATTTTTCACATGATAGTAGGCTGATATATGAAGTTTATATAAAATTCCGTTTTTTGAAAAATTCACTTCCGGTCCGAAGTTACGGCCGAATTTCCAATTTTTAAATGGACTTTTGTCCGGAATTTTTCTCGGAAACGGTTTGAGGTAAAGATGTGAAATTTACAGGGATATTAGATCATGACATTCTCTTTGTTTCGAAGTTGTTTTCGTGTGTTTCCGGTACTTCCTGTCCGAACCGGAAGTGAACTTGTGTTTGGTCAATTTTCAACTTTTTTGTTTTTTAATATTTTTTCAAGATATTATTATGTTTAACAGAGGTTATTCTACAAATACCAAATATATAATTTGTTTTGAAATCAGATTCCACATTTTGCAGATTTTCGGTACCCTCATTTTCCCTATTTACCTAGTGTGTAGACAATGGGCAAAGAAAGATAACTCTGACTTGTAAGTGAGAATAGAACTTTCGAGATAAAGGCGGAAATAGTATCGATGACGTCAGAGACATATACACTCTCCATATCGAAATATTTAGACGTTCTATATTCACTCTTCAAAATTTAAGAGTACGTTGGTTACCGCTTCCAGTGCATGTAAAGTTTGAAGTTGCCAGTGTAGTGTAAGTCTGTATTGACAGTTAATTGATTTACACATGAATATATCTAAAAAAATTAATATATATGCTAGGTAGCTAATTCAAGTAAATATATTATAAGCACTGAATATACATTTATAGTGATGGACAGGCATGCAATTTTATCTATCTCGTATATTAAGTTCAGAATACGATAGTTATAAGCCTTCTATAATGTAGACTATTTATTATTCTCTATGATTTGAATGCGAAATTATCCCGATATCCGAGTTTTAATTTCGATATTAAAAAATATTACATACACTCAAAAAGGAATTGGGCGACAGGAAATTGTAATATGATCTATACTCTATATACCCAAGAAATTATAAAAGATGTGAAAAGACGATTCTTGGATTCTTGTGAAATACTCAAAGAGTTAAAAAAAATATGTGAAAACGCGATTCTGTGTGAAATAATGCTACGCTATATGTTTCTTTTGAAAAAAAACCATGATAAAAAAAATTGCACAGGTCTCTTGATATGTGGGATAAGTATACCTGAATGAACACAATTTTATGTAATGATATATAATTATGTACATGCAACTGACGTCCGTACTTTTCCTTATAATTCATAAAACATAAAACTATCTAATTCCTTTGAAGCCTCCTCCCCCCCCCCCCCCGTCTTGATTAATATTTGGAGACGTTCGTACAGCTAGGCATTTGAATTATATATTCGGTTTAGATTTAAATCTGGAACATGTGAACATAATTACCATTTACATGTATACAGAATTTCATATTCTATAATGGTAGATTTGTCATTATGAAATGTTCAATTAGCGTCTGAGAGAGAGAGAGAGAGAGAGGAGAGAGAGAGAGATTCTCTCTTAATCCCGATCCTCCTATCCATTTACATAGACCAAAAATTAGTTCTATATCGGTCACACCCATTCTTTATTAAATGTTTTCTGATTTCATAGTCATGGTCACATTCTGTATATTTTTCAGCTTAAAAAGTATCACACGAAGTGCACCTGTGTTGACCTGTCAATCAAAATCACTTGACGCTGTATGCACTGCAATTAAGTAGCCTGAGTTTGAAATGATCTTGAAGTATGATCTTTAAGTAAATCTGCTGCAACAAACTTGTGAAAAAAATAGAATAAAATAAAAAATAAAATATCTCGGTATTATGAACTTCGATTGTGGGACGTGGAGACCAGTCCTTTGGATGAGATCGTATAAATCGAGGTCCCTTGTCGCAGAAGGTGCTGGCATAAAAAAAGATTCCCCTCTGCTCAATTGCGATAAGTGCCAAAGTATAGGACAAAAATTTGCAGTCTCCACCGCAGAGTGGTGTCGTCTCCATGTAAGTGAAAAATTCTGGAGAGGGACGTTAAACAACATACGTATAATCAATCAATCGATTGCTGAAGAATTACTGTAATTGAATAATCTGTCTTATAGGTATGCTGTCAAATCTTGATATTATAACTTTACAAAACTCAGTGACTTTACGTTTAATGTGATACTAACTTAATTCAATATATTTTTTTATAACACCATACACAATTATGCCAAAACATACATGATGGTACGGTGTTCGTTCGTCTGTTTGTTTGTCTTAGAAATGATTGCAAACAATTTTTTTTTAAATTGCTAATGATATACGTATATCTCTTATAGGTGCCAAATGTATTATACAAGATTGATAATGAAAATCAAAGTACCTTAAGTACTGAAAGGACTTTTTTTCCAGTTATTTTTTTCTTTCACAGTAAATATGATATGTATGTTTTTTACACAGAAAAAAAGCAAATTCTTACAGATTTAGAAGAATGGAAGACTTTTTTGTTGCCATGGCAACAAGAGTCTAGTTATTATTATTATTATTATTATTATTCCTCCCAAATTTTGTGAGCGCGATTACTCAGAGATGGTTGGATAGATTTTCACACTTTTTCACATGATAGTAGGCTGATATATGAAGTTTATATAAAATTCCGTTTTTTGAAAAATTCACTTCCGGTCCGAAGTTACGGCCGAATTTCCAATTTTTAAATAGACTTTTGTCCGAAATTTTTCTCGGAAACGGTTTGAGGTAAAGATGTGAAATTTACAGGAGCATTAGATCATGACATTCTCTTTGTTTCGAAGTTGTTTTCGTGTGTTTCCGGTATTTCCTGTCCGAACCGGAAGTGAACTTGTGTTAGGTCAATTTTCAACTTTTTTGTTTTTTAATATTTTTTCAAGATTTTATTATGTATAACAGAGGTTATTCTACAAATACTAAATATATAATTTGTTTTGAAATCAGATTCCACATTTTGCAGATTTTCGGTACCGTCATTTTCCCTTTTTACCTAGTTTGTAAACAATGGGCAAAGAAAGATAACTCTGACTTGTAAGTGAGAATAGAACTTTCGAGATAAAGGCGGAAATAGTATCGATGACGTCAGAGACATATACACTCTCCATATCAAAATATTTAGACGTTCTATATTCACTCTTCAAAATTTAAGAGGACGTTGGTTACCGCTTCCAGTGCATGTAAAGTTTGAGGTTGCCAGTGTAGTGTAAGTCTGTATTGACAGTTAGTTAATTTACACATGAATTTATCTAAAAAAATTAATATATATATATGCTAGGTAGCTAATTCAAGTAAATATATTATAAGCACTGAATATACATTTATAGTGATGGACAGGCATGCAGTTTTATCTATTTCGTATATTAAGTTCAGAATACGATAGTTATAAGCCTTCTATAATGCAGACGATTTATTATTCTCTATGATCTGAATGCGAAATTATCCCGATTTCCGAGTTTTACTTTCGATATTAAAAAATATTACATACACTCAAAAAGGAATTAAGCGATAGAAAATTGTAATACAGTACTGTTTTAAAGCCTTTATAAATAAATTGATATCTGCCACTGAAAAGAAAGAAAATCAATCTATAGATTAGATTTGGTTATTACATATATATTTGATAAAAGGTTAAATTATTTATGACACATGATCTATACTCTATATACCCAAGGAATTATAAAAGATGTGAAAAGGCGATTCTTGGATTCTTGTGAAATACTCAAAGAGTTAAAGAGTGTGTGAAATAATGGTACGCTATATGTTTCTTTTGAAAAAAAAAAAAAAAACATGATAAAAAATTGTACAAGTCTGTTGATATGTGGGATAAGTATATCTGAATGAACACAATTTTATGCAATGATATATAATCATGTACATGCAACTGACGTCCGTACTTTTCCTTGTAATTCATAAAATTATCTAATTCCTTTGAAGCCCCCCCCCCCCGTCTTGAATTTGAATTATATATTCGTTTTAGATTTAAATCTGGAACATGTGAATAACATTACCATTTACATGCATACAGAATTTCATATTTTATAATTATGAAATGTTCAATTTACATGTCTGAGAGAGAGGAGAGATTCCCTCTTAATCCCGATCCAGACCAAAAATTAGTTCTTTATCGGTCACACCCATTCTTTATTAGATGTTTTCTGATTTCATAGTCAGTCATGGGCACATCCTGTATATTCTTCAGCTTAAAAAGTATCACACGAAGTGCACGTGTGTTGACCTGTCAATCAAAATCACTTGACGCTGTATGCACTGCAATTAAGTAGCCTGAGTTCGAAATGATCTTGAAGTATGATCTTTAAGTAAATCTGCTGCAACAAACTTGTGAAAAAAATAGAATAAAATAAAAAATAAAATATCTCGGTATTATGAACTTCGACTGTGGGACGTGGAGACCGGTCCTTTGGATGAGATCGTATAAATCGAGGTCCCTTGTCGCAGAAGATGCTTGCATAAAAAAGATTCCCCACTGCTTAATTGCGATAAATGCCAAAGTATAGGACAAAAATTTACAGTCTCCACCGGCGAGTGGTGGCGTCTCCATGTGAGTGAAAAATTCTGGAGAGGGACGTTAAACAACATACGTATAATCAATCAATCAATCAATCAATCGATTGCTGAAGAATTACTGTAATTGAATAATTTGTCTTATAGGTATGTTGTCAAATCTTGATATTATAACTTTACAAAACTCAGTGACTTTACGTTTAATGTGATACTAAATTAATTCATTATATTTTTTTATAACACCATCACAATTATGCCAAAACATACACACAGTGAAGTTTATGATAGTACGGTGTTCGTTCGTCTGTTTGTTTGTCTTAGAAATGATTGCAAACATTTTTTTTTTAAAATTGCTAATGATATACGTATATCTCTTATAGGTGCCAAATGTATTATACAAGATTGATAATGAAAATCAAAGTACCTTAAGTACTGAAAGGACTTTTTTCCAGTTATTTTTTTCTTTCACAGTAAATATGATATGTATGTTTTTTACACAGAAAAAAGCAAATTCTTACAGATTTAGAAGAACGGAAGACTTTTTTGTTGCCATGGCAACAAGAGTCTAGTTATTATTATTTTTCTTCCTGGGTACTTTTTTGTCCGTGAGTGATCTCCGAAACTACACATCCGATTGAGGTGAAACCTTTTTAGGGTTACTAGGCATGTTATGTAGATTTGCGGAACGAAGGTCATTTTGCGCGCACGCGCATGCACGTGCGTGCGCGTGCAATGCGTAAAATGACCAATATACTTGATATAGCTGTAACTTTTATATTTTTTGATAAAATGCTTTGATACTCAGAATATAAGGATATATTAAAAGTATGAACAAGATGACATGGTCAACATGCACATGCATGCACGTGCGCGCACGCGCAAAGCGTAAAATGACCAATTTACTTGATATAGTCGTAACTTTGAAATTTTTTGATGAAATGCTTTGATACTCAAAATATTTATATGTATTTAAAGTGTAGACAAGACGACATGATCATCATGCACATGCATGCACGTACGCGCGCGTGCAATGTGTTTAATGACCAATATACTTAATATAGCCGTAACTTTTATATTTTTTGATGAAAAGCTTTGATATTAAGAATATACAGATATATTAAAAGTGTAGACAGGATGATGTGGCCATCATGCACATGCATGCACATGCGCGCGCGTGCAATGTGTTTAATGACCAATATACTTAATATAGCCGTAACTTTTATATTTTTTGATGAAAAGCTTTGATACTAAGAATAAACAGACATATTATAAGTGTAGACAAAATGGCATGGTCATTATGAACATGCATACAGGTGCGCGTGCGCGCAATGCTAAGATGACCAATATACTTGATATAGCCGGAACTTATATATTTTTTGATGAAATGTTTTGATACTGAGAATATAAAGATGCATTTATAGTATAGACGGAATGACATGGTCAACCTGCACATGCATGCACGTGCGCGCGCGTGAAATGCGTTAAATGACCAATATACTTAATTGCCTTATTTAATGAAGCTTACAGGAAATAAGACACCAAAAGGGAGTTGGGGAGCGTTTGGGGAACATCTGTAACGGTCCCCGTTACAATTAATACTAGTTTTATTTTCTGTTCCACGTTGTCTCTTCAATTAACGTTATCATTATAATATATATATATATAAGATATAAAGAAAGAAGTGTAATGCTACTTAAATTAGTTAAAGCCAAAAACATCGTATACTTTTCTCCTAATTTTGTTGAAATACAATCAATTTCAGTATGCTCTGTTGAATATTTTTCTTATTGCTTTACATCTTTTTTCTTTTCTTTTAGAGTCACCTTTCTATGTTTATTTTTTACTGCTTTATTTCATTACTTATTGAGTGCACAACAGGATTCGTAGGTAGGTTTTGTAATTTAACATGTCCTTCAGACTATTACGGTCAGAAATGTTAAAAAAAATGTGATTGTAAGAGTGAGAATGATTACTGCCATCATGTGTTGGGCTGTGTACCCAAGTCAAATATCTCTCGCAACGAAACAGAAGAGTACAGTGGCACTACAGTTTTGGATATGCAGACATTCTTAACAGAAAAACACACATCTTCAGCTGGAAATATGGAGAAATGTAGTGTTACAGGGTTAGGTAAGCAAAAATCAATATATTGATAATAATCATTATTAATAATAATCAATTGAAATGTGGTCTAATTTTACATGCAAAATCGATCAAAGTTTGGTTATACGTATACCTAAAATGTCTTCTTTGGTATGCTTTTAAATGCATTGCATGCTCACATCATAATCAGAATAAAGCTACTTTAAAAAGCGTTCCATCTTATCATTTATTCCAAAAATGTAAAAACGGAATTTTCACCGAATCGATTATCTAACCCATATGACTTTAAAAGGTATTTCTTTTAAAAATGCTGAATCTTTTTTGTTTTATTGTTATTTTTTATTAATAATTTCAAGTACAGGTATATAAATTATAGTTACAAATATACCTTATGCTTTAATTTTGATATCTTATTATCTCTAGGTAATGGAGATTTTTTCAATGGCATACCTTTCATACTTTTGGCTGGGATTCCAAGCTTTGTGTTACTTTCCACAGTGTCTTTCTTTGTCTTTTCCTCTACTGGTCCGTTTTGATCAAGATAAAAAAAGAACTTTGAACTTTATCTAAGATAAAAGTTCCATACACATTCCATTCTGTATAATTGTAAAACAATTCTGTATATATTTTAGCAAGAGGAGGAGAACAAGAAGAATGAGATCAAATGTTAAAAGATTTAGGCTTCTTTAAAAAAATGTTCCAAACTAAAAAAAAAAGCAAACTCAAAAGTCTTACAATTAATTTAACCCAGAGAACTCTTAGTCAGTAAACATTAATTTTCCTCATTGTTCCTCATTGCTTTTCTTGGCCGTGAAAAAAAAAACTTGCTTATATATCTATGTGCTGTTGTTTTTTTTTTAATTTCGTTCGTAGGTTTACTTTGTATTATTATGTTAACTTAATTGATTTCTTTGTTCTACTTAACTGATTTTCGACTATTAAAAGTAATTGATTAATAATTCTTTGAATGCACATAAAACCTTTCCTTCCCGAAATGCATATATTATTTTCTTGGTTCAAAGTCCATCTTTGAAAAATTTTTCTTTTAATTAACATTTAAAGCTAGTATTGGAAAAAGCATTCTGTATCTAGGTTTAAGTGTGTACTGAGTATATATGTCTGTTTCTCAAAATGTGTTTATAAATGTATTACTTATAGCAAAAATCAAAACTAAGAACGAAGTGTTTCTTTCTTTGTTAACATTTTTTTCATAGCGAAAAATTGTCCTCACATTTTGGAAAATATAATTACAGCGATACATTAGAATAAGAAAGCATAAAAAGAAAGAAATTATTTTGTTCCTCCGCCTTCTTCTGACCTTGCTACTCACTGCATTTTAATTTTTTTCAAGTTTGCTCTTCTATCACATTGCCTTTTTACTTACAGTTGTCTATTCTTGCGTTGTCAGGTCAACATAACCAAAATCCTATTTATGGTGTGGATGAAGAAAATGTTGCTGATCACTCAGAGGCTGGACCTAATGAGACACTGAATGACATAGGAAATTCGGATTACAGCACTCTCAGCTTAATTGTGAACAGAGAAAATGTTAATATTTGGCGTTCATCTCAAAGGACGACATTTGGTGATAACCCTTATGGCTTCCAAATCAATGGAAGAATATTTGAAGAAGAGCCTGTGTTGTCAAATATGTCAGATGAAGTATTATCTACAGAGGAACTCTACAATGACTTACACAGAGGCGTGCTCGTATAGTAAAAATATGCCATTTAGACAATATTCGGAAAAAAAAAACAATTTGACTTAATGACCATAACTGAACAGGAGAAATTACATGCTGAAAACGACGATAGGCCGTACTCATTGGCATGCCCTAGATAAAGAACATAGATTAAGAGTGTAGTCTCAATAGAAACAAAATGATTTTTTTAGCTAATTGGAGCATACATTCACGTCACAGAGTTCTAAAAGCTTCACTTGTGTTGGCACAAGACTGAATGTTGAAAGCTACTCACTGTCGTTGTTCTGTATCCGTTAAAACTTTGTTTGAGTGGATGCAATGGAAATGTTTCCTTGGACTTATCGATATCATGAATTTACTTTCATGCACTTCATTTCAAAGTTGTTTTCTAACTATTTCGCATAAGAGCATGTCTACTATTTTTCCGCAATATACAGAATTACTCATATTAAACATAATTAAGACTTAGACAAGTATTACAATAAATGTAAATGTACATTTTATAAAACTATACTCCAGTTTACAAAATACTTAGAAGTTGAATTGACCGAGTCATGAAATGTTTACTATTGCAAAGTGTCAACTTTAATAGATACATAAAATGTTCAATCATTTAATTAGAAAAATGTTAGGAGTGTAAGGAAATATCAGTAATAAGGAAGAAAGAAAAACCAATTATATGTCAATTATTCCACTTCCCTATTTACGATTAAAGCTGATAAAAGTGTGTCTGGTGGCGGTTAAATTTTGTAATACGATTTATTACATATCGAATATAGTCAAGTATCACGTTCAACGTTTTTCATTAAGATTGCATTTAGAAATATGAATTGTCTAATTAAGTAATTGAACTACATAAAAAAAATAATAAAATATGACATACACGTATTATTGTTATCACGTGATACCCCATGTTTACAACAAAAAGCCCATGGGCCACATCGCTCACCTGAGCACTGTGGCTAGGAAAAAAGCAGAAATTAGTTCAGTATAAAAAGTATAAATGCATAGGTGGTCCCGACCTACCCCTAAAAAGGGGGGGGGGGGGTATGATTTGAACAAACTTGAATCTACACTAAGGATGCTTACACATTTTTTTTTTGCCGAATTGTAGCTTTTTTCCTATAAGTTTGAACTTTCATTGTGGCCCCACCCTATCCCCAAGGTCATGATTTGAACAAATCTGAATCTACACTACCTACCTGAAGATGCTTCCATATAACTAATCGTGGCTTTGCTGTTCTTGAGAAGAAGATTTTCAAAAAGATTTTCTTTGTATTCCTATGTATAACCTAGCTCGTCCATTGTGGCCCCACCCTACCTTTTTGAAGTGGGGATTATGATTTGAACAAACTGGAATCTACACTACCTAGGATGCTTCCAAATAGATAAAGACCTCCCCTGGGGCAGATTTGAACAAACTGGAATTTACACTACCTGAGGATGCTTCCATAAAAGTATGACAAATCATGACTTTGCTGTTCTTGAGAAGAAGACTTTTAAAGATTTTTCCTATATATTCCTATGTAAAGCTTTGCTCGTCCATTGTGGCCCCACCCTACCCCCTGGGGGTGTCATGATTTGAACAAACTTGAATCAACACTACCTGAGGATGACTTCACATAAGTTTCATCTTTCCTGGCCTAGTGGTTCATGAGGGTAACGACATGGTGTTTAAACTGGAATAAACACTTCAAAAACTGACCAATTACCCCAAGATCTCAATTAGTAGAGCCATAATTACCCCTCAATCAGCTTAAATTACATAAATTATTTTCGACTAACCGATTACAAAGTTTCTAACCGATTGTATTGACTTTCATATAAAGGTGTATTTCCGAGAAAAAAAAAAGATGTTTTCTCTACATAGAAATATAAGAAAAGTTGTCCATGTACATTTTATAGGATTTAATAAGGGAGAAGTAACAAGAAGTGACCAAAAAATATTAAATATAAGATAATAGGACGAGTAAATTCTGGCATTTTCAATCTTTAAGTCGTTTATATCTCCTCGATGAGGAGGAACAGGAACAGCAACATATCACCAGTAAACACAGGAGCAAACAAGATGCAGTACTAGTAAACATTCCCACAATTATTCCAAATTTTGCAGATGTGCTGAAGTCCGTCCATTTTGCAAGCAGTCCTGAAAAATATGTATTTTTCAACAGTATATATTAAAATAATTCATTTGAAATTAGGAAATTTTACTTAAATCAATAACATCAAAAACGTAGGACTTTTCAATACTTTATACAACCATTCCCCACCATAAATTTAAGTCCAGGCTTTTTAATAATATAGACAGCTGCTTTTTTAATAAAAATGGAACTCATAAATTTACTTGTCGTTGGTCGTTTGCAAAAATGTTGTTAAGAACATTTTGATCGACACACAAGTACTCTGAAGTAGATATTAAAAAAAGTGATTGAGTTTCTGATTGACAATATCTATGTATTTTTGGAGATCTGGTCTTCCAACAATCTGTCGAAATTCCAATGGTTAAATTGCCCCCCGTTATTAAAAGACCTATTTTTGTACTTATATGAAACAGAATTTATTCAAAATCTTAAACATGAAAAGAAGAAAACACTTGCTGTGGCCTTAAAAGCTTCAACTTGACATTTAGATATATCGACCACGTATTATCAATAAAGAATAGTTACTTCCATTCATATATCGACTCGATATATCCCAGTGAACTTTAAATAAAAGATACCACAGAGTCTGACACATCTGTTTTATATTTGGATATTTTACTTAAAAAAGACGTTTATGGTAACCTAACAACAAAACTTTAAGATAAACGTGATTTCAACTTTTCTATCATCAACTTTCCTTACTTATGTAGCAATATACCCTGATCACCAGTTGATTCAATTCGCTAGAGCATGCTCCATTTACGAAAAATTTATAAAACGAAGCAAACTATTGTCAAACAAGGGTATCAATAGTCTCGTTTAAAGCACCATTTCGCAAGTTCTATGGTCGATACAATGACCTTGTCAGCAAATACAATCTCTCATTAAGTCGAATGCTGACTGACGTTTTTCATACTTATTGTTAGGCCATTATTTAAACAATTGTCTACGGATTTTTCCGCTTACCCAATCATGACAATGAGTACACAGCGGGTGTAACCGGTCGACATGGTGTGCTTACTCCTCCATGGCTCCTGATCCCACCTCTGCTGTTTTTGGAGGTCCGTGTTTGCTCTGATACCAATTTATATTGTTTCAAGAGACGTTGAGCTTGATTATTGTTCGTTATTTCCATATTTCATACATGGTTTCTTATTCATAATAATTAGGAATTATATATTTTGAATTAATATTAGTAAAAATCAGAAGCAATTTTTTAATCGTTATATTCTAACATTTCTGGTATATGATCTTCGTACTTTCGATAATTAGCACTTCATCATTATATACGTTGTTGTAATTGCTATCACATGTGAGCGACTTTATAAAAAGTACATAATGTTCTGGCATGTTGCAACTTCCGCAGTGTATCGAAATAATTTTCAGGATAAACATAGAGCATCGATATTGACTGAAAAATATCACTGTAAATCCATTATGTCACTCCTATGTACCGTCTTGCAAAATTAGTAATGAAAATTAATGGATTTATGTATTGTTTCTTCGTTTTGCTTTATTCAATTGGTTCATCAGACGCATTGACTGGGGACAACGTATGTTTATATACAACTGACAGGTAATTAATCTGAACAATCACTCATTACATAAAAAAACCCCATCCTTTTTATGATGATACATTTCTGTTTTCTTGTTTTGTAGAGGTAATGAAACTACATGTTGTCTTAACTTTGAAGAAAGAGATAACATGTGTGTTGGTATGTTAGAGATATGTTTAAATATTCTTCATCGGATATAGTGTTTAAAAAATGTTTAACGCTATAATGTAAATTTTTGAATACAACAATTCCTTTTTTCTGAATGGGTTCTTAAATATGACTACTTTATTTCTGTTCAAAATGGTGCTTATTTTATTTTACAAATTTATTTTTCTAATTACTAAAACGTTAAATAAGTGTTGCCTTATACAGTTTAAAGATAAGTTCTATGATTATCTATATTCTTTTTGTTATCTATATAATTAAATTACACGCACAATAGTAGCTGTGCACTAATTGTGATCCTTTATTAGACGACCTGTTTTTGTATTCCAATGAAGCAGAATTTATTCAAAAACTTTTACATGAGAAGTAGGAAAGACTTTCTGTGGCCTTCAACTCGACATTTAGATATATCGACGACGTATTATCAATTACCAATTATTATAGTCACTTCCATTCAGATATCGACTCCATATATCCTAGTGAACATGAAATAAAAGACAATACGGAGTCTGCCACATCTGTTTGGATGTTTTACTATGTTTATGTTTTTAGACAATAAAGGCCAACTAACAACAAAATTTTATAACAAACAAGAAACTTTTCCATCGTCAACTTTCCTTATTTATGTAGTAATATTCCGATGTCAACTGCATATGGTGTATACGTCTCCCAACTTATTCGATTCTCAAGAGAATGCTCCAACTACGATCAATTTTTGAACCGAGGCAGGCTACTGACAGATAAAATGATGTTACAGGGATTTCAACAATCTCGTGTATAGTCAACATTTCATAACTTCTATGGTCGTTATAATGACCTCTCTAGCAAGTATTTCCTATCATTGGGTCGTATTTTGGCTGACGTGTATCATAACAATTCTTATGTGTTTGTTTTTATACTGAATTTTGTTACGGAACCTGATCAATACAAAGGGCTCACGGCGGGTGTGACCGGTCAACAGGAGATACCTACTCCTCTTAGGCACCTGATCCCACCTCTGGAATTTGCAGAGGTCCGTGTTTTTTGCTCACATACATGTATTGTTTATATATTTTTTGAGATCGGTTTTGTTCGTTATCTTCACCTTTTTCATTTATATTTCATGTTATACTTATGTCATATTATCGCAAATTATTAGTTATTTCCGTTGAGTATTAATTAATTTTTCTTTATTAAAACCAATTGTATAATTTGGAAATGTCTTATATGTGAAAGAATTTTAAAGACGCTATCTATATCTTTTTGATTGTGTATGTTGTTGGTATATAGTTTTTCAACATTGTATTGTCAAAGATAACTTTGTAAGCATGTTTAATTGTTTCATGGTTGGGGAATGTGGACAATATGTATTTAGGAAATGAATAATGGGTTGAATAGAAATTAACAAAAGATACATGCGCAATGAAATAAATAGCCTCAATTAAAACATCAAAGAGCCATTGTTCTCTATTATCAATTAGATCAAGACTTGAACCATTATGACCAAGTATATGACAACTTGAGAGGTGTACTCATTGTCATTGTGCCATTTGTGATTTTTGCCTGTTCACTCTTCTTTTTTGGAATTATCTACAGGTAAAAACTATTTTTATTTTGTTTTCACGAGAATCTAAAATATAAATTTAACCAAATGAAAATATACATTCTTTCTTGTTACAGCAAATGTTGTTTCAAAAAAGAAGAAGTGAAAGGTAAACTTATGGCTATTTTTTTCATTCTATTTTCATGGCAATTTGATTTAAACTGACCAGATCCCAGCTGTTGATATGAAATACAAATTTCAAAGTACTTATGCCTCTCTTAAAGGCTTTAAAAGACTTTGTTGAAAATGCCTATTGTTTTCGTTATGTTTATTTTTTATTTTTTTTTCTTTATCAAATATCAAACCGGTCTCCATAGCATAGAAAAGGGGCCCTCGTTTCGTGATCGGGAGAATTTTGTTTCCGACACCGAGTCAAACTTTAGACGTATAACATAGGTAGTGGTTGTTCCTTCGCCAAGCACCCGTCACTAGAAGTGAAAATCACAGTCTTTCGAAAATGATCTTAAAAATAATGTAGGTCCCGTATTATGGTAGGCGTTTGCACAATAAATATTCATCACTGCTCAATGGACCTGAGTGTCGAGTATAGGTCTAAATTTGAAGTTCTTCACCTGTATTTCGTGAGTCTCATGGGATGTTACACAACAATTATTAATTAAATCATTCAATCTGCTTTCAAGAATGAAATATTCTGCTTGTATTATGGATTGAAATAATTTAAAATTAATCTTCAGATTCCATATTGCTAAGGTTTCAGGATTTACCATTATAGGCTTCTGGGGCTTTTAGTAATGTCACTTCCGGTTATTAAATTAAAATCACTATAAATTAATGAAATCCAAATATATTGCTTTCGCAATACGGAAAAGGTGAAGATAGCGATTAATTGGTCTAGAAAAAACTACAATTAATACAAGTCTGTGAACAGGGCATACTGACATGGATCAACGGAAATTCAAGAGGAGGGATCAGGTGCCTTGGATGAGTAAGCATCCCTTAGGTGTTTGTTATTTGTAAATGAAATCTCAGTTATCTGACTCTCTTAACAGTTCTGATCGAAACTAAAAATGTGTCCAGTGAGTTAATTATATTTTTCAAGTATTTTCAAGAGAGACTGGACAACTCAAACTACCAACTTTCATTAACTCTCTAACAGTATACATACCTCCGGTTTTATAAAATTTAAATATAAACCACTATCTTCAATATTGAAACTTTGGATAAGTGTGCTGATTTTCTCTTCATGAATAAGAGTAGAAAGTTTTTCAAAGAACAAGGTTCACTTAGGGTCTTTTTCGGCCCTGTGAATTTCTAAAAAATCAGAACTGCTCAGTTTTAGTTGAAAATATGTTAAATTTCACTTGAACCCTTGGTGACTGCATATCAATTAAAAATGACGTATTTTTCTCTCTAGTCCATGTATTATGATGTCATGAATTTCGTCATTTTCCTCAAATCTTGAAAATGTCTTTAAAAGTGGCCAAAAATGTAAGCTGTTTTTGAATATTTTGTATAGCCCCCAACCTCTGATCTAAAATGTTTAATCATATAATGAAAGAACTGTTTCAGAAAATTCTAATCCATGAAAAAATATTTGGATCGCAGGGTGGGCTCGTATTTTAATTATTAGTTGAAGATGCTCAAATTCACTCATTTTCTTTAAATTTCAAGAACATTGAAGTTTCACAAAGTTAGTTTTTCAATACTTGGACTCTCGGGGAAAATATTTTTATTGGAAATGAAAGCACTAAGTCTCTGCGTTATATTGATGTTCGAAATGGGACATTAGGACTTGGTCAGTTAATTGGTATATGGACAGGGCTATTTTATGGAGTTGGTGAACCTACCTCTTTCTTCAAAGCATGAGGCATATAAAGACTCGAAAAAAAAATTGAAAAGAACTAAAATCTTGCAATTGATTTTAATAGTTCAGTAAGGTCCTTTCAGGATATTTCATTTCTAGAGCAGACCGTGGCAGTGCCTCACATAAAAAGTCTGAAAATCTTAAAGACCAAAAAAAGAAAAGAAAAAAAGTAGAAACGTTGCATTCAATATGAGAAATAAGTAAAAGGAAGGTTGGGAATTTTCTTTGTTAATCTGATCTATGTGTCATAGATGAAGTAAATCATATCGTGTTATATTCGGGGATTTCTGCTTGTTCATTTGGAAAAAAGGTTATTAAGCATATAACTTACATAATTTTAAAAGTGAAATTTCAAAGAGTCACCTGTTTTAATTTATTTCTGACAAAAAAATTCAATATGCTTCGATTTTGAGTCGGAAGCATAAGGGGAATTTGCTTGAAACTGATATTTGAAAATAATATCGTTTTTTTTTTTCAAAGTTGGTGTTCATAATGCTTTAGACATTACCGAGGAAGGTAACAGAGATAACAGTTCTCAAAATAATGAAGATACGTCTGTGGATCCACTCTACGGCACCTATGAAGATCCTTGTTACAGTACATTAACACTGAGGGTAAACTATTCCAGTTATCGAGAGGGATCATCTGAAGAGTTTTATCCTTACGACTTTATGTATGAAGGAGAGAGAAATGTGGCCAGAGTACAAGAAAAGAGCGAAAATAATTTTTATTTGGAGAAAGAAAGTGTACAAACACGTATGAGCTCAACTCAAAGACTGTATGAAAACCCCTGGGAAAAGGATTATAATAACTCGCTTTTGCGTCACTCTTCACAAAGGCGGCTTGACCTCATGCCAGTTGATGAATCTCACAGTGCTTTACAGGGAAAAGAATATGGACCGTACGAGCTTGCATCTAGCAACTAAATGGAAAAGTTTGATTGACTATATAAGAAATAAATGTAAATAATGGAAATTTTATCTTCATTGACCATCTCCATTTAAACCTAACATAATAAACAGATGCATCAAGAAGCATTTAAGGAATACATTTGTTATCACTTGACTCATAATAGAACATTGTACATTTGTTTCAAATAATTTTTTTGATAAAAATCTAAAACAGAAGGGAACTCTCTTGAGTTCTAACTCTCTCATTGGACTCTCTTGACTTAAGTTGATATGAAGTATACGAAAAATTTCAGCTTACTCAAATGATAATACTGTGTCGAACCCACCGCACCCAACCTCACTCCATGAAAAAATCTCAGGTCGTTGGTCTTTTTGTGTATGGGCACTTCCCTTTATTTCTTTTTCTTACTGATTGTAAAATTGTTTTTTAGTTGATAGATCTTTTAAGGGTAATGTGAACTCTACCAAGAAAAATCCTGTATCCGCCAAGGTAAATCTTATATGGATATGCTGATTTTCAGAGAGATGTTAGGAAAGTTTATTATGAAAATAATAGACGTTAAGGACGTTAATTTGATATAGAAATTAAAAAGAAACTATGTATTTAATATCCTTCAAAACACTGAAAAGGCGGGTTTGCGCCTCGGGGAATAGTCGCTGTCTTGGGGGACGATAAACTTGCTATTGTCCTCATAGCCAGTAAATAGCTGTATACTATATACTTATACTATAAATTTTAATGCCGAGGACACTGCATGTGCATAGTGCTAAATTAATATGGACTGTCATCAAATAGGCTTTAACTGACTATACACACAGTACAAAGTAATCAGTAAAACGTCATTTGTGAAATATTTTAAAAATGATATTTTATTACTACTTTTCACCCAGAAAGTTTATTGGTGAGTGGGAGGAAATTATCGAATCTCTCCTCTTTGAAAAAAGTAAATAACAGAAGAAGGAGGGATCATTGGATCACGAAGCTTCAGATAAAGTTAAAATTGAGGAGAAAAAAAACATTAAGGCAAATTTGTTTTAATTTCGTTGATTCTAAAATGCAGTGTATTGTGTAACTGACATATAATCATAAAATGTACATGTACTATTTACTGATTCCTTTGAATACAAAAAGTTCTACTTAAAAGCATATACGTGTAACCATTTATACTTTTTTATGACTGAAAACGAAATATTTCATTTATAGAATTTATAAACATTCGCTGAATATATGGACACTTCGAAGTCTGTCACTTAAGTACGATCGGAACCATTGTAAAGTTATTGCATCAAAATTATAACATTGTAGCTTTTTAAGAAGAATTTCATGATTTACTAGGTCAAATGCCTTACTGAAGTCGAGAAAGACAGTGCCAACAAGTATGCCTTGGTCCATTTCATATAACCATTTATCTGTAATTTTTGTTAGGGCTGTTTGACATGAGTGCAGTTCTCTGAAACCTGATTGAGATTCTATTAAAAGATCATAGTCTGAATATAGAGATCGTATATATTTTGCCACGTGTTTTTCTATAATTTTTGATAATGTCGGTAAAATAGAAATGGGTCTGTAGTTATTTGGATCTAGTTTGTTTCCCTTTATAAAGACTGGTGTAACTTTGGCAAGTTTAAAACTTTTCGGAAAAATACCAGGGGCTCGTTTCTCAAAAAGGCCTACGACCGGGCGTAAGCTTAGTCCGGACTAAGTCAGTGACTAAACCCAAAAATCAGACTAAGCAGCGTTTCACAAAAAGGCGCAGACTTAGTCGAGACTAAAGTTAAGCTTAAATCTACGCCTGCTCATGAGTAGGCGTAAGTTCTTAGTCTGTACACAACTTGAAAAAAGTGGCAAGTGTTTTGATCATAAAGAGATAAAAGAATAATTATTTTGTACGTATACGATATAATACCCAATATACCTATTCATGTACATATATGATATGCGAAAAATATGTGAAATTTTCAATATTACGTAAATATTAGGTAAATAGAAATAAGTAAAAATCCAGCAAGGATGCAGACTTTTTTCCATAAAAAAGGTTTGATGACCTGGAAATTTGTAAGTAAGAATTTTGAATTGTGAAACTGGGTAAGATATTTAAGAAGTGCCCGAGTTTTAACAAAAAAAAAAAAAAAAAAAAAAAAAAAAAAAAAAAAAAAAAAAAAAAAAGGCACGCGTAGTTTAGGGGTGGGGGCTGCAACCCTCCCGGTTTTTCAGTAATGGTGTTTTCTGTTAAAAATTAAGTTGTAATTTAGGCTGACCTACACTTTCAGTATTTGTTTTCTCATACTGTCAAAGTTTGCTGAATATTTTGGCTAATCAATTACCTACCCCCTTCCCCATCTCCCCCACACACTAATAATTTTTAATTTTTGAAATGGATAATGTTTTTGAAAAAAAAATCCTGAAACAATATACATTTAATATATTTTCGATAATAAGAAATATTCGGTAATTATGCCATCAATTAAGTTAATGCACCTTTTACCTTGATTTCCCCATTAAATAAATATAAAATTTATAGAACAGAAAAATATGAATTTGTAAAATGTTCCAGTAATTAATTATCTTGCCCGTAATACTGTTTTTCCCCCTATTTCAAAGTATGAACTGTCATGGCGTTTAAGAAGTGCAGATGGGTCTATTTTTTTAAAATAGGTACTTGTTTTTAATTAATTTACAATCTATCGTACTTTTCTCAGAGGAATTTTTTTGAGAGTGTCTTTTAATCGATTTTTGAACAGATAAACACTTTATATTACTTGCATTTGAAAAGAAAGTGGTCAATAACGTGTTAAAAATGTTTTTATATTGTAAATGAGAAACAGAGTTTCAAATTTGCTGTCATTTACTGCATTTTATAAATCCTCTTTTCCCATAAATCGCATATATACTCATAAAAAATATCAAGAAGAATAAATTTTGCTTATCTAAAATATTTATGAATATGAAAACCATGACTTGTTAATATCTTTAAATCTAGATAAATCTTCAGCCAGAATAATCAATTCAAACTGAATTAGATTTCTTGGCATTCAAGCTGCAACATGTATTAAATATATGCATTACACTTTGGACATACATGTACAGTATAACATTGATATCGATATGATAATTTACACAGTCCATGTAAAAATACGCATATACAACATTTCCATTAGCACATGCATTCTCAATAAAATTTTGCAAAAGCTTAATTAGTTTTTAATCAATTTATTGTAATCAATATTACAAGCAAGCAATCTAATATTTTTATAAATTTCTGAAATATTTTCATTTATTTCCAGTCGGGATCAGATTTATTTAGATCGGGAAAGGTACAAATTTCAACATCACCATCTTTTTCTTTTAAGAGATTAATTCAATAATTAATCAACATTTTACAGGTGATTGAAAATTTGACTTATAAGTCTAAGTAGTTTGTTTCATGATCCTGGGGCCCGTTACGAAATTATAAATTCAATACAACTGATAAATTTTCAAAAATCTCTTATTATCCATGTTTTGATAATATATGATTTCATAATTGTTAAATTTTCCACAGATCCGTAGAACGCGGTGGGGCCAGGGGGCCCCGGCCTTCCACTTTTTCTGAGTGTAGTATTTTGCTATATTTAATTTTCCTTCAGATGCTGGTTGCCCCCCCCCCCCCCCTCCTCCCCACACACTGTAAGGTCGAGCACTGGCAAATTCCATAATTCTATGACTTGGACAGTTGATTACATGTAGCTTTTGACTTGGCAAATTCCATGACGTGGAGAGTTAATTGGGTTTTTTGACTTGGACAGTTAATGAAGTTTTTTTGCCACATTAATTTGGGAGATCCCCCTACACCCGCAACCCCCCACCTTTTGGTAGTTTGGGATTTTTGGTGGGCTTGTCAGATTTTTTGGGGAGGGGGTTCTCCCCCCACTTTTGAAACCGTTGCTACGAACCTGTTCCAGGCCTTTCCCACTATATTTATTTTAATGTAAACATAAGTGAAAAGACAATATGACTTATTTCAAAGGAAAATTACTTCAGTGAAATTCTTCATGCTTATTGAATTCCAATTTTTTGCAAGTGCATGTGCTATGTACATCGTTTGGGTTTTAATGTACGATTGTATATCGAAATATCACAATCGAGTACATGCACGTTTATGTTTTTCTATTGTAATTTGTACGTATATAGATTTTTTGAAATTTATCTGAGCATACAAAGATATTTATTTAATTTTAATGCTTTGACCTTGAAAATACGGATAGGTTTGCGTAATATATCTGTTTGAAAGATGTTGAAAAGCGAAAAACATGCACGCGTGCTCATGCTTTCCGTGTCCCGTGCCTTACTTCTGTATTTAGATTTAAGTTTGATATTAATTTGATCCGCCACTTGTAGTCTCTAAACCAAATAAAATACGATCTGCGCATGCTTAGTACTTAACGGAGAGGTCTTAGTCTTAGGCCTAGTCTTACGCCGCTTTCTGAAACGCGATTTAGGCCCGTCTAAATTTTGGCGTAACTTACTTAGTCGGACTAACTTAGGCCCAAATCTACGTCTTTTTGAGAAACGAGCCCCAGATGTAATACTAGCATTTATTATATGGGTCAAGGGTTTATTATTTGTGCAGTAAGTTTTAATAGACGTGGACCAATGGTATCTACACCTGATGATTTACTAACATCTAGCTTATTAAGTAAGGAAAGCACTTCAACGGGACTTATAAGCCGGATACCAAACATTTCTTTACCCAATTTAGACTGTACAAAATTCAAAAGCCACACTCCTCTTTATTTACTCCTTCAAGGAGTTTAGCAGAGACATTTGAAAAATGAGAATTAAACATCTCTACAATTTTCTGTGTATCCTCTTTAACCTTATTATTTTGTGCCAGTGTGGTCGGAATATAATTTTGAAGTCCAGGCTTTCTGAAATTATAGACAGCTGCTTTTTCAATAATAATGGAAGTCGTAAATATACTTACCTTGCCATTGGTCATTCTGATTGTACACACAAGTACTCTGGAGTTGATATTAAAAAAAGATCCTTGAGTTTCTGATTGACAAAGTTTTTAGAGATCAGGTCTTCCAACAATATTTTGGAATTCCCATGGGTACCAATTGCACCCCGTTATTAGCAGACCTATTTTTGTATTCATATGATACAGACTTTATTCAAAAACTTCTACATGAGAAGAAAAAAACACTTGCTGTGGCCTTCAACTTTACATTTCGATATATCGACGACGTATTATCAATTAACAATAGTTACTTCCATTCATATGTCGACTCGATATATCCCAGTGAGCTTGAAATAAAAGATACTACAGAGTCTGACGCATCTGTTTCATATTTAGATATTTTACTAGAACAAGAGGCCGAAGGGCCTTAATGGTACATAACTAAGTACAATACAACAATTTAGAGGATCCATAAACTGATAAATGAAGCTTTGTTGCCCAAAAGCAAGAAAAATAGTATGATTAGCATCAACAAAATAATTGGTCTAGTATCTATCTGTCCCCGATTTATCACTCTTCCCATGCAGACTATTAACAAAATGTCTATTTTTTAACCCCATATTATTACTTCTCACATTAGCCTCTCTTGGCCTTTGAAGAACATTTAAAAAGATAAGTTATTTTTGTCTCATTTTTATTCATCTATTATTTCCAAGTCTACCTGATTATTAAAATATTGAAAGTACTTTTGTATTATACAAAAATATTCTTGCATAATGCTCGTATTCTATTGACTTTTCAAATACATTGTTTACAGTGATTAATTATCAAAGGTGAATGGCAGAGGGGAATAACTTTGCTCAGCAGAATACAAGTTAATATAGCCCTGGCCAGGATCAGAACACTTGACTAAATGGTCCAGGTGTTCGAAATTCTTGAAAATACCTTTGCATATTAGAACTTTTACTCTGTTTGCCTACAATATGCCCAGAAGCATAGAAGATTTTCAAAGAACTGCATTTTCACTATATTATTAAATAAATAAAGCCCCATCCTTATACCAGAAGATCTGACCCAGGAGCCATGAACTCACAATTCTGGAAGAAGAACCCTTGCTCATCATAACTATACACTTGTTTCTTTGCTTAATAACCAGAAGTAGAAAAATATTTTGAAAAAAATTATGCATTTTTACTATATTATCAATAGTCATCCCCCCTCTTCACCAGAACCCCTGACCCAGGGGCCATGAATTTTAGAATTTTGGGAGAGACATTCTTCATTGTCATAACCATGCACTTCCTTTGTTTGAATAATAACCAAGAGTAGAGAAGAAGAATTTGAAAGAATTTATGCATTTTCCCTATATAATCAATAGAGCCCCGCCCTAACACCAGAACCCTTGACCCTGGGGCCATGAAATTCACAATTTTGGAAGAGGCAACCATGCTCATCATAACTATATGCATGTTCTTAGTTTATTTAATCTCCAGGAGCAGAGAAGAAGATTTTCAAAGAATATATGCATTATCACTATACATGTATAATCAATAGAGCCCCGCCCTAACACCAGAGTCCTTGACCCTGGGGCCATGAAATTCATGATTTTGGAAGAAGCACTCTTGCTTATCATAACTTTGTACTTCGTTACTGTATTTGATACCCAGGAACAGAGAAGAAGATTTTCAATGAATTAATGCATTTTCACTATATAATCAATAGAGCCCTACCCTAACATTAGAACTCCTGACCCTGGGGCCATGAAATTCATGATTTTGGAAAATGCACTCTTGCTCATCATAACTTTGTACTTAGTTACTTTATTTAATACCCAGGAGCAGAGAAGAAGATTTTCAAAGATATAATTCATTTTCACTATATAATCAATAAAGGCCTGCCCTAACACCAGAACCCTTGACCCTGGGGCCATGAAATTAAAAATGTCGGAATAGGCACTCTTGCTCATCATAATTATGTACTTAGTTTCTTTATTTAATACCCAGGAGCAGAGAAGAAGATTTTCAATGAATTAATGCATTTTCACTATATAATTGTAATCAATAGAGCCCCGCCCTAACACCAGAACCCTTGACCCTGGGGCCATGAAATTCACAATTTTGGAAGAGGCGCTCTTGCTCATCATAACTATGTACTTAGTTACTTTATTTAATACCCAGGGTATCGTTTCACAAAAGCATCATAAATTACGTACTACTTAGCGAGTTACGACGAACTTAAGTAGTAACTACGTACTACGTTAAGACCGGTTCACGAAAGGTACTTAGAACTGTCGTAAATATGCGCAACTTACGAAGTACGTAAATATACCGGAAGTAAAAAAAAAATGGCAGACGAAACTATTTCTAAAATAAAGAAAGAGAGAAAGAAGAATTTTACGGCGCAGGAAGTAGAGACCCTGGTAGAAGAGGTGGAGAAACAAAAGGACATTCTGTTCGCACCACATTAGGACGTGAATACCAACCAGAGGAAGAACCAATGTTGGAAAAACATTTGTTCCTTGTGTGTATAACATTTATCTAACATTTTATGCTTTGTTTACTAATTCATAATATTAATGTAAAATTTATCCACAAATTTAAATATTTCATTACATAGGTCAATATTTACACGAAGTTGAAAAACATTATCCCTGATGCCCCCCTCATATTAGGTATTTATGTTCGAGTTTCCTCGAAACGTCAAAAAAGGTTACAAGTCAGCATCTCTGACAATAACAATACTTCCAAAACTGTAAATTATCATGCCACAGTTTGTGATTTATCTTTCAAGAATTCATCGGAATGAATAGATTTTGGGTATGTGAAACAGTTTATAGCATTTTTCAAATCGATGATTATTCTATCTAGATCTACACTGCGGTGTAATGAGAAAGTAATAAAACATCAGAATGAAGAGCTCAAATTGAAGTAATTGAATATCATATAAATTAGCAATCATGTCCATTATATGATAAAGGGACTCACGAAAGAGAAGAAAACGATTACTTACTCGAACCAATGATAAATGAAATCGTCTGCATGTTTACCTTTTGAGCTTGACCTTGACACTGTGAGAATCCCTTATGAATATATAAAAAATGACAATATATTTGGGTTTTTAGTCCTAATTATTTGCCTTTCAGGCACAGCACACTTTGACACCTTACATAAGGTACAAGGAGTCAGAATGATTTTATTTTTAATTTTCATAAAATCCAGACCCATATGATCTTTTTCTCAATGACTCTTCAACTGATAATGCAGTGGTGGATCAAATTTTTGCTTACAATGACTGGATTTGAAAAGGAAACACTTCTTTTTTAAATTGAATGCAAAGTAAAAGTTATATCATAAGTTGCTATTAATATTTTTGTCCAACTTTACCATGACATGAAGTATGAGAGAGAGAGAAAGAGAGAGAGAGTCGTGATTTAAAATTTATTTCCTAGTCTGTACTAAGATTCTTTAAATGTTATTGGTATCAGTTGGAATGTAATTTAATAAATCGCAAGTAGCATCGTTTTGGAAAAGTTGAGACAGAGTTATAAATGGTAGGCTAAAAAGAAAAGAAATGATTTTGACAAGCCGAAAAAAGGGGGGGGGGGCACTATCATATTTGCAACAAAAAGCTGTGGATGGGGTGTCCACTTCCATACTTAATTAACAGCTAAAGGCTATTGTTAATTTAAAGTTTTAGAATTCAATCCATTCCTGACTACATGTATGAACTTCGGGTCTGAATTAGTGAAAATGATATTGAAATGTCAATATTTCTTTTAAGAGACTTTTGACAAGGAGCATCCCCGAATTGAAAAGTGTTGAATATCAGTGTTTATATGTGGATTAGCATATTATATTCAATTTCCATTTATTTTGATAAATCACGAAATTATGTTTCTTCGGTAAGGTACATGTAATTAAGGTCCGTTAGGAACCGGAAGGGCACGGGGCCATGTCTCTTCCCAATAATTTTACCAGTGAATACTGCACCGAAGAAAATCTATGATAATGTAAATTTAACTTTCTAATTTGAAATTCATTTTCAATCCACCTTTGCTACTCTGAAACGCAGAGTGTAAGTGATTGATCCAGAGGACAAATAATGACAATTTCGGAATATACGGTAAAACACGGTTAAAGCGAATGGGGGGGGGGGGCTAGATCTTACAAAGAAAAGCTGGGAAGTTTTTGAGTTTGGACAAAACCTCCCCCTTCTCGTTTTTCCTTGTAAACCATTTTTCAGTGAAGAAGGAAAAAAAAATTCTTGGCATCCTAGAAATAAATAATACAACGCATTATATTTTGTGAACGCATGAATGGAAATAATTTATAAGTTAAAAAAAAACATCAAGTATTTTGCTAGGTTTCCCAATAATAATTTTTTTTTATATTAGAAGTTTCTTTGGCTCTGACTTAAATTTCTTAAACCTATTGTTGACCTATTGACTTTTTTCATAAATCAGAATAAACAGCATCGGTATCCAGGAGAGGACATCCGCTGAGATTATTAAAAAGTGGAGAGATATTTCATCTCAAACTAAAAAGAAGGAGGCCCAGTACAGAAGGGAACTTGCGAGAACCGGCAGTGGACCTGCTCCTGCTCCGATCAACTCCTCAGACATCAGTCAGAAGGTATAGCATATGAATTTATGTACACCGAATAATTGTAATCTTAACCACTACAATGTAGCTTAAATGTACTGCACAATTGATCTCTAATTATTAATTTCAGGTTGTTGCAATAATAGGCAAAACATCAGTAGAAGGTGTAGAAGGCGGGTTTGATACGGATGATGTTAATGGCGAGTTCACATTTATATTGATTTCATGCACTTAAAATCTTACTACCGTTAACCTTGTTAATGAAAAAAGTCATGTAAATTATAAATATTTAATTTGTATTTCAGAGGTCGATCTCTTTAAAGTGGAGGATGTATATGGCTCTCCCCTCCGATGGAATCTACATCCGAGCGAGCTGCCGTCCCAACACCATTTCAATCCCCAGGTCCATCTTCTGGTGAGCAAGCCGCCACCCCAACACTTCCAGAGGCTCCAGATCACGAGAAGCAGCTTCAACCAACCAAAACGTATGGGTATTTCTGGAGGGGAAATTGAAACTGATATGAATTTAAATAGCCTTTGTATTCATGTAAAGGTCTGTGAACTAAAACTTTATAGGAAAAAAAGCAATTTAAAGCGGAAGAGGTCGGTGGAGGACGTTTATGACCTTCAATGCCAGGTTCTGGAACAGGAGCTGGAGAAGAACAAGCTGGAGATAGAGAAAGCTCGACTCCAGATTAATATCTTAAAGTCATTACAGGAAAGGGTTGCAGCTGGGGGAAAGTGATCCTTTGATGGAGTTGTTCTCCACCTTGAGTCGCTGACTGAGAGAGCAAGAGAGAGAGAATGTGTTTTAATATTTAATATTACTGAGAGAGAGAGAGAGAGAGAGAGTTTATTGTTGTTTGCCATATTAAATTATTAGTATTTATTAATTAATGTTACGCTGAATTATTCAAATACTTTACCAAAAGTAATTATACATGCATTTAATTACTTTTTTGTCTTTCTCATTTCTAATTAAGTAAAATATGAATAGTACAAACACATCTATGTGAATTATTTTATTGATGTATATAGGACGTTACCTTTGTAAATTGTTGTCTTATCAATTGTTCTCTGGTTGTTTTGCCGTCATTGATAGGTCCCTGGTAAGTTACCTCGTCTTAAGCTTCAACTAGTTCTTCTTCAGGTTCCTCAAAAACTGGAATTCGCTTGTCAATACAGATGTTACGGAGTTGACAGCACACGTATATAATCTTGCAGCATTTTGCTCGTGTGTACTCAAGAGCTCCGCCTGTTTTGTGGAGACACCTGTAAACAATTATATGCGTATCTCTCTTGTATTTTTTCTGGTGTGCACAAAGATCAACGTACATTTGAAATTAGCTGCAGATCTGTAGCTCGCTGGTCTGAAAAAATTGGGATAGATGACCAGAGAGCTACAGTGCCACCACCCATAGAAAAAAAATATATATATTTATTGCGCACAAAAAGTTGCGCTCGGTTCTGGATTAATTTTTCCGAATTCTTATTTCGACTGCACAAAAACTTAATTTCAAAAAGTTCCTTAGACCTCTATTAAATAATTACGTAGTTGACATCTGCACGAAGTGCGTTAGACCGAATTATTTTGCCACCAAAAATGGCAGTATAAATAGACGAAATTTTCTATGGTCTCAATTTTATGCCCAGGAATTCTTTAATAACGGTTACCAGGAATGTTTTGTTGTGGAAACAGTAAAAAAAATATGTAAAGAAGATTAGTAATATTTTGGGATGGAGGTTTGAAAAACACGAAGAAATAAATCGAGAAATAGCGCTCATTTTTGTGCGCAATAAATATACTTTTTTCAGTGGGTGGCACTTTAGCTCTCTTGTCTGTCATTTTTTTTTCCGGAGAGCTACAGTTCTGCAGCTAATTTGAACTGGGTTACCTGAAGTGGGATTTTAGCACTCCAAAGGCCTGTTCAACCACCACACGAGTTCTCCTGTGAGACCCATTATACCGATCTTCTCCTCTGGAATTTGGATTACTAACTGGTGTCATGATCCATGGCCTTAGAGGGTACCCAGAATCTCCTAAGATCCTTCCATTCATTTGTCCATTTTCAAATTTCTGCGCAATCGAACAATTGGCCCATCATGAGTTGATCCTGGCCATTTACTAACAATGCTCAAAAATCTATTAGAGAAGAAACCAAAGTTGCATATTGTTCGTCGCTTTATAATTAAAAATAATACTGCTAAGCTGCACCAGTTTTTTAAGGAGGGAGGGAAAGGGGATAATTCAGTACTTTAAAATATGTTGTCGCAAGTCTTTGTGCAAATCGTTTATTTCTTTGTTGTTATATTTATCATTAGAATAATATGAAGTATATTTGTACAAAAATGAAACTTATTCAAATAGTTCAATTAATTTCCGCGTAGAGCAAGCTGTGTTTAAGGTGAAGTCGCAGCCCTCTTGTACTTTAAAAAAAATTGCTGATTTTAAAACAAAAGACCTCGTATTCACGTTGTGAAGCTAGAATTTGTTTAATAAATTTTCGACAAAAATAGTTTATAAAACCACTCGCTAAAATGTATTCATTTATTCATTGCCACACACACAATAAATTAAGGGATATACATGTACGTATTAATTTATTAACTAATTTTAGAAAAAAAAATGATTTAAACATATCGGCGAGGGGTGGGGGGGTGGGGTGGGGGGTGGGGGTCGGAAAAGGGGCTACGGTATTCATTGAAAACATTCACCAATTCTGAAAGTAAAATTAAATATTTACCACCCCCCTCCAAAAAAAAGAGATAAATAGAGAATGTAAACACATGAATCGAATCATTTCTTCTAGATACTTAAGTCGCCACTGCCTGCTGCTGTCATCCAACAGTACTTATTCAAAACTTAACGTGAATTCACTTAATTGCATCAAAGTTTTATTTATCTTTTACTATTTTAAGATTAAAGGTATTTATACCACTTTATCTTTTAAAAATTGAATTAAAAAATAAATTTAAGAAACTCTTTTTCAATGGAATATGCCAAAATGACAACATATGTTGTTTCTTTCCAAACCTTTCCGTTTTGTTTGTTAAAAAATACATGTTTAACATATTTACTTCATGTCATAATCAGCTATTGCCTGGACGCTGATCGAGTGATATCCTTTTCTGCAGACGTACAAATGCTCATCTGTTACAGGTATGTGAGTCCCGTCGATGGCGCCAAGGACATTAGGGAAACCAGCGATTGCATGGAAACCAACCTTCGTCCTGGTTGTCTCGGCATCACCAGTCGGAAACTTTATGATGTTCAGTGTCCGACACAAGACATTGATAACCTCGTCGATAGACCTAATCAAAATTTTATATAATATAAATTTATTTTAAGGGCATATTAAAAGTTTGCCCTCTCTCGATCGATCGAAAAAATGGACCGACTTAAAATTTTTTAAACCTTCCCAGGAAACGATTGTTTTTTATTCATTACAAAATATAATCATCCCGTCAACACTTTTATTTTAGCTTTATCTTCGTAAGTTTTTCCTACCTTTATCCTTACCTTAACCTTTATCTATCTTTTTTTTTATCCTGAGTTGGAGAGGGCAAGTAAACATTTTTTAAGAAGATCTAATGAAATTTGGATTACTAGTAACACATCATGAAAATAAATTTTATCATCCTTGTATTTAACAACCTGCAAACAGATGGCTTGGATATCCCCAGAGTGTCTCCAATCATTCTATACTGGGAGCCAGAAGCAAGAAATCTTAATGCAGCAAACACTTGCAAAGAATCTGGAAGACTTCGAGATCTTTTGGTTGGTCTCTCTAAACGTTCTTGGACTATATCAATAATACTAATGATGGTCCTTCTGTCCAACCGGTAACGATGGATAATATCCATATCGTCGTATGCGTCTAGGGGATTCTGCCTGTCCCTGAACACGCGCTGTCTGCGTAAATTTCGACGCACCTGTTCGTCCGCAACTCTCATGAACGCCGCCATCTTTGGATACTAACGTAACGACGTAATTTTACGTCACCTCCAAGGTGACGTAAAGTTACGTCGTAACGTACGACGCAACGTGAATTAAGAAGCTTTCGTGAAACGCCGAAATTTAGCTACGTACTACTTACGTCGCACTTACGTACTACGTACAATTTACGATGCTTTTGTGAAACGATACCCAGGAGCAGAGAAGAAGATTTTCAATGAATTAATGCATTTTCACTATATAATCAATAGAGCCCCACCCTAACATCAGAACTCCTGATCCTGGGGCCATGAAATTCATAATTTTGGAAGAGGCGCTCTTGCCCATCATAACTTTGTACTTAGTTACTTTATTTAATACCCAGGAGCAGAGAAGAAGATTTTCAAAGAATTAATGCATTTTCACTATATACATGTAATCAATAGAGCCCCGCCCTAACACCAGAATCCTTGACCCTGGGGCCATTAAATTCACAATTTTGGAAGAAGCAACCATGCTCATCTTAACTATGTACTTAGTTATTTTATTTAATCTCCAGGAGCAGAGAAGATTTTCAAAGAATATATGCATTATCACTATATAATCAATAGAGCCCCGCCCTAACACCTGAACCCCTAACCCAGGGGCCATGAAATTCATAATTTTGGAAGAGGCACTCTTGCTCATCATAATTATGTACTTAGTTACTTTATTTAATACCCAGGAGCAGAGAAGAAGATTTTCAATGAATTAATGCATTTTCACTATATAATCAATAGAGCCCTACCCTAACATCAGAACTCCTGACGCTGGGGCCATGAAATTCATGATTTTGGAAGAGGCACTCTTGAGTGCCGGGTAAAGATCTAAATGTGAAGTCCTTCTAGATGAAGTCCCGATATATTCTGTCAGTGCATCGCATTACATCGAAAAAGATTGGCGAAGCATGTCTGCTCAAACAACGAATTCCTTTTAAAAGTATTCCTGAAGGAAAGTAAGTCTAAAGCAAACTGATAAGCCCTATATAAATTGTTACATCGGTCAAGATATTTGCTTTTGAAATTAAATACAATTTCGTGGTGCATATGCTTTATCACTATGTTCAGATCTGTTGGAAAAAAATGAATTAAGGAAATTACTCTTTGACCTTTAAAACGTAAAAACGTATACTAGCAAAACAGTGTTCATAGTGTTTATGCGCTGCTGAAGAAAACAAAACAAGGAGAAAACGGAAAGCACTAAAACAGAGTTGAGATGTAAGAAAATGCACTGATTATACTTGTCAGTGCATTGTCATTAAGTACAAAACTACGCTCCTTTTCATTTTTATAACGAGAAAAATATCTGAAGTCTGTAGATTACAACCCCTGTGGATTTCTTTATTGAAAAAAAGAAAGTTGGCTAGAATGCAAAAAATTATATATTTCCTATGCATGATCTGTAGAAGTTAACGTAAAGATGGACATAAAACTCAAGATCTACATATACAAAATATGTGAGAATAGACTATAACCACTGTAAAAAGAAAGCAATATGAGGTCAATTTCCTGACTTTCTGATAAAACAGACTAACATTCAAGCCAGGAAATTAAGAAGGAGGAAATCTAGCTCTAATACAGTTTTGAAGTAATAACCTCCTCGAATCAAGGAAAAGACATGCTGTGCACAGAGTTTAGGAGAAAATCTGAGGTCGAATTCCAAAAACTAAATAAAAACGTGAAAAGAAAGGGTTGAAGCTTCATCACTGATAAAATATAGTTCTTCACAGTATCCTTTTACATCATATAAAATCACACTGACAAAACAGAAATGCAAAACATACATGTATTTAAACATGATAGGTCGGGTTTCTATATCGAGTGCAAATTCAGTGTTTATTTTTCGTGTATTGGACCAAGAAACTCAAAGGTTAGTACGGGTATAAAGAAAATTATTTAAAATAAAAATACTGGTGAAAAACTGATAGTAAAAACAAGGCTATCAACAGTGCAATGAATTAATTTGCTAGAGTTACCAAGTATTCCAGACTTGACTTCTATTTAAATCAAATTTTTACAAAGAAATATATGATTTTCTTTTAAAGTTTTCTTCTTAAAAGCAGCAAGGATGAAATTTATTAAATATAACGTTGATTCACCTAGTTCTGAAACATTGGAAAAATATTTGAAGCTCTACCGTTAAATACCAGTGAGATGTGACGGCAGAGATTACAGAAGTAGACGACATTGACTGTATTTACACCGACTTGTGGACGTTCGAATGAAATACGGGAATTAGGCATCATTTGACAATGAGGAGATTTCTCTTAAATGAGTTTTTTAAAAGAGATATATTCGGTGAAAAAAACACATTAACATTAGTTTTGAAATGTGACTTCTTCGGGGAAATTGTCCTCTCCCATACTTCAATTTTTTCGAAGTTACGAATTTATCCTTTTTTTTTAATGAACCCGCTCACTTCAACTTTTCTACAATTCTTTTAATGTAACAACCTAGTATTATCACTTATATAAGGTGTCCCAGCTGATTCTATACTTAAAGGCATGTTCTGCGTGCGATCAGTTTGATACAAAACTAAACAGGGTACTGACATATAAGTAAGCTTTATAAGGGTATCAACTTGTTTTATAGTCAACATTTCGCGAATTCCATGGTCATTGCGATAATGTTGACTTCAAATAGAACCTGTCGTTAAAGGCTGTTTTAAATGCTATCACGTGTTTCATGTAAAGTACAAACTGTACTGGTATTAACTTCCGCCGTGTATCGGAATAGTTTCATGTTAAAACATGGAGTGTCAATGTTGATTAAGACATCGCTGTGTTTATCCATTCTATCTTCATGATGCACCATTGTGTAAATCTGATACTTACAATTAGTGGATTTCTTAACTTAATGGATCTTTTCCCAATTCTGTTTTATTCAACTTATGCAAAGGCATTAATTGGAGAAAATATATGTAGATCTGAGAGGTAATTGATTTCAACAATTAGTCCTTGCAACCAAAGTGTTCATTTTTAGTATTATTCATATTTTTGTCTTTCTTTATAGTGAGAATATTACAATAACTTTTTGTTGTCCGACCTATGAAGAAAGAGATAACATGTGTGTTGGTAAGTTAGATTCCGTCAACAAAAATGTTTACAAAGCTTTCGTAAACTCTTTTCAGAGGTTTAAATAAAATGCGTTGCCTGAATGGCTTCTTTAGTATGGATACTTATATTTTGCATATGTATTTAAATTGTTATTTATTTTACCTTCATACTTCTACCTAATTCTTTTCAATATATCCACGGTAATAAAAAGAGTGCAGACCTGGATTCAGGGGCTATAATTGCAGTTTGATTTGTCCTGAAAACTATTATGGTCCTCGATGTCAGAGGAAATGCCAGTGTCACAACTCTGAGTACTGTCACCACGTATGTGGGTGTGTGTCAAATCTGTTGGAAAGTTTTGGTAACGCAACGATGGTCCATAATGTCACCGAAAATGAAATTGATACGAGTGTCACTAACCAGACCCTTTTCACAGAACAATGTTTATCTTCAACAGAAAAAACCACCAAAATAGCAGTCACCATCGCTGGAATCGACATTGGTAATATATCTTGATTTTACAATGAACGAATTATTGAAAAAAAAAATTATGTTACCAAAATGTCTGTTTGATGTTGGGGTAAGGTTCATTTTGTATTAAAGCTGAAAAGTTGATTATTTAACGATTTTGTTTGTTTTACCGAAGACAGTATAGCGTTTTCGCGTGAAGAAATCTCTTAATTTTTAACTATATAGATCGAAGCTTTGAGCTGAAATGCTAGTGTAACAAATTTGAGTATTGCCACCATGTCTTTTGCTTTATGCCAAATTTGTCAGACTGTTTTGGCAACGCAGTATAATGGAACAAGATAACTTAATTCCGTAAGATTACATTTAGTTATAAGTTACTGCTTATTATAGCGCATACAGCAGCATCTTCATAAAGCATCATCACCTGACATAGATCCAGTATATCAGCACATGGCTTAGTATGCAGCCGATTTGATGTTTTGAATTAATAAATTATTAAGACTAAAATTTTTGTCATTTTTATTGAAGATAATATATTATCCAAGTGAGAGTATCCAAGTGAGGAAAATGTTCTTTCTTCAAAATCAAAGATTCTAGGAACAAAATAAATAGCCTACAGAGAAATTTTAATCCTGGACAAAATAACGTTACAAAACTTAGGGGGTAGGGTAAATGATTTTTTTAAAACCCAAATCAAATAACACACAGCTAGCAACTTTTATCTAGATCTGCTAACAAATTCTTTTAAAAAAATTACGGGAATAAAATAACATAACACTGCTTGTTGGTTGCACTACAGCATTAAATTTTGCTATATATTCTTACTAAGGATGCACAACTTTGAACTCGAATTTGTCTTTATTAAACTTTTGAGATGTTTCTTTTTTAGATCTTGTAAAGCAGTTCTTTATAAACATCTTAGTACAAAAAAAAAACACATAGCCATCCAGCAAGGCACGCAAGTTTGTTTCAGTCGAAGTCAAGCAAGTGCTTGAAAATTAAGTGTAGGGCCTAATCATTCCCCACTCAAATACATTATACAAAAAGTAAAGCACGCCCTAAATTTTGACGAATCTGGTTAATACAGGAAGTTTCTCATTTCATAAAAAATCACCTCCAGTCTCATACAAAAATGCCCAAATCGGGAGGATAATTCAGGAAATGTTTTGCATCTGCAATGTTTTGATATGAGCCTCAACCGAAGTACTTTTATGACACCTGTATTGTACAATTTGCGCTTAATTCTGGGGTATATGTGGTCTTTAAAATCTTTAATATAGTCCGCGATATTTTTGTACATTTGTACATATAAACTTGATCAACTTGAGAAAATATATGAAATATAGATTTCCCAATTACTTAAATTAAGCATTACGCTCCACATTTTTTATTTTTTTAAAATGAATATGAGGTATAACTTTTCTTTTTATACGGAAGTACATTAACATGTACATTTAAAAGTTCTTAAGGTATAGGAGGCAGATCTTGGAGAGCAAAATTAATTTTGCATGTCAACTTGAATTGACATTTTGACAACTTGAAGACCAACAAAGTAAAACATTAAGTTTGTTCATGATCTTTTTCCAAATTTTGTTTAGACTTATTTTGATGAATTCATTTTTTGAGTAACTATAGCTATTTTTAAAAATAACACAGCGTTGTTTGATACTGTTTTTGCTTTGACTTCTCTTATCATCGTTCATTAAAATTGATTTATCCCCCCATCCCCCGAAATTTTTTTTTTTTCTACAAAACAGCTGTTTATACATGTACCTAGGCCGAAATCGCCACTCCAAATAGAAAAAAAGCACAGTATTGTGCCATGAGATCCGTTTACATGTATTTTATTGCTCGTGTCATCAAATCACTTAATGATCGAATTATTAATTATATCGAATAAATGAAACACATATTTAATAACTTTTTTTCATGTTATATATATTGTATGTTATTTGAAGTGTTTAAAGTGTATTTAGAAGCTTTTTTAGAAGTGTATTAAATGTATTATTTAGAAGTGATTTGTTGATATAAACGCCTATATAATAAGCTTTTTTGAATATATGTGTATTCGTGGTACACACGCACGTGTTTGTTCAATACTGTAAAGGAAAAGATAATCTTGCACCTTTAAAACATTTCATTGGTGTAAGAAAGGAACATAAAGGAATTTGGAAACTGTATGATTGAATGCATAGCTGTCAGTTGTCTACATTCGCATGAATATTCATTAAAGAACAATGTGTTATTTAAACATCGAGAAGTCTTCGTTCTCTTTTATCAAGAAGATTCCACCACTAAGTACGATGAAGAGTATGAAATCCTGAGAACTGTATTCCTTGAGGTGCTGCCTTTTGTGATATTTGTCTGCTTACTACTCTGTTTTGGAATAATTTACAGGTAAAATGGATTCTTTTTGTTTTTCTAAAAGTCTAGCTCAGAGTAAACGAAGAAGAACATACTGTACTAATTGTGTTTTTGATAAATGCCTTGTAGAAAATGTTATTCCAAAAAGAAACAAGAAATGAAAGGTAAGCTAATAATTTAAAACAATTATCACATATTCCAGGCAAGAAAAACTAACTACAGTGTAGCTCCTAACTTTCGAATTAGTACTTCCAGTTTAGTGCATTTTGAACTTCTTCCACTTTTGGGGTCTGGATTTTCTCATCAGAGTTAAGGATAAATGCCTTAAGATTAGGCTATAGCATATCAGAGATAATATTCCTACAGGAAAATGTTTTGAAAATAGGAAAGATAATCTTTTTTGGGATTTAAGGGCCGATTCAGGAAAGCAGTCCCGCCTTGAGAGCTATAATTTTATTTCATAACCAAATACCAATTTCATTTCACTTTTGCCGGTCCTTTAAACCGCAATCTCTACCCAGAGTTATCGATCCCGCTACGCTCCAGCGAAGCGTAATACGCCCTCTGGTGAGAGATTGTATAAACCGAGGTCCCATGTCACAGTAGGTGCTGGCACGAAAAAGATCCATCACTGCTCAATGGCCCTTAGTGTCGAGTATAGGTTAAACTTTGCAGCTCTCCTCCGGCAAGTGGTTGCGTCTCCATATGAGTGAAAAATTCTCGAGAGGGAACAACAAACAAACAAACAAACATTTCACATTTTGGTTAAAATGGTACATGTACTAATAGACAAAAGAAATTAATATTTTCAGACAAATAAATAATACAAAACATTATGCAATATGCTTTAATTTCAAGTTATGCAACCACATGTACAGCTTCCCGGTTTTGCAGATCTTCATAGAAATTTAATAATGACTACAATGTTTAGGATTGACAATCATGGTGATAGATGGACTTTAAAGTACATAAAACAAAGGAATAAAAGAAATCAAGCATGACATGGGATAAATATTTTTAGATCAGTAACTGAAAAATGCCATTGTGTCATAATTTCTGTGTTGAATAAATCTGAATTAAGAATAAAAATCACAATTTAAATATTGTACACATATAAGCGTAATGACATATTTTCCATCTCAAATTACTTTTAGTAAGTTTAGTAATAATGACGTGATCACGAATTTAGCATTATTATGTGTGATTGATCGACTGATTGCATGTTCTTTTACGTCCCATTCGAGAATTGTTCACTGTTTAGATACATCACCATATACAGTTGAAGGGTTTCAAATTTAGTTTTTGTGTGTGAAGTTTTAGACTGAAATAATTTCCTTTATTGAATCTCTAAAATCTTATATAGACATAGATCAATATTTAGCTAAAGAAGACCATGTCGGTTACTCACAAAAGATTGCGTCTATTCTCTTTAAATTCAAGAAACAGTTTTTTGATTCAGAAATCAATAAAAGTAAGTTAAAAAAATTTGTTGTATTTTTATGCCGTCATATGATTTAATTATAAATATGTAAAGTGTACTATTAAGAAGTGAAAATATTCATCTGAAATGAAATTAACATAATATACAAATTTATTTCACATTAATTTTGTTGTAGTGAATAATTATTCTCTCATAAGATAATTCAGAAAATAACCTAATGTAAATTTAAAAGTGAGGCATTGCAAAGCTCTCCTTTTTTTTTTTTAATTTGTTATTGACAAAAAGGTCTCGTTCAATTTGATTTAATTTTGAGTAGGAAACAGATAGGTGAAAAAGATGAATTTGCTCGCTACTTAATCTTTGAAAATAATATTTCATTTCTTTTATTTAAAAGACAGTGTTCATAATGCTTTGTATATTACGGAAGAAGGAAACCGAGAAAATAGTGTTCAGAGTAATGAAGATACGACTGGAGATCCACTCTACGGCACCTGTGAAGATCCTTGTTATAGTACATTAACACTGAGGGTAAACTACGGTCCTGTCCATGCCAGTTATGAAGATGGGTCTTTAGAAGATTTTAATCCCTATGACTTTATGTATGAAGGAGAGGGAAATATGGCTAGAGTACAAGAAACTCACGATAGTAATTTCTATTTAAATAATGAGAGTGTACAAATGCATATAAACTCAACTCAAAGACTGTATGAAGATCCATGGAGTAATAATTTTAATAACTCCCTTTTGCGTCACTCAACACAACGTCGGTTTGACCTCATGCCAGTTGATGAATGTTGCAGTGCTTTACAGGGAAAAGAATACGGGCCATACGAGCTGGCATCTAGCAACTAAATAGGACAGTTTGTGAATAATTGAATTTTTATTTTCTGTTTGCAATTCATAATATGCAGGTGTATCAAGAAACGCTTTTTAGCATACAACTGTTTTTACTTAAGTACAGATGAAATAAAATGAAAATCCAACAGACCTAAAATGATCTTTGTTTCCATAGAAACACGGTTTTCTTGTCATATGAAGGAGAAGCTGAGAAAACGCTGTGTCAAACCCCCTCACGAAAAAGGTTTTTCGTAGACATGTATATGCACGCCGTTTTTCATTTTTGTATTTTGAATAAGTTTAAAACCACCACTACTCCCCCCCCCCCCAAAAAAAAAAAAAATAAAAAAATTCTGGACCCCAATGGTAAATCTTGCATGTAATTAAAAATGTTGATCTTCAGAAAGTTGTTAAGGAAACTGTATTGTGAGGTTATGAAATACATATTCATTTGGTGCTTGTTTACTTGTTAAATATAGAATAAAATTACTTTACATGTGATATTTTTCAAATACACTGAAAAGGTGGGATTAAATAAAAGTGTCTTTTTATTTTGATTTTAAAAAATCGCATGCATACAGTCCTGTATTAAGTTCTGATTGGTTTACTTTCTTTGATTTTAATTATTTTTTGTAACAATTTAAACTCTCATGAAAGGGAATCATCTTAAGAACCATCTATTAGGATATATCAAATTTAAAGCAGACGACCTTCCATGTGCATAGTGCTAGAATATGGACTGTTACTGTACATCCAAAGTATGTTTTACCCAACATCAAATCGCACTAAAACACTATCAAATATACTATAATTGACTATACTTTTTATCCAAGGAAATATTTAGGTGAGTAGGAGGAAAACATCGAGTCATTCCTCTATGAAACAAGGAAACCATAGGAGTAAGACGGCAGAGGGGAGGGGGAATCAAAAGATCTAAAGGCTTCAGATAAGGTACAAATTAAGGAGAAAGTATCACAGTTAATTTGCAATAAATTTAGAGACTGTATTGCGACTAATAAATATAATGACAAAATGTGCATGTTTACCTTATATTCTCTACCCCGTTGTGAAGAATGGGTCCCTGGCACCCCTTGCATGTAGAAAGAGGCGACTAAATGGGGCAACCTGGTTGCCGTGAGTTGTGAACCGTGTTGGTGGAGGAGGGGATCCTGGTGGCTGAGGACTGCAGGTGCTGGGTTCAATGCACCTCATATGACCGACACTCCATTTCGGTCCCATGTTCATCTAGACGGGAGGTCAGGTTTGGCTTGACTTGATCAATTAGCTAGTCATGCTAAGCTGATAATATTTACATGCCTTAGTTTTGATGTTAACAATGTCTTTTTATTACCTCTTTACATTTTTTATGCAAATTACCAATACGTCGAGGTTTTCATGTTGATATATATATATATATATATATATATATATATATATATATATATATATATATATATATATATATATATATATATATATATATATATATATATATATATATATTCAGGTTTATGTTAAACGGTTTACAAATATGAAAACACTGAACCGACAAATATATACATTCTGAGTTTTGCCATACCAACACTACCAACAAATATTAAAGTTAAGCTACATCAAATAAAAATTGAAATATTTGTCCTAAAGCCGCTGCGTTGTTTTAAAAGTCAGCGATTTGGGATGGAAAAACCTATTGTAAAACCTCTGAAACATGTTTCAAGTGTGGTGAACAGAGAGATGGTGGCAAAGGTTGTCTGAAAGACCCCAAAGGCAAAAACTGCAAGGGTGAGCATATAGCTTCCTCTTAATACTCAACATGGAAAAAGAGAAAGAAATGCCAAAAAAAAAAAAAAATTAAAGATTGAAAGAAAAAAATCCTATCCAGAAGCCAAAAACTGTTTACGTGTTCAGATAAGTGTTCCTAAACCAAATTTGACATTATATGCAACTGTTGTAACATCTCTTTGAAAGAATGTCTAGACAGGTATCTGAAAAAAAGATTTCCTTCAGCAGACCTCATTACTCATTATCTGAATTACATTTGTTATCTAATGACAAAATTAATAAATCTACTTCAACACCTACTTCTGCAGGCCCTACAGCCATGCCTGCACCAAAAGCTGCTGCCTTAAATTCAGTAGCTGCAGGTATATCATAATCATCCAGGAGACAAAAAAGATCTCCCTAAAAATACTCAGAAGCAGGGATGGGGAAATCGTAATCAGTAATGGTTATAAGCTGTAATCGATGACAGTTTGCGGTGTAATCATGAGTAATCAGTAATCATCCATTTTTATGATTACATGCAATCGTAATTTAATTGATTACTCTGAAAAAAGTCTTGTAATCATGATCACTTTTTGATTACGTTATGATTACACGATTTAAAAAAGTGCATAGAATCATCGTCTTCTATGACATTCAGTGAATATTTTTCAGCGTGCAAATGTATTTATAATCGAAATTATAGCCTACATATAGCTATATCTTCTTTTATTGCCTTCATAAATGTTCATAATAAGCTCCATTGACCAGGCAGTGAGTGAATCCGCTCATATTATCTATATTCAATGGTCATTAATTTTAAAATACTAAAAGCAGCTTAGCAAATCACCTTGTGTGGCTATATATATATACAGACCCTGAAACGTGCTACTACCCCACACGCACGCTGCACGAACGGTACACGCTCGCTACACGGTTTGCACGAAACGCTGCACGGTTTACACGAAACGCTACACGGTTTGCACGAAACGCTACACGGTTTACACGAAACGCTTTGCACGAAAGGCTGCACGGTTTACACGAAAGCCTGCACGAAACGCTTTGTACACGTTTCTCACACGCTTTGTACACGATTCTCGCACGCTTTGGCCTCGATCTGGATTATCTATTCGGAATCTCTCGGACTTTATTTAAATTATTACGGATTAATCAAAGATTAGTTAAGAATTGCAATCATTCAGTTTAAGATTAAAACTCGCTACACCAGTACTATATTAACAGGTAAAATACTCAATCTTCGGTTGTAATTAATTAATACAGATGTAGTTATCATTGAGTATGTGCCCGCTCGGTGAAATGCTTATCATCGTCTATGTACAAACCTTTTTAAATAGACTCTAAATTACGCACTGAAAAAAATTATTATATTTGTAATTCATAATCTTTTATAGCATCCAATGTTTTTACAATTAGCCTATAGTTTGATATTAAAAAGTCGTTTCATTACTGATAAATAAACTCAGTTATTGATTTGAAGAAAAAAATGATTAAATTGCGTATGGTTTTTGAAAGCGAATCGATTTTCTTTTCTTTCTTTTTCAATTTTTGATTGATTTATTCATTTTTTGATTTATAAAAAAAAATATATATTCATTGGATTAGTTTAGGGTCTGTTTATAATTTGAAAAAGTGACATGTACACTACATTGTGCAGGAAGGGGGGGGGGGGTAGATTACCGAGATCTTGCTGTTGTATCTTCGAATCTGTACACGGCTAAATATAACGGGCACTTGTTTCAGTTAGTATAACATTGGGGGAAATATTATTATAGAAACAGGTGCCCATTCTAAGAAAATAAAAGGATATCCAGAGGGACCAGATACATGTAATTCATTAAATGCACTTTATTCAGAATGATAAATAATCGTTCTCGTTTGAGGCATTGTGTTTATCAAATAAAAACAATATATCCACCACCTTGTAAAATCCTTGATTTCAAACCCCGTCTAGACAATTAAAAAAAAGTAATCAAAAGTCACGGCTTTTAGCAATACATTCAATATACATGTATGTACATGTCCTATGTCCTAAAAACTAAAAATTATGCTCTGTAATTGCGTGATTAATAAAACAACTAATAATTACACTGTACTCAAGATTTATTTCTATATATTTTTTTATTCGCTAATACACTGGCAAATTAATTCACTGTTTACAGACAATCGGATAAATTTAAGAAATAAAATCCACGGACCGTATTTATTTGTACCCATTAAATACTAATAAAACGATTTAATTTCACTAATCAAAATCAATCGTTATTGTCCCGTGTCATCTTAGCTATGATTGACAAGAGATAATAACAGAACAAGTTTTCAGTTCCCGGCACGAGGTGCCCGTGATCGCTGTTGTGAATGACCTTGATCACTGTCGTAAGAAGAGTGTTGTAATGTGTAAAGAAGATTCTAGTATATTTTTAAGGGGTGCATAGGGCGCACCCCGAAAAAAAGCAATAGATTTCTTTAAGAACAAAATTATATATAACACACTTCACAACAAAAGCTCAGTCCCCCCCCCCCCCCCCCGGAAATAATTTACCCTGTATTTGCCGAAGCACGTGAATTATAATTCATTTATGTGACAATTATTAACCAATTGTATGCATAAAAAGACTATAAATGATTCTTCGTTTCAACATTATTTGTAACACAATCTTGTGATATAAGAAAATTATGTTCGTTTATAAAGAAAATGAATTAACTGTGCTCCCCGGCCTAGAATTCCCATACTTCACATTTATAGCAACGCACTAAATTTTGTATTTTATTTTTCACGCCTGCCTTATCTATCTATTATTTTGTATTAATCACCCATATGTTCCTGTAATCTTTATATACCATAATTGTAAAATGGTGAAGAGATTCAAATGAATGAATGAAAAGGACAAGACCGGGTTCTTGGTGAATTTTCTTTTTTAAAAAATGTTTAGTATTGCCCCCTTTAAAAAATGTATTGAATCAAATACCTCTAAATTGATGTACATATAATTAATTACTTTGAACATATTTTATGTCCATCTTTATTTTTTTAAAAAAGGAAGAAAAACAAACAAATATGTAATACATTACCGAGTAATTTTATTTAATTTGTTGTTTCCGTATTTTTATTTTATACCACCGGTAATATATGCGAATAATATTACTTACAAACAACACAGAATGACATGTTGATCCATCAATATCCATATTTAAAATAAAATGACTTCCGAATGAATCCTACACGTTTTTCACACGATTCTTGCACGAAAGTCGCACGTTTCTCACAGGGTTCTTACACGAAAGTCGCACGTTTCTCACACGCTTCTCGCACGCTCGCTACACGGTTTGCACGAAACGCTTTGGAGCTTACACGAAACGCTGCACGGTTTACACGAAACGCTACACGGTTTGCACGAAACGCTGCACGGTTTACACGAAACGCTACACGGTTTGCACGAAACGAAAAGCGCACGAAAGTCACACGCTTTTTTGGGGTAGTAGCACGTTTCAGGGTCTGTATATATATATATATATATATATATATATATATATATATATATATATATATATATATATATATATATATATATATATATATATATATATATATACAAAACAAGTCAATTCACTAGTAATAAAACACAGGTGTGCTTAAGTTGGGTCAGCTTGGGTAATAACAAAAGAGATCTAACAATGCTTGTCCAATCAAAGTGTTAGTTCTAGAAAAACCATCTAATAATTGACAGTTTACTTGAAAGGTTCATCGCTTATATCAGTATGGTCAATGATATATATCGGTTTTCTATTGAATCCCTCTAACTATAATTATGTCTAGTTGGATTGATAAATTGGTTAAATTTGTTTGTTTTTTTCTCAGCAATGACACAGATATTTACTTGCATATAAGAGAGAAACCAGATGATCAGATAAACTATCTCAATCATCTATATAAGGACATGCAACCAAATTTTGTCTGAACTCCTCCTTTTAAATGTAAATAATGATTAAATGTGGTTAAGAAGTGTGTAAAATGAGCATTGATTTTAATATAATTATGATGTTCCGTGAAAAATACAAACCAAATAATTCTTTCCCGAACATTAACAAAGAATTAACAAAAAATTAATGTAATCTAGAGTAATAAGTAATCTTGATTACATGATGGAAAAGTAATCAGATGTAATTGATCACTTTAAAAATGGCTCTAATCAGCTTGTAATCGATTACTTTTAAAATCAAAAGAAATTGTGTTTTTAATCGATTACTTTTGAAAGTAATCGACCCCATCCCTGCGCAGAAGCAGTCGAGCTATCGGTTGCCCAGAGGCCAAAAGAAAGCTATCATTCTACACAATAAATTTGGGGTCTTCGAGGAAATGGACATTACACCATGTTATTCTTCCTTGACAGTCCGTAGTATGTTCCTTCATAAAACTGGAGGGAGGATCATCCTACATTTGTTCAATGGAATTGCCGAGGTTTTAAAGCTAACTTTAACGAATTGTCATTACTTATCGAGGACCATTGTCAGCTACCATATGTGTTTACAAGAAACACAATTAAAAGAAACCGATAATATAAATATTAAAGACTGTTATATATAACCATTATGCTCAGACTGATAAAGCTTTTGATGGTTTTTCTATGGCAAAAATGAGATATATCTATCTTAATTTATGACCTAAGAAAAATCTAATGAAATCAAATGTTGTGGATCCCAAATAAACAAAAGTTCATGATGTAAACAACTCAGTAGACAAAGTACACTATAGTGTCTGTATAGTAATTTTACAAAATTAATCTTTTTTGTTGAGGAATTCTGTATATAACATTTTTCAAGTCAGAAACCCCCTGTAAGCCAATTGATCTTTTCGTGACTGCCTTTCTAAAAAAAGAAATATTTATAATTTTTACTTTCTATTTTCGGCCATTAGTTTTGTTCCAAAAAGTGCCTTAAATCATATGAAAGTTTTGCAAACTCTCTCTCAGACTGAGACCTTTTGATTTTGTTCTCTTTTTTGAAATTCATAAACAAAATTGATCTGAAATAATTTGTGTTATTTTGATAATGATAATAATGCTACATTGTGAAAAACTTATTAGAAAGAAATAGATATTTTTATTACAATTTGACTAATTTTAATCCTGTAGATGTTGTATTAATATTGTATTACATAAACAAGTTTTAAACAGATTCTATAAATTAACAAAGAACGTGTTGAAAACTGTTTTTTTTATGTAATATAATCTAATTTGTCTAACCACAATTCAAGCTTTACCCAGGGTATGACGTCTTCAAAATTTAGTCAATTTTCTCGTGATTTGCATTTTTAAAATGATGGTTTCCGGGGGGAATTTTCCTAAAAAACAAACCAAAAAACAGCCATTAACATTTAATCGATATGTTTTGAATAATAGGATTTTTGTTTTGCTTTTCCGATGATTGCAAGTTGTTAGTGTATTTCAAAAGACCAGATCATCTAAAGAAGCAGCCAAATATATTATGGATGTGCAAAATCAAAGAAGGACAATCAAAAAACAATGGCATGCACACGTTGATAAAAAAGAGTTCAATTGTGAAGTCTGAAGCAAGCTCATATATTAATTTAAAAATTATTATCAATTATTACAGATATATGCTAACGATGTCAATATCATCATCGAAAGATATCGATTTGAGTGATTATTAAAATTGGGAAACTCTTATCACAGATGTCAATTTAAAAAAAAAAAATAACATACATGTACATGTAGACAGAAATAATAATTTTTGTACACCCTTATGTAAGCGTTTAAATGCTGCTAAATATTGAACATTTCTTCATTCGTACATGTTTTCATTTGTTGGTGCGTTATTATATCACGTTGAAGATACAGATTGTACATTTAATGACATTTAATGAATTAAATATATTGATTGTATAGTGACACTAATGATTAACACTACGTTACAACATATTATTGTGTGATTATGTACACTGAACTTTACAATCCCCAAATTTATTCCAGATTAGCTGTTTCCTTTTTCCTTAGTTTGAACTTTACTGAAGAATCTGTATTTTCTGATCCCCCTTCTCCTATCGTACTCCTGACGTTTTCGATGATTTCCTCCCACTCCTTTATACATGCATTATATATATAAACAATTAAAACTGGTTTTAGATTAAAATAAATGTACATTACTAACCGTTGACAATAGCCATGTTTTATATTACAAATGCACATCCTTAAAGTGTTTATTACCGTTTGTGATTTATTGGTTTAAAACAAGTGAACTTTAACATTTTTTCTGAGGGTTAATGCTCTTGATGTTAATTGTCAATCCAATTAAGTAGTGCTGGTCTTAAAATCCAGGGGTTCAGGGGGAGGGTCCGGACTGCCCCCCCCCCGAAGTTTGCAGAGTTATTAAAAGGATATACAAATAACAAATGACTTTGGACACCCCCCCCCCCCTAGAAAACGTGGACCCCACCATCACCACCACAAAATAGGTGTTTTTCACGCTTTGGAAATAGATTTTACGATTTTAATTTTTTTTTCCTGTCAAGAAATTTCTGTGTTTAATACGTATGGGAAGGGAATTAAGTTTGTTTGTTTGTGAGTTTGTTTGTTTGGACGTAAAAGAACAGACAATCCAATCCGTCAATCTATAAATATTTTTCATGATAAGGACAAGGATAACAGCATATTCTATCAGGCATAGAGACAAATAAGGAAACGTTCCCACGATTTTTCTTTAATTTGCAGCTGTGTTCGTGACAGTCCATTATGCATCCATTTTCGAAAAAAAAAACAACTTACATTGGCATTTAGGGATATGATAAAATTTTAATTTGCATGCTTTGGTTCATTATACAAAAAATATACATAAAGGACAATGATATCTGAAATCAAATCAAATTTTGTGAAAGAGAAGTTCACTAAGTGGATTCTCATTGGATGTCAAATACATGTAAAATCTAGAACCTTTAGAGAATTTATTACTCATACTCTAGTGTGTTCCACTATACCAACACCATCACTTCTTCATTATATCTAAAATACCTTAATATCTAGGCTTTCAAACTGGGTTCTACATTATAGATAATTTTTTCCAAACTTTTTGTTTTTATAGGAACCCTTGAGTTCATGTATATAAACACTGCAGCAAATTCAAAGTCTAAGAAAATTTGACCAAGACATAAGAAAGGGATCCAACTGTATCTGTATTTTTCCGTCGATTGCCGCCAATAACCTTATGGTGTAACAAGTTCGGAATCAAATTGTACGGTACACTCGGATAATCTCATAAAAAAAAAATAACGACAATCCCTCTTGCACTTGATAGCAATGACGGAATTAAATTCATATAGTAAATTTGTATGGATTTTGAAACACTGTGTCTTCCATGTTTGTCGCAAGTGGAATAACGTATATCCAAACTGGTTTGAAAATAATAACATGTTAATATTTTTTGCCATTTTCTTTGAAAATAAGAAAAATTGATTGATATTTTCAAAAATGTGGTTGAAGTGGTCATGTGGGACAAACTATAGCCATGGATATTTTGAAATATTCTATTTCTTAGCATGTCGTGACATCTTTACACCTCGAGTTCATAGAGGTTAGTTTTTTTTCCTTCAAATAAATGGAAATTGGCACAATCTTTTTTGTTACACCTGCATGTATCTCTTTTTTCTAACAAGCTAAATATGTTATCAAAAAAAAAACAAAAAACAAAAACAAAACAAAAAAAAAAAAAAAAAAACAAAACAAAACAAACCCCCCCTCCCCCCCAAAAAAAACCAAAAGAAAAAAAAAACAACAACAAAACCTGTTTAACACCTTAGGTTTTTGAGGGGGTTCTCGTATTATAAATGTATACCTTAAATGTATTATTCATCTAACATTGTTTATATTTATTATGAACTTTTTTTTAATAAAAAATATAGTGATTCAAAGCCCTATTCTTAATCAAAGTTATCTTTTTCGTGAATAAAGTTGGATTGTTGGGTTGGGCTATATGAGAAATTGTAGATGTTGATAATTATAGCTGGTATATGATATTTAATTCAACATTGCTAGACAGTGTTAGGCAATGATTTTTATGCCTATTTTGACTACGGACTACTCCCTTTACCTAATTAGTAAAAAAGGCTCATGGCTGATGTAACCGCTCGACAGGGGATGCTTACTTGTTCACAATTTGTTGTTTTTAGGATTTATGAGATTAATCGCTGTTCGTTATCTTCACTATTTTCACTTCAACCGATGATATGAAAAGGTCCATCAAATAAAAATGCATCTTTTGAAGAAAAAAAAAAGAAAAAGAAAAAAGACATTAAACAGTGATAAATGAAAACTATCTTGCTGCTTATGAGCTTTAGTTTAATTGCTGGCTTGTGTTCATTCCAACATTTTTGTTATTTTATTTTCGAATCTTCACAGTAGAACATAGTTCATAATATAAGGATGTATTCTTAGGGTTAAAAGCGCTTATTATTCGAATGACTAAATTTTTATTGCAAAGAAGTTGAATTAATTCTTCTAAACATTTTATGTTTTAGAGGTCCGTGTCTTCTCTGCTTTTGATTTGTATTGTTTGAATAGTCTTGTGAGCTTGAATACTGTTCGTTATCTCCATATTTCATTCTACTGTCATTTATGCATTTTTTTTAGAATCAGAATTCAATAATACAAACATGACAACTTATTAGAGTGATATTATAATGTATATACCCGGTTAGAAGTTTACATCCAGGGTATCTTTTATTTGCCTGATGGACTGAATATTTTTTATTGAACTAATACATATTTAATTTGTTTGCAGATGATATGTAAAAAAAAATGCATGTGTTTTTACTGGAAACATTCATGCTTAGAATGATACACACAAATATAAATATTTACATTCCACACGAGACTACAAGGAGTGATCAACAGTTCGCGAACTAAGTGTATTACTGCAATAAAAGAAATAAAATTAGATTTCAGTGTTTACTGTAAACCAAGTATTATTCGCGTCAACTTTTATTCGAGATTTGTTCGTTTGAAATCAATCCGCGACGATTAATTTTCGCGACAGAGGAAACCTTCTCTACAAAAACAAAGCAAAATAAATGGTTGGCGGCGATTAATATTCGCGAGTTAAAGTAGGTCGCGAAACTCGCGAATATTTCTCGCACGTGAATAAAAGATGGTTTACAGTATAATGTTTTAAAGTAGTCCTCTCCGATTTTAATACACATCTGCCGCCTTTCTGCCCACGCGCGAATCACGTGATCCAGGCAGTCATGTGACATGTTCCGTAGCGTTCTGTTCACAAAACTTAAGGAAGCTCTAAATACTGCACACTAAAGAGTTTTACTTATAGGATAATTTTATGCAGTTAGAGTGATCTGCCCTTAGAAGTAAGATTAGAAAAATGGTTATTTACACTTAATCACACAATTTGTTATAGATTAAAATATTCTTAGCATTATAATAGCCCAAGAATAAATAAGTGAATTCATTATTTCCATTAATTTTCCCGATGTAAGTAAACAACAGTGATTCTTTTCACGAATAATCTATTGTCTTTGAACATTTTTCCTGCAGAAATAAGGCAGGTACCCTATGATGAAATTGAACTAAACAGTCTCAATATGCATATCTTTATATGACGTATTTTTCTCCAAGTCCAAAAAGCATTTTTTGTTAGTCTTTAGAGCTTCCTTAAAAGATTTTTCTGAGTCTTATATTTCTTACCATGCAGGTATTTTTTATAACACGAATAGTATATTTGTCACAAATGGCCAAAATATCAGCAATAGGATGGGTGGATAAGGATACATGTATCTTTTCCTAGAATGAGCATGGTGACCATCATAACCCGACTCCTTTGTCTTGGGTGCGTCGTTTATCCATTGTGAGCGCTTTTTTTTAATCTGATATGTTCAAAGTCTAAAGTAAACGAGGTTTTAATAATTATATTATTGTTAAGATATTCAACTATTTTTCCAACTGTAACTTGGCCATCTTTCACAACAAACTGCTCAACTAAGGCCACATCTCTTCCCCAGCTTACTTTCACTGGGCACCAGAACAAACATCAATTTTAACCATCTCCCTTTCTTCACTACAACAATCAATCCAATTAATGATTGAACTTCAGGCAATTCTTTTGTCTTCAGAAACCTTATACAAATTATTAAATGCTGCTGCAAAGGAATTTCTAAGATATACGTTAAACTTTACAGCCGTTCATTGCTCGAGTACGACTGAGTCAACCATTGTTTGTCACAAGTCATCTACATATTGACGCCATCTTTACATTGTGACGTCACAAACATGGAGAAAACATAACGTATCATATGCTATTTATAGAACATGTTTATGACTATATGTGTGCCAAATTTCATTTAATCTGAATTGTGTTTTAGTAAATATAGATCGAGATTGTTGGCGAACTTTTTGATCACCCCTCGTACATCTTTCAAAAAAAATAATTCAATGCTTAAATAAATTCATCCCATTTGAATCGGAAAGCACTATTCAGTAGCTAGCCAACACAAGAAAACAGATTGTCTTATTTTTATTGCTATATTTCTCAGATAGCATCGTTTGAAAATCCATTTTAATCCTGTTATTTATATGATGTTTCTAATCGTTATGTGTGAGGCAGTTTTCAATTAAGTAAAGAAAAGCTATTAACAATGCATCAAGATTCGATTAGAAACAGCATTTCTATGATAAAAAAATGAAATCAAAAACATACTTATCATAGGCTTAGATTTAATGGCATGACATGTGCTCCTTCAGACATTTCCTGATTGTTCTAGTGCTTTGGTCGTTCTGTGTGTATCAAACAAATATGATAAATGAAATTAAAGGTTATATGCGCTGATGTATAAAACGAAAGATATTTTTTTAAATTGGTTCATGGATTTTAAAATTTTAAAATCCGTTTGGACGAGGAAAAAATAGAAAAAAATTCAAAAAAATTAAGTTATAGAAATGAAGAACTTCATATCAGTTCTGTGTTTTATTATCAATTTATTAGACAATTATTTTCGTTTGCCCCCACTTTCAATGCATTCCTGCATGCTGGATGCTTCCCAGCAGTGTAGCAACCTCTAATGATAAAACGCCGCTTAATGATACAAATAGCATTAAGCGTTGCAATTGCAACGCTTAATGCCATAAATTATTGCATTAATAGCTGACATTCTCAACCGCTAATGCTAAATCGCCGCTTAGTGATAGAATTATATCATTAAGCATCACAAATGCAGAGTAACACTGACGCTTAATGAAACAAGCAAATATCGACATAGTCGACGACTAATGATACACACTAGTGTATCATTAAGCGTTGCAGTTTCAACCTTAAATGATATAAAATTTAGAAATGGTTTGTCATATCTAAAAGAAACACACATCCACCTTTCCTGAACCATGAGATATCACTTGCCAAAACATTTATATATGCCCTTGCGCTATATAAATGGTAAATATTGGAGTTTTACTATGTTTTCTACCTAGTCAAGGGAACTTCTTTAAGCTCCGGATGTTTAAAAGACAGACAGTCAGATAGCTGAGAGAAAGAGATACAGACAAAGAGATCAATAAAATGATATTCAAATCTTTTTAAAAGAACCAATTTTTTTTACTGAAAATACAGAAACAAGCAAATTCCTTTTAAATTGATACAACGATTTGAATAGTCAACCTAAAATATATATAATATATTTGAATATTTTTTTATCGAAACTTTGTATTTTAGATTTGATACAGCTTAACACATGTCACTGTTAACGTTTCAGATATACATATCGAGAAATAAATTTATAATTTTCACTATTGTATTTCAAATCTGCTCCATTTCCTGTTTGTATACAGGGTTAAAACGTAACAATGAGATAATGTTGTGCAAGAGGAAATATTTGCGAAACAAGTATTGAAGAATACAGTGTATAAATTCCACTTTTTCTGGGACTGAAAAGAATGGACCCGAAGCGAAATTAATAATCCTAATCCTATAAAATAAATGTATTCTTTGTCCACTTCATACTTCGTGTGTGTGGTACGCATTGTAATCTTTTATTGTGTGTCATACCAATCCATTCTTATGCTAACTGTTACATGGTACTTTTAAATGTTTCATCATTATCATCAGTGGTGGATCTAAGAATGGACTAATAAATAATAAAGATGATTATAAAGATTTCAGTTTGCTTTACTTTAAGTCTTGGTTACAACTATTAAGAGATTTACATGATTTATAGCCAGTGTTTGCAGGCTGGGTGAAAATATTTCTTTTAGTCATAAATCAATGACATCAACAGAGTTAAAATGGTCGGTTTTTAAACCAGATATCTTCTAGTTCAGACCAATAATTATCAGTCGCCTGTAGACATATCCATGCATGATGCCAATCCGAGGAAGCAATTATTCTTTTGATCTCTAAAACCAGTCCAATAGACGAACCCGCAAGTCTCATGAGTCTTCTAACACTTATGGTTGATGGTATATTTGTTAAAAGACTTGGTGAAATATATACTCTTGGGCCTGGTTTAGCATCAATGATTGAACGAAACAATCCATTAACGTTCCTGATACGAAACCTAGAATTGGGATCCATTTCCAAAACGAATAGGAATATTTTACTCCAAATTTCCCGAGGTAGGCACAATGACTTATCTCTTTCAAGACTATTGCAATAAGGAGGCGTGTTTTTTTGCAACTTCTTGACAGGACTGCTACAGTTGTTAAGAGTGTCCTCGTTTAGCTTGTCATCAGGATAAGTACAGGTGGGAGGTGTTTTTTCGCCAAGATTGTCGACTAGACCGCCGCTGTTTAGAGGTAAGTCTTCTGCTGACAAGTCGACAGGAATGTTACAGTTGGGATGCTTGTCTTCGTTCAAGTTGTCGACTTGAATACTACAGGTTGGAGACATATCCTCGTCGAAGTCGTCGATAGATATGCTACAGTTAAAAACCGTGTCTTCTTCCAACACGTCCACAGGAATTCTACAGTGTAATGGTGTGTCTTCTTGCAACTCATAAACAGGACTGTTACGGCTGGGAGGCGAATCTTCCTCCAAGTTGTTGACAGGTGAAAAGTCTCGAGATGCCTCATCAAAAGATTCAATATTTTGCAAAATATAAGAGACTTTGTCATGATGTACCCTAATGCTTACGTAATGCTCTCCCCGTCCCTCGGGGAAATATTCCAGACAGAGCAATGTTGGGTTTGAATCATATTTTCCGTCATTGGATATTATTCTACAATGACTCAAACCGTCTGATGAAACAATTAAGAACTGTAAATTGAGCTCTCGAGCCAATGCTTGCAAAGTTAGGTTATCTCCATACTCCCCATCGTTTGACATATTTCTAATATATTCTGAAAAGCTATGGCAAACGTAAGATTTATAGAATTCTTCGTTTTTCTTTAAATGATTCACAGCCTTTTTTCTAATGATAGAAGCTGTGGTGTAAATGCCAGTCATGGATAACTGGTGAACAACTGCTTCAAACTGGCAGTTACCATCACCAGGAGAGTCAAACAAAACGTTGACAAACTTATTTTTAATCAAATCAAGAGCTTTCAGTCTGTCTCTATGTGACAAAGGAATGAGATATTTCTTCTTGTGTTTCTTGTTTCTTGTATTCATTTCACAGGTACTTGTAGACAGGACCCCACCCCCCACCCCCGAATATACGCGCTGGGTCAAAAAATATGTTTGTATTAAAAATAAGTTTGTCAACGTTTTGTTTGACCCTCCTGGTGATGGTAACTGCCAGTTTGAAGCAGTTGTTCACCAGTTATCCATGACTGGCATTTACACCACAGCTTCTATCATTAGAAAAAAAGCTGTGAATCATTTAAAGAAAAACGAAGAATTCTATAAATCTTACGTTTGCCATAGCTTTTCAGAATATATTAGAAATATGTCAAACGATGGGGAGTATGGAGATAACCTAACTTTGCAAGCATTGGCTCGAGAGCTCAATTTACAGTTCTTAATTGTTTCATCAGACGGTTTGAGTCATTGTAGAATAATATCCAATGACGGAAAATATGATTCAAACCTAACATTGCTCTGTCTGGAATATTTCCCCGAGGGACGGGGAGAGCATTACGTAAGCATTAGGGTACATCATGACAAAGTCTCTTATATTTTGCAAAATATTGAATCTTTTGATGAGGCATCTCGAGACTTTTCACCTGTCAACAATTTGGAGGAAGATTCGCCTCCCAGCCGTAACAATCCTGTTTATGAGTTGCAAGAAGACACACCATTACATTGTAGAATTCCTGTGGACGTGTTGGAAGAAGACACGGTTTTTAACTGTAGCATATCTATCGACGACTTCGACGAGGATATGTCTCCAACCTGTAGTATTCAAGTCGACAACTTGAACGAAGACAAGCATCCCAACTGTAACATTCCTGTCGACTTGTCAGCAGAAGACTTACCTCTAAACAGCGGCGGTCTAGTCGACAATCTTGGCGAAAAAACACCTCCCACCTGTACTTATCCTGATGACAAGCTAAACGAGGACACTCTTAACAACTGTAGCAGTCCTGTCAAGAAGTTGCAAAAAAACACGCCTCCTTATTGCAATAGTCTTGAAAGAGATAAGTCATTGTGCCTACCTCGGGAAATTTGGAGTAAAATATTCCTATTCGTTTTGGAAATGGATCCCAATTCTAGGTTTCGTATCAGGAACGTTAATGGATTGTTTCGTTCAATCATTGATGCTAAACCAGGCCCAAGAGTATATATTTCACCAAGTCTTTTAACAAATATACCATCAACCATAAGTGTTAGAAGACTCATGAGACTTGCGGGTTCGTCTATTGGACTGGTTTTAGAGATCAAAAGAATAATTGCTTCCTCGGATTGGCATCATGCATGGATATGTCTACAGGCGACTGATAATTATTGGTCTGAACTAGAAGATATCTGGTTTAAAAACCGACCATTTTAACTCTGTTGATGTCATTGATTTATGACTAAAAGAAATATTTTCACCCAGCCTGCAAACACTGGCTATAAATCATGTAAATCTCTTAATAGTTGTAACCAAGACTTAAAGTAAAGCAAACTGAAATCTTTATAATCATCTTTATTATTTATTAGTCCATTCTTAGATCCACCACTGATGATAATGATGAAACATTTAAAAGTACCATGTAACAGTTAGCATAAGAATGGATTGGTATGACACACAATAAAAGATTACAATGCGTACCACACACACGAAGTATGAAGTGGACAAAGAATACATTTATTTTATAGGATTAGGATTATTAATTTCGCTTCGGGTCCATTCTTTTCAGTCCCAGAAAAAGTGGAATTTATACACTGTATTCTTCAATATTTGTTTCGCAAATATTTCCTCTTGCACAACATTATTGTTACGTTTTAACCCTGTATACAAACAGGTTTCCCACATGACCACAAGTTCATTGTTGAATTATAAATGATCGACGTGATTCACAATGACGTCATAAGTAGTTCAACAACAAGTTCAACAAATTCCAAAATAAACCACCGAGGTCTGACAATTTAATCGTTTCATGAGCTAAAAACTATACTTTGCAAATATTTGCTAAAAATCAGTCACAAGTATTCCTATAAGTACCGTTTGTACTCGACTATAAATCGTCTATGGGGGGGGGGGGTAAATTTTAGTCCAAAACTCCATATCCGACCAGTAATAAGGCACATGTATTATTTTTAAACATCAAAAGGGATAAAAATACGATTGGTACATGATTATATTTCAACAAGAAGCTCCTCGGCCCAGGCTTTATGAGATTTGATGACATGAAAAACCCATATTTATATTTTGATATAAATTCAAAAACTACTAAATATAAATACTGATAAATACTGATACTAAAATAATCATGCAACAGTAATGTATTCAAGTAACTCTGATCACGAATAAAGGATAAATGAACCTTTTTTTCTCAAAACAATGTATATTATTCAATGTATTACATTGTATTTTTTGTGTTATGTATCCTTAAACATAAGTTGTCAATATTGATGTCTCTCTTTTTCGAAATTTGGAGAAATGGAGCAGATTAGAAATAAAATAGTGAAAATTATAAATTTATTTCTCGATATGTATATCTGAAACGTTAACAGTGACATGTGTTAAGCTGTATCAAATCTAAAATACAAAGTTTCGATAAAAAATATTCAAATATATTATATATATTTTAGGTTGACTATTCAAATCGTTGTATCAATTTAAAAGGAATTTGCTTGTTTCTATATTTTCAGTAAAAAAATTGGTTCTTTTAAAAGGATTTAAATATCATTTTATTGATCTCTTTGTCTGTATCTCTTTCTCTCAGCTATCTGACTGTCTGTCTTTTAAACATCCGGAGCTTAAAGAAGTTCCCTTGACTAGGTAGAAAACAGTAAAGCTCCAATAATTACCATTTATATAGCGCAAGGGCATATATAAATGTTTTGGCAAGTGATATCTCATAGTTCAGGAAAGGTGGATGTGTGTTTCTCTTAGATATGGCAAACCATTTCTAAATTTTATATCATTTAAGATTGCAACTGCAACGCTTGATGATACACTAGTGTGTATCATTAGTCGTCGATTATGTCGATATTTGCTTGTTTCATTAAGCGTCAGTGTTACTCTGCATTTGTGACGCTTAATGATGTAATTCTATCATTAAGCGGCGATTTAGCATTAGCGGTTGAGAATGTCAGCTATTAATGCAATAATTTATGGCATTAAGCGTTGCAATTGCAACGCTTAATGCTATTTGTATCATTAAGCGGCGTTTTATCATTAGAGGTTGCTACACAGCAGTAATGCATGTATTGCAAACTGGCCAGCCAGAGAATTGGAAACTTTTGCTTTTTCTCCAGCACAGAGGGGTAATCGTCGTCGAGTTCAGAGTGGTTTTACATGTATTTAATAATAATAATTTTTAAAAAATCAAACAAATAAGCAATATACTCTCTTACAACTAATGTCTTGCAAAATAGCTTCAAAAAGGTGGTGAGCTACGAGTGTAAACTAGTTCATAATATCTATTGTCACACAGGTATTTAATCAAATCATGTAAAATTTCATTGAAATACATGAGTCTTGGCAAGTGGCTATACGAGGCGGACGACCTAATGAGGACATCAAAAACATTGTGAATCGACACAACTAGCTCAATATCAACCTGAATAAATTTAGTGTTAAAACAAGCCAACACTTCAACAGGTGTGTCTGGTTTTCTTTGCAGTTTTCAATGTTGATGCAAATATTTTTTTTTTTTTACAACAACGGCATCATACTTTCGATATGTTCTTTGGTAATATCTCCGATTTTCTATTTATGCGTCGATTTAACGATTGCAGTGCATGATTTCGATGGAACGATATGTTGAAAATGAATTTATAATCTCATTCCTCCATCATTCCATGTGTGTTTTTAACAAAGGTGCGCTAAAATTATTATGTTTACGATGCAGAAAGAAACGTTCTGTGACTTCGGTGTTTAAGAATTAAATGGAATAGCATTGCTCCGTCTTATCATTTCATGTTAAAAGGTTTCCATCATGAGAAATTGAAAGCAAATCAAAAATCTTCAGAGACTGCTTACGCTTTTTTAAATAATTTGATTGTGGATTTCTTTTTTATAAAACCAGGAAATGGGGTCCAATTTTCCGTCATTATTTTCGTCCTATTAAAGACGTACAACACACTGGGGGAGATAACTCTTGCGATTTCAATAAAACGTTTAACATAACGTTAAATTTGACGTTAATTACGAAGCGTCAAAATGACGAGCTATACGTTCCCGATGTAATTAATGTAAAAAAAAAAAATAGAAAAGAGGTTTTTATTGTGGTTTCTTTAGGAATACCAAATCCTATCCTTGATTATTTGCGCAATTGCAATTTAGATAATTAATTCTTTAATATTGTATTTATGATATACACAAAGGCATTTTTTAAATCTAAAAATGTTAATGCTACTCTACATTGCTTTTTCCCGTTACAATCGGCCGCATAACATTGAGAATAAATATTACCGGTATGTCTAAATATTATCATATTACGAAAATAAACATTTTCTTGCTTTTCTTTTCTTTGAAAAAAAAAACATTAAAAAGAGTAACCGTTTTCAGAAGGCCACTGATCAAAGAAAAACAACTCTAAAAATGTAGCAGGTGTATGTCTTTCCTCCCCTTAGCTGTGTTATTTCTCCTGTTTTATTATGTTTTTTCCCCTCACAAATACGCAGATACATTTACAGTGTGTTCCAAGGAACACAAGAACTGAAAGTCAAAGTTTATACAAATTAAAGTAAGTATCAAAAGTGAAAAATTATTTACTGAAATTAATACAACGGTTGCACCCCACTGAGAAAATCTTTTACTGTAAACATGCAGTTTCAGTTCGCATTTCCTCGAATAAAAACAAAACGATTGATACCAATGTTAAGGATACCATTGTAGATGATTCAGGCACATGAATAATTTTAATATTGATAAATAATTTACAATTGGTACAATTGAAGTTAATATGGACGACTAAATCATTTCCATTTTATTTATTGAAACAACAGAAGGATACAATATCCGGGGGGGGGGGGGGGGGAGTGGCACCCCTCTCGTTTGAAAACAGAAATAATTCAAAACCTATATGTACATATATTTCATTTTCATCACAAGAGAGTTGTACATACACCACTGTTGGTTCACTTAAAAAATAATATTCAATGCAAGTAGAAGTCATATAAAGGTTTGAAACTGCACCTGTGTGCATGAACTCCAAACCGGACACGTGGTCATAAAATCCTTAGAAAAATAGTTTTACTACATATAAATAAATACATTACTTTAGGAGTTCAATATGCCAATTATATAAATTATGCAGACGTAACCGATGTTTTTTTCCTTCAAATCTAATGTCCTGCATTGCAGATAAGAATGGAGGAGGGGTGTCTTAAAATTTCAGAAATTGCTTATTCATCTTCATTTAAATGCAGATGTAAAGTTTTATATTTGTGATAAATATAATGTACATTACATTTTTTAAGTAAAAGATATTTTCCAGCTAGGAATTTTTAGTTGTATTTGTAGAATCATAGCATTGCTTTCGTCCCAAGTCTGAAAGACGCTGTGAGAAAAGTAACTTACGGAGAGAGGGGGAGGGGAGATTTTACGCTATAAATCCAAAACGCGTCGTTTAAAAAATTTTCAAAAAATTATTAAGAACATTTTGATCACCAGTTACAAGAAGTAATTATTTTTTCAAAATTAAACAACAGATTTTTTCATAAAAAAATATATCATTTGAAAATCACGCATTTTTCAATGCAAAAATGAACCATAGTTTTTCAGTATAAATTCTTCAAAATCGTTTTTCTCGAAGTGTACCTGTACAAAATTACTTTGTTTGTGTGTTTAATAGTTAAACGAACGATTCAGAAAATTTTGACACCTAGGCTAACCTTTAATATTTTAAAATAAGGGAGTTTATAGTTACAAGTTGGTTGAAATTTTTTTGTACTCGTGATCAGCCAAAGGGGGGTAACTTTAGGATCTTCCTGTCCAAATTCGGCTCGAACGATTTTGACCAAAATGTACATACACATAGTAGATATTGTCATGTAGAAATCATTTACAAAAGATTTGATATTCGTTCATGTATTACACTTTTGACTTAGAAGATGGGTGAACATGACGAGCGAAAAGCCTATAGTGTGACAAACATGAAGGTGAAAAATTAAATCTCAATTATATCAAAATTTTCCTTGATATTTCATTTAACATTAAAATAAACTTTATGTAAAATCTCTACAATTTGCAAAAATCCCACAAAGATTGAGATCATTTGCTTATGAAATATTGTACACACACTAAAGAGGGCAAAAAGAGTCATTTTCTCATACTATAACACTATTTTTCGATATGAGTGGGTCTTCGCTCCATTATTTTGAAAGTAAATCCTCGAAATTTGCATGAAAATATACATTTTTTGGTTTCCAAAAATATGGAGCAAAGACCCACTATACCTTAAAAATACACTTTTATGACATATCGTTCGCATCTTTTCGAGAAATACTTGAAGTTCATTTAGTCAAGGGTCATATCACAGACATGATTTAAATGCCACTATTCATCAAGACTTGTGTAGTCTAGTGGTTAGCGTGCTCGTCTCGAAAGAAAATGATACTCAGAATTTTTATTGCTAGGGTTCAAACCCCACGAATACAACATTATTTTTTTAATAAAAGAATAAATTTTGCGGTGAAAATTTTCCTCAGAAAAGTTTTGTTTATCATAATTTCATAAATTTCAATAATGAGAACTTTACTCTAAATACTGAATTCACAAACTGAACATGATTTTTATATATCTGAAGCTATAGGCTTTCTGCACGCTATGTTCGCCCATCTCCTTTAATCCTGAAGACGTAGTATATATATTGTATTATATAAATAAAATCAAGTTTTAAACAGATTCTATAAATCAACAAAAATTATTTTTAAAAAATAATACAGATAGACAATCACAAAACGATGACATGCACACATTGATAAAAATTGATAAAGTTGTAGGTCAAAACAAGTTCATGTATCAATTCAAAAATTCAATTATTACAAATATGTGCTATCAATAATATCATCGAAAGATATCGATTTCATTGATTATTATCATTGGAAAACTCTTTTCCCTGGCGTTAATTTCTAAAATTACATAAACAGGAAATAATGAATTTTTTTACATCCTGAAGTAAAGTTTGAAATGCTGCAGACATTAAACATTTTATATTTTTTTTATATGTTTTCCTTTGCTAGTGTGTTAAAACATAACTTATTGAGGATAATGACTGATTGATTGTATTTTGTTTAACGTCCCTCTCGAGAATTTTTCACTCATATGGAGACGCCACCACTTGCCGGTGGAAAGCTGCAAATTTTGTCCTATACTCGGCACTTACGGCCATTGAGTAGTGAGGGATCTTTTTCGTTTCAGCACCCACTGCGACACGGGACCTCGGTTTATACGGTCTCATCCGAAGGATCGGTCTTCACGTCCCACAGTGGGATTCAAACCCGCGACGTAAGGATCAACTCCTTACTTCGCGACTCTGGAGCAGACGCTCTAACCACTGCGCCACGCGGGCGACTATTGAGGATAAAGATCGTATACTAAAAAATAGCTATTTTGATTGTGCAGTGCCAGTTAGATTTGATGCCATTTGTGAACAATACATGTATCACTTTTTATGGACACTGCAAGTAGAATAGCTCCTTCTTGACAGAACATTGACGCTGATAAATAGATATATGTAAATTTACTTTAAGCTAGGCATTTGTTCGAGCACATTATCCTTAGGTAACAACTATGTTGAAAATACCAAATTAGAATCAATTGTGCATCCTCATATTAATTAATTTTTTTTGTCATATTATTAGCAGTTCTTAATATATCTTCATTTAAATTCAATAACGTATTGTCTGAAAACAATAGACATTTATTTATTAGGACATACACACATGTACATATAATATTGTATGATCTTTTCTCAACAGGTAATTTAATATGATGTATTATATCACTAAAAGGAGGAATTTTCTTTCATCAACTATATTAATTTAGTTGAAACCTTTTAACTACAGGGTAACTACATTTTCCCATATAGTAGCCAGAGTTATCTGTTTTCATGTATACGCAGGTGAGTTAAGGCTAAGTATAGGTATTTCTATGCAAATAATCTGATTAAAATGCATAAGGACTATATCTATTCTACAGAGAAAGTTAAAACTTATCGTCTAATACATACTTGGTACCCACGACTTGAGATAGCCAGTACACATTATGACGTCATATTATGACGTCATTGTTCTTTACTACACAAGATTATAATGGATATCAACAAAAATGCTTCGGCGCAAGGGCATGCTCTCTTTGATTTAACCGAAACAAAGTATAATTAGAAGCAAAATATTTCAAAGTTTGCTAGTATTGCTGCACAAATATCAACAGCTCAGTTGTATAATTTCTTTTTGTCAAGTTTCAAGTTGTATGAGGGTAAAAATGTAAAGTCCGATATAAGTTTCCTCAAATTCTAATCAAATGAGGAAACGCCTAGGATTTGTGCAGCAGTTTTATTAATCTATAGAATATTCTTCTTAACATTATACATTTTTTATGTAAAAATAAATAGGGCAATCCCTTGCGCCGAAGCTGTTTTGTTGATGTGTTTTATTACCTCTAGTAGGTAAGATCAGTGACGTCATAATATGACGTCATAATGTGTACTGGCTATAACATATCGTGGGTACTAAGTATGCATAAGAAAATAAATCAACACTTTCTCTGAATAATAAATATACCTCTTATGCGTTTTTATTAGCTCATTTGCATAGAAACGCCTATACCTAGCCTTAACTCACATGCGTAATGTAGCATATAAATGTGTGCTGCATTTGCGGTCCTTTCGATGAAAGCAATATGTTTATTTCTTAAGCACTGGCCTGAAAGCTATTTTTTTTAAGTAGTAAAATAATTTTGAGGGTGTTTTAATTTAAAAGTTTACTTTATTTCCAAAGTCACAGGGAAGTTATGAAAATTCTCTATTGACTTCCTCAGTGGTGTTAGCAAACAAGGCCGTACATGTAAAGAACATTTTATTAAGGTAATTCTCACGCCATTCTTTTGAACAAATTAAGATTCAAATATAAAAATATTAAGGGAAATCGTCGTTGGGCTATATGTTAATTATATGCTCTTTAAAACAGAAGCAAAGTCGTTATACCAAGTAGGTAATGAGGAAAGCCTCCCTACAACCCGAACTTATCCTGAGTTATTCACGAATTGACCCACCAAATTAAAGTCGATATGTAAGAATATGGTTATAATTTTGATTTAATTAACTAGTGTGATTTAAAATTAAAGAAAAAACAAGATGTGTTTGTGAAACACTGATGCCCCCGTATGGCAACTTATATCGAAGGTTAAACTTTCTCAAATGCAAATCAAATGTGTTGGTACCCAAAGTAAGGTCTTGTCTTGAGGAATATACCTGTGAAATATGAAAGCCCCAGTAGCAAGTGGAAAAGGTTAATGTTTTTCAAAAGTATGTCAAACATCAAGGTCAAATGGTAAAATTAATGGTGCCCAAGGAAAGGCCTTCTCCCAAGAAATACACAGGTGAAATATGAAAGCCCTAGCACAAACCATTCAAAAGTTATGGCCAAGGTTAAAGTTTTTCAGAAAAAGGTCAAACTCCAAGGTCAAGGTCAAAGGATCAAAGTGTTGGTATTCAAAGGTCTTGGCACAAGGATTACACATGCGAAATATGAAAGCCCTAGCACCAACCGTTCAAAAGTTATGGCCAAGGTTAAAGTTTTTTCAAAAGTAGGTCAAACTTCTAGGTCAAGGTCAAAGAATCAAAGCTGTTGAAATCCAAAGGAAGGTCTTGCCACAAGGATTACACATGTGAAGGATGAAAGCCTTAGCTCTAACAGTTCAAAAGTTATGGCCAAGTTAAAGTTTGGTAAAATTTTGCAAAACTGGGTCAAACTCCAAGGTCAAAAGGTCAAATATGGTGGTACACAAAGAATGATCTTGTCACAAGAAATACACATGTGAAATATGAAAGCCATAGCTCCAACCAATCAAAAATTATGGGCAAGGTTAAAGTTTTTGCAGACAAACAGACAGCTAGACAGACAGACAGACGGACGGTAAGGACAAAAACTATATACCCCCGAATCAACGATACGGGGGCATAAAAATGTTAAAACCCAAATTTATTTTTTCATTCGCATTCTTTCCATGGAATAGACTTTAGCTAGGTCTATGTATATCAATGAAATTTGACATGTTTCACTGAAAGCATTATTTGTTGGAAAAAATTGTAGGCATTCAATTTAAAAAAAAAATCACTTTCACCGTCGATAATTCCTGTCTTCGAAAGCTAGCACTTAATTGACATGCACTTGTTTCATTTTTTCCTCCTGTATAATAAGTTGGTTTTTATTCGGAAATATGAAAAATTGTTCTGTTCTTCATTTAACTAGTCAAACATATTTTTGTGTCACCTGCAGAGCAGAGCGACACTTAGAGATAACTTCACCTGGCGTCTGTCTGCCTGTCCGTCCTTCCATCTGTCACTATATCTCGAGAACTGTAAGACGCAAGGATTTGAAATTCTGCACATATATTGCTTGTCCTTATAAATTTTGTAAAACACCATGGTTACACACTTCTTGACCTTTGAACTTGACTTTTGACCTACTTTTCATAATAGTATATAGAACATATATACAGCTTATTTTTTACATTCAAGAGGTAAGTCTGTACTGTTTAGCATGTGTACTGTTTGTCAAAATATATTATTAAAAATACCAGCGTGACAGTCTACCTTGCCTTGACCTTTGACCTCTTTTGCAAAAGTTCTGCGAACAGTTAATTTAAAAAACTGTCTTTTGAACTTTGAGAGGCAGTCTCGATACATGTACCAAGAAAAACCCAGGTGATGATCATGATGGTCTGCATGGTGAGTGAATCTAAACGCAACCTGAATGATTGTCTTGGCCAACAAGCATCTTGTGCCAAACTTCTGAACAGGTTCAACACATTTATCATTAGAATCGTAGCTAACATTTGTGTTTTCGGGAGATAGGAACATATAAATTTAGTCGGCTCTTGGATAAGATAGATCGTGGATAATGTGAAACTTACCAGGCTCAGATTTCGGAACAACCCCAAGTGGGAAGGATTTAATACTGAAAAAGGTGTTACATGTATTCTGAAGTGACCATGTAACCTACCTTTTTGTAAGCCTTCTTGAATGAAAGAGTATGATATCTGGATGCTTGGCACAGCTCGTGCTTTTAAGAGATTTTACTAGAAGAACCTTGAAACCTAAATGACAACCCTCTGAAAAAACCCTTGTACTAACTTTGAGCGGACATGTGTGTCAAAGCCGGACAGGAGGGAATTAAGGTGTTTTTTTTTTTTAGATATATTGCTGCAGATGTGGTGTTAGTTGATGTAAGTAAGCGCCTTGCAAGTGAACTTTGGGTGGGATCCTCTGCATTGTTAGCAGATTGTGGATATTGACAAGTAAAAGCTTTACAATCATTATTAACATTAAATCGAATGCTCACTGTCGTTTCTTCATACTAATTGTTTAATTCAGTATTTATACACTAAATTGTCGACGGATTTTTCAGTATGCCCGATCATGACAAGGAGCACATGGCACCTGACCCCACCTCTGATGCTTTCAGAGATCCGTTTTTTCTCTGCTCCCGTTTTGTATTGTTTCAATGGACTACTGAGCTTGACTACTGTTCGTTATCTCCATATATCTCTAGATATATTGAATATCTTGAATAATAAAGCTGCTCCAAATATGAAAACATAGGAACAAATTAATGGTTTTAAATGAATTGAAACCAAACTTTATGTTGGCCTTAATTAACGTCAATGCACAATCACTGGATTCATAATACTTCTCCAATATTTCCGCAGGGGCAAAGGGGATCTCTGTGCTTTAAATACTTCAGATGGGGGTTATCAACGTGGGCACCGTCCCTTGCTAGTATTGGGATCCACCCCTGCCATGCTCTGTAATAAGGCCTCTCGGTTTTCCAAGCACATGTACGTTAAAAACTTGCTTGGCTTGAATATCACTACTTCAGAGACGTAAGTCGGTGAATGGAACCGGTTGAACAAAGAAAGTGGTGTTATTTCAAGGAGACTATTTGGTTCACAACGATAAATTTGTTTTTAATTTTTACCGCACTAAACAGGCGTTGGAAAAAATGGCGCAACAAAAACAAAGATTTTGATTAGTTTAAAAATCCCTAATTATCCGACGGTGTAAACTTTAACATATTTCTCATAGCGGCAAAAACTGTATTATTTTGGATAACATCTTTCCTTTTGCTGCGCTGGTTAGCAAACGCATTGATGCATTGATATACATTGGTATTTCTTAAAGAAACCACTTTTAAAATCTGAATTTTTTATTTGGGATTTCCAGTGGCTCAGAAGTTTTTCCATGTTTACGAATAGAATTATTGATACGATTTTAGAAATTATCCACACCTTCATTCATCATTTAAAAGATTTTTCTGCATTATTTTAAAGTTTCCAAGATCCTCCATGTTCATGTATTTACATGATATCACAAGGCACAGGAAGTGAGGAATAGGAAGTGTCTACAACTGAATAAAAAAGACTGAAAGTAGATTACTGAATTCTTGTTTATGTAATGTCATGGACTTTCCGTGTTTTTAAGAAAGAGGGGAAAATGAACAACATTTTGACTATAAAATTTACAAAGTGCAAGTATGCTCCAGAACAATATTAACATATTTCTTTAATATTATAATTTTGCACATTATATCAAAAGATTGAGTTGGAGCAGACCTGCGCTCTATGACTCTTAATCACACATTTTGACAAAATACATTTTTTCTCCCAATATCATTGAAATGTAGAATTTATACGTTATCTTTTTGACGTCATATCTAACATATGACGTCATGACTAATGAAAATAGGTAATGCTTTGACATATGCAGGTATTCTGCTGGTTAAGAACAAAATTATAGGCTTCAAAGTTTGACTTTCGGGTCATTACAGAGTATAAGTCCTTTTTTGTTTATCATGTTCGTTGATCTGGCGAAAGTTAAAGGTAAGGGATTCAAAAAACGAAGAATGTGAAATTTATTGTCGTTTTGAATTATTTATTTGCCTTCTATTAGTGATAAGTTGATTTGGACAACATACAAATATGAAAATATGAATTGATAAAATAAAGGTTATCAAATCAAGTTAAAACGTGATTTTTGTCAACCTTATTATAAAAAAATCGTTGAGTTAACCTAACAAAAAGTTTTTAAAGCGGACTGAAGTAAACTATTATGCTTTGTTTTACTATGGAACTTTTTCTAGACCATTTTCGAGAGTTAATGCCCTTATATCTCGAAATCTCTATTCCAATGATGTAAATTTTAGAAATGATATGTTTTGTAATATCAAACATTTGCAAGTATGAATTGAAGAATATGAAATATTATGCAGTTATATAATGCCTAATCACAGATCACTGGCGCGGATCCTGGAATTTCTTGACAGGCAAAAAAAAAAAAAAATTTAAGTTCTTTCCCAAACGCATCAAACCCAGAAAATTTCTTGACAAGTATAAAATAGTAGATAAATAAATACATATAAATTTAAAAAAAAATCCATTCCAAAAGGTGAAAAAATCCTATTTCGCGGTGCTGGTAGTAGGGTCGATGTTTTCTAAAAGGGGGGGGGGGGCCAGAGTAATTTTTTATTTGCTTCAGTATATACTTTTAATAACTCTGCAAATTCCAGGGGAGGCCTACCCCCACCCCCTTTAGATCTGCGCATTAAAAAGTAATGTTTATATTAATATTGACCAAAATCACATCAGTATATAATAATATAATACATGTACCTGGATACACTGTGATATTTACAATATGTAAGTCCGACACGTCAAAGTCCGGACTTTCATCTACCCTTTCTGTAAGATATAATTTAAACATTTTTTCTGGATATTGATAGGATTTTTTTTATTATGGTCACATCATGTCAACCTTAACTTGCACAGTATAGTAGTGTATTTCGAAAGAACGGTGATATGTATATTATTAAAAATAATGTGGTACTCGTGGGGTTCGAAACCTAGCAATAAAAATTCTGAGTATCATTTTCCTTTAAGCTTAATACACTAACCACTGCGCTACACAACTCTTGATGAATAGTGACATTTAAATTATATTATGATGAATATATTATAATGATATGACCTTTGACTAAATGGACTTAAAGTATTTCTTGGAAATATGCGAATGTTGTGTCATAAAAGTGTATTTTTAAGGGTCTTTGCTCCATGATTTTGTTAACGAAGAAATGTGTATTTTTAAGCAAACTTTGAGGATAAACTTTGAAAAAAATGGAGCGAAGACCCACCCATATAGATAAAATGTGTTATAGTATGAGAAAATGATCCCTTTGCCCACTTTATAGTGAAATGCAAGTGTAATAAATCTGAATACTGTCACTATGTTTGTGGTTGCTTGTCAAATCCATCGAGAAGATTTGGTAACGCAACGATGGTCCATAATGTCACCGAAATCATGGAGCCTGATAATAAGGTCCGAATGGCTGAGCAGAAACTGTTAACAGAATCGTGCTTACCTTCTCCAGAAAATACGACGGAAATAAACAGAGGTAATACATCATTACATAAATGATAATAAATGATTTAAAAATCAATGTTACCATAGTTCTTTCTTTGATTCCAAATAAGGTTTCAATTTTTCTTTAAGTCGAAAATTTGATTTTCTCATGAATTTGTTGATTTATTGAATACAATATTCCCATGAAAAAAAAATCAATAATATTTACATAAATGAGTTAATTTTAAACTTGAGTACTCTCGCAATATAAATTCTTAGGACAAGTATGTCAGAAAGGTTTGGCAACACAGTGAGTGTCATTTCTTTTTAGCAAAAATATCCACCGAAGAAATCAGCACTGCTGGAATAGACTTTGGTAATGGACTTTAAAGTAACATTCTATAATGATCAAATGGTTATTGAAATCACAAATTTTTATTAAAGGGTACGCGTCTTTATTCCCAGAAGAAATGTTCAAAGATAACTAAGTATTTATGAAAAAAATACTGCTGCTTACTTAAATAGGATAAAATACATGAAATAGGATAAAATACATGGAAATAATGTGTTTATAATCAGTACTTTATCATGACTTGATAATGATAAAGATGCTAAAATTGATTTTAAATTTTGCAATACACAGATTATTTCAATTAATTTTATTTTTGATCTAAAGTCAGATCACTCTATGCATATAATATTCCAGATTTAGAAATCCAAGGATACATACAGTGTAGCATAGAGGATCATTTTAGTTATACTGTTTCACCATACTAAGGTCCGTAGGAAGCAATTTCAGTTGGGGGGGGGGGGCACAGCCATACATTTTTCAGTTGACAAAGATTTCCTGACAACCAAAAAAAAGAAGAAGGACATCAACTAATCAACTACCAAAAATTCCTTGACAAGCCCCCCCCCCCCAAAAAAAAAGGTCATCAGACGTTTTTATTGAGAGGGCACAAGCATATATTATCTATGTTTATTATTGTAATCTATATATCAGCAAAATTATTGAGGGGGCGGGGGGAGCACGGCCCCCCGTGCCCCCACAGGTTCCTACGGCCATGATACTAATAGATTGTCGTTTAATAATGGTAAAAGTTGACTTCAATGATTTTTTTACGATTTCTTCGTTTAAGATTTTCATTGCTTATTTGATTTGATTTGTTTGTGAATGTAGCTACATTAATACCTCTCCATATGAATGACATTAGGGTCATTTTTGTGCTTGTCATTAATTCTCTTTTTGATCGAATTGTTAATTATCGTAAATAAATCAATTTTACACATCATGTTTTTCTAATGTCTAAAAATAATTTGGAGTGCGATGCTTATGTAAGAGATTTAGAACTTCAACGTGCCTTTTAAACCTCTAAACTACATGTGAAGCTTCTTTAAATACTAGTATGATGACTTATTGTTCTTCAACACTGTTCAACCAAGAATAAACTATGAAAGCTTGTATAAAAAATGGTTCATGGATTCAAAATGTTGTGAATCTATTTAAGAATAAGATACATTTAAACCATCGAGCAACCTTATGTTCCTTGTCATCCACTAGATGAAGTCTCCATCACTCGTGACCAGAAATTGTATAAAAAGTTGAGAATTGTACTACTTATCGTGTCGCCATTTTTGATTGTTGTCTGCTTACTCTGTATTTCCGGAATAATTTACAGGTAACATTTTTGTTTGTTTGCTGAAAGTTTTTGAAAAATTAAGAAACAAGATTTTAACCAAGTAAAACACACTTTACTGATCGTGCTTGTTTTAAATATCTTATTGCAGCAAAGGTTGTTCCAAAAACAAAGAAGTGCAAGGTAAACTAATAAGTAATACATGTATCTATCCCGTTTTGCTGAGTAAGGTAAGGAAGTCAACTAATAAGCTCTTAAATTTCTTGTCTAAGCAGCTAAATTAGAGCCGTGTCATAAAATACGAATTCTATAATGTATTAAGCTTTTAAAGGACTTTCTAACTCTACTGAAAACGCCCATTTTCTTTCATTATGTCTTTTTTTTTCAGAAATAAAAATGAAATCGATTAAACTGTTCATCACCATTCTCTTTTTAAAAATAATTTTTATTTAATAAATAATTTATTTTTAGATCGAATATTGCCAAGACTCTATTATCTTCTATTTTAGCACCTGGTTCAGTCATTTTCTATTTATTTATTTTCATGAAATCCTTATACATCTTATATATTTGAAATGTTAGAGATTAAAGCAAAGTTCCCACACAATTGTCTCCCTAACCGCTTCAAGGTTAAAAAGTATTTAACCAAACCATTTCTTCAAATATTTGCAAGAGATACATGTAACCCAGACTACCAATTTCATGACGTTCTCATTTGTACTTCCAATTTTTTTCCTTAAATTACTATCAATATTGAAATCTTGGAGACGTTTGCTTTATTTTCACATTTTGGTTTAGAGTAAATGTCTTGGAATCGCATGCTCCAAAGTACGATAAATTTTTTAACAGAGGCAGGCTACTGACAGATAAGTTGATGTTACAAGGATTTCAACAAGTTCGTTCAAAGTCTGCATTTCGTAAATTGTATGATCGTTATAATGATCTTGTTAGCAAATATAATCTATTACTGAGACGTGTTTCATATGAACTGTTAGGCCTTCGATTTTATACTGAATTTGACTATCGAATGTTCCGTCTACCTGAAAAAAAAACCCAAAAAAACATAGGGCCCACGCCGGGTGTGACCGGTCAATATGGGATGCTTACTCCTCCTATGCACCTGATCCCATCTATGAAATTTCCAGGTGCCCTTATTTTATGCCCTGTTTACAGATTTGTATTGTTTAAAGATTTTTTTGAGATTGGTACCTGTTCGTTATCACACCTTTTTTCGTTCATCTTTCAAGCCTCTGGTGTTTCCGGGGGTCCTTGTTTTGCCCCTTTTACGATTCGTAAACTTAATGGATTTATGAGATTGATCACTGTTCGTTATCTTCAGATTTTACATTACAGATTACAGTTTTAAGAGAAGATACAATCCTTACCGGAAATTATATATATAATCTGTAAGAGAGTTTAAGGGCCCATTAAGAAAAAGAATCATTAACTTTAAATTTAATTTCTTTACAAATTACTGTGTGTGTTTACAATTTCTGTACCCTAAGAGGCTTAAAAGAGCCTGTACAGAGAAGAAAATAAGATTTTCAGACGAAGGCAAAGGGAAAATTATTTTTATCTGAAATACATATAATGAATTATTACGCAATATGCTTACATTGTAAGTAAGACATCTATATCTTGCCTACTACGGGTTTTAATGCTCTTCAAAAATTGACTTAATGGTATCATTTTGGCAAATGTTCACTTTTGTTACTTTTAATAAGCTGTGATAATTAAAAGCATTCTTTTAAAATTATTTTTCTTTAAAATAATTCTTCTCGAATTCATCATTTCTTAAGTGAATATTTGGTCTGAAATGATTCTTATAACTTATTCCTTCTGAAGAGAAATCAAATCCAATTTAGCGAAGAACCGGTGGTGAGTTGTGTGACTCACGTAAATATAATTGTTATTAGACTTTTAGAGAATAAAAGATATATTCTTCTATGTAAATCAAAGTCTAGAGACAGTGTATTTTGATAAAACAAATGTAGAAGGAAATTTGTAATTTTTGTGTGTGTGAATTTAACATGTGTTATAAATGTGGTGAATCGTATGTAGTATCGGTGGCATTGATGTATAATTGGTAATTTGAGAAAAAATATCACACTTTTTCTTTATTGGTATTAGTCAATTCTTTTAATAGGGCAAAGTTATAAAATATAAAACTTCAACATAATTTCAAAATTTAAGTTTCAAAAACCCATCTGTTTTATATTTGTTTTGGACAAAAATACTACTTAAATTTGATTTTATTTTGAATTGGAAACGAAAAAAATATGCTTGATATTTGATACAGTTTATTTGAAAAAAAGGCAGTCATTATCTTAATATATTCATTATTTGCTTGACATTTGATAGAGTATATATGAAAAAAAAAAGCAGTGCGTTATCTTTTTTTTTTTAGATATTGTTCATAATACTTTGTAATTACAGAAGGAAACAGAGAAAACAACACTCAAAATAACGAAGATACCCCTGGAGATCCACTTTACGGTACCTATGAAGATCCTTGTTATAGTGCATTAACACTAAGGGTAAACTACGGTCCTGTTCATTCTAGTTATCGAGAGGGAACTTCTAAAGATTTTAATCCATATGACTTCATGTACGAAGGAGAGGGAAATATGGCTAGAGAACAAGAAAAGAACGACGGCAATAATTTTTATTTTGATAAAGAAAGTGTAAAAACGCATATGAGCTCAACTCAAAGACTGTATGAAGTCCCCTGGAGAAATGACTATAATAACTCCCTTTGGTGTCACTCTTCACGAAGGCGGTTTGACCTTATGCCAGTTGATGAATCTTACAGTGCTCTACAAGGAAAGAAATAAGGGCCGTACAAGCTGGCATCTAGCAACTAAATGGAAAAGTTTGATAAACAAAAAAAAAATGTAAATAATGGATATTTTATCTCGATTGTAATTCAAGCTAAATATAATGAACAGATGTATCAAGCAGCATTTAAAGAATACTATTGTTATCTCTTGCATCATATTAGAACATTTTTAATTAAAAATTATATAGAAAAAAAAAACACAATATATGAAAGCCTTCAAAACACTGAAAAAGGCGGGTTTGTGGGTTTAAGGAATCAACAGGAGAAGGAGGGATCAGAGGGATCACAAAACTTCCGATAAGATTGAAATTGAGGAAAATCATAACAGCAAATTTGCTATAAATTCATGGAATTTAAAATGCAGCGTATAATGAAACTGACAAATAATCACAAAATGTACATGTACGTACTTAATCATTCCTCTAAATACAAAATGTTCTACTTAAAAGCATATACATGTAACCATTTATACTTTTTTATAAACTGAAAATGAATTATTTCATTCATATTTTTTTTAAGTATTCGCTGAATATGTTTTTCTTCTCTCATTTAAATTATAAGCAATATTTCAAGTAAATACTGATAATAATACTTGTAAAAAAATTTTGATAATTTATTACCAATGAATTTTCAATGAAGCCCAATGCTGTCCCCCCCCCCCCCAAAGTAAACTTTATGATATAAGCAGACAAATATACATAGTATATTTTGAAATCCTATCGTACTTTTACAAGAAATAACCCATTTCTTGTTGAGGAAGTCCAATCATCTATTCAAGTCAGTTACCCCTATTAAAACTCCCTCTGATCCATGGGACAAACTTTCAAAATGAAAGTAATTTTTTCTTGTGCATTTGTATGTATCCCTTATAGGCATAATTGGGAGATGACTGAATCTAACGAAGATGGAAGTGTTCGCATATATATTCAATTAAATTTTAAAAACTTTGATTGTGTTCTGTCTTGAATTATCGGATATGTTCTTTTAAATTGTTGACCAGCGGGCTTTAGTGAAAAACACGTAAATTTACAAAAGAGAGGATGCTTGCATTGTAATTTGGCTAATTGTTACACAGTGAACGTTTTTCTTTGTCTGAATTTGTTGTTAAATTCTTATTTTTATGTTTAGATATGTTCTCTTCTACTCTTAGCCGAGAAAAAAAAAACTTGAAACAGAGCAATCATATAAATGGATGTTTTCTCGTGTTCTGCATCTTAGGTCCTGTGGTTTTAAGTTTGATACTTTGTTTCACAAGAAAAATACTAAAACATCAAATTATTTTAAATATAATCTAAAATATGGGCCGACATTTCTTGTTTTAAGTAAAATGCGTAACCAAAGAATTCAAGTTAAAAGTTTATCTATAAAATCGTAGTCGTTTAGAGAAGTCAAAAAGTTTATAAAACAAAACAATTTTCAGGTAGACAACACGATAACATGCACATATAGTTCACCAAAACCCCTGCCTCAGAAGGTATAGAAGAGTGTAGCTAAAAATCACATGACGTACTAAATTACATATCAAGTTCATTGATTTGTTCTGAATCATCACCTCTTTTTGTCTAAATTCTCTTTTATTAAGTTTTTGGTAGTAGTGAATATTACGTCCATTCTTATATTTCTTTTTTTATTTGACTATTTGAATGCAAGGTGCAGTATTATAATAGTTCTATTTTAAAGATTCGGAAATGATAAACTACTGACTATAAAGAAATTACCTTTACCACTGCCTACGTACAATGTACTTATGCTTGCTCTATTATGTTTAGTTTTATATTGAATCGAAAACAAACTTTTTATATATCCAAATTATTCACGACAGGAAGCTGAAAAATTTGGATTTACAGTTAAACAAAGTTTATTAAAAAAAAATGTTTAATTCTTAAATTCAAATATATATTCAAATATATATTAAACATCTATATCATACTACTGCAATATAGAAAAGATAAATCTATCAACAATTTTTAAAAAGCAAAAAAGATAATTTCACAAAAAGAATTCACCTGTTATCCAGCCCTGTGGAAATAGAGGTATCTTTTAATCAAAATATTAATTTTATTTAATGGGGGAAGAATTTTACTTTGACTAAGACTTCAAGCTTAACTAGTGCATTATAGTTGGACAATCTCTGTGTCTTTTCCAATACTGGCCTGCTCAATTTAAAACAGAGCAACGTGAAATAGTTTTAATCTTTATCTAAAACAAAATCTCATAAATGAAATATATGGAGATAACGAACAGTATTCATGCTCAAAGCCCATTAAACAAAACAAAATGGGAGCAGAGCAAAAACGGACCTCAAAAACATCAGAGGTGGAGTCAGGTGCTATGGAGGAGTGAGCATCCCCTGCCGACCGGTCACAAACGCCGTGAGCTCCTTGTCATGATCGATTTTGAATGCATGTTTTAGCTGGAGAAAAGAGGCCCATGGGCCACAGCACTCGCCTGAGTCACATGGGTCTTGCTTTTTTTTCAATATAAATTTGTTTTAATCAGAAAGACTTTTCGCTCTTTATTCTAAATTAAAATGACCTCATGTCGTGACTCCAATGTGCCCTAAAGAGGATATCAAAGGAATATGATTAACATGGCTCTGTTGTTCCCCTGGATAAGATTTGTTAAAGCTTTTTTCATGTACAAATACATCATGAAAAGTTTCATCATATACCCCCTCCCTATTAAAAACAGAGTTAATAAATTTAGAAAAGGTCCTACAACTTAAATATGTTTCCATATCAATGTGATTTAGCATTTCTCTGCTATCCTTTGTACGCTTTAATAGTCTATTGTTACCCTACCCTTACCCAGGGCCAGGATTTGTACTCTACCTGAAAATGTTTACATATGCATATTGATAAAAGTAATCATGACCCTGCTGATCTGGAGAAGATTTTTTGAACAATTTTCTCTTTATATCTATATATAAGCTTTACTCCCCTGTTGTGTCTCCACCCTACCCTCTGGGACCATGATTTGAACAAACTTGAATTTACACTACCCGAGGATGCTTGCATATTTCTATGATTATTTATGGCTCCCTGCTCTTGAGAGACTTTTTTAAGATTATTTTTCTATATATGTCAATTCAAGACATCGATCCACTATTGTGCTCCCTACTGTGACTTGAAACTATACCAACTGAGGATGTTTCCATATTAATATAACTAATCATGGCCCTTTTGTTCTTTAGAAAATTATTATTAATGAAATATGAGGATAACGAACAGTATTCAATCTCGAAAGTCCAATGAAACAAAATTAAAGATTTTTTCCACAGATTTCAACGTAAAACTGCTATTCCTGTTGAAAACCTGTCCTAATTAGCGACAGAGTGTATGTAATAAAACTTAAGGCGTGAACGTTATAAGCTACTCTTTTATTGTAGCCGTTTTATATCCAAAGCACTCTGCGTGAGAAGATGAGAATTGTTCCCTTGGACCAATCACAAATTTTCTTTCGTGCACTTCATTTTAAAGTTATTTCAGACTACATGCATTGCATGCATTTTTATACGAGGAAGTCAACTACATGTACATATATCCTTCCACAATATACATTATTACACAATTCGTCAGGTGTTTTATACAAATTTTATGGGAACGATTAAAGCCCAAGAGAAGTTAAATTTAGGGTACCCCATATTTACTTGTAGAAACCAAAACGGCGCCGGCGTAGTTGTAACCCTACCGTAACTCAATATATTTGGAAATTTAAACTCATGGAAAATAGACAAGATTGTACATAGCAATGCAACTCAGATTCATTTTTTCAGTCGAAAGTCAAAAGCAAGTGAGTTTTGGAGCGCCGAAGTTGAAATAATATGAAAAAAATACGCACTGAAACAAGTCCGGGGGAAGGCTTTTGTACATTTTATTCCTAAACGGTAAGAGTCCTGTTACTCAAGATACATTTGTGGAAATCCACATTGATACACTTTAACTTTATACAGAACATGTTTTATTTAATATAGTGGAGAGCTATATAATAGACCGAAAGTCCAGCTGTATCATTTAAATAAAGATCTTAAATGAATGCTTATGATAGCATAACCGGACATTAACCGTGCTTATAAACCAACCATAAAATGAAATATGGAATCGTTGATAAACAGTACCATTCTTTTAGTCTTACTCTACCTCCATACAAATTTTCTTTGAAACATCTTTTCAAAGAAGCCATTGACAGCACTTTTCCTATCTTCTCATGTGGACAAAAAACAGACTTTTCAGTATGCTAAACATTCGAGATTCTGACGTCATTTTCGGAGTTATTACGTCATAAAAATAAAAAAAGGTGACATCTATATAGGTGCAATTTTTCCAGCTCTTTCCAACAGTATCAAATCTATTAACTTACGTGAAACGGTTAATATTTTATCAGTTTTCAGAACTTTTCAAATGCCCCTCGTATAAGCTGAGAAAAACAAATCGCAAAGTTTATAAGGAAACGAACTCTCATCTTAATTTGTATTACGCAAAAAGAATAACCAAGAAGTACAATGTCAAAAAATCTTGTACATGTAGGGACAATCATGGACAACTAATTCTGTATCAAAATAGGATGTATTTACTCTTATTTTATATTTTGATCAATTAATACGTCGTTGATTTGATATCACATGTTTTCTATTTCATGAAAATACAAACTTAAATGATAAGGTATGAATCAATTTCCGCAGTGTAGAGGAATATTTTCATTGTAGATCGATATTAATCTGAAAATGCATCCCTGTGTTAAAATTATAATGACAGTTTATGGATTTTTCAATTTAATGGAATTTTCTTGATTGTGACTTACTTAACTGATTCAACATATGCTTTGATTGGAGGAAACATATGTTCTCGTAAAATTGATGGGTAATTAATTTCAAAAGAAGCTCATTGCAAACAAATACTTTGCAGATTTATAATTTATTCATTTCTTCAATCTTAGTGAAAATGTAACTGTTTGTTGTCCTGACTTTGAAGAAAGAGATAACATGTGTGTTGGTAAGTCAGATACTTATTCGATGGTCTTTATCATGCTTATAGAACTGTTTCTAAACTCATATGTAGGCCCTAGATGTTTAATAAAATATGTTGCAAAAATGGATTCCTTAGCTCATTGCAAACAAATACTTTGCAGTTTTATAATTTATTCATTTTCTGTTTTCTTTATTCATAGTAAAAATGTAAATGTCTTGTTCTGACTTTGAAGAAAGAGATAACATATGTGTTGGTAAGTATACAGAGCAGAGAGGGTCCTTAAGAAAAACTATTTCAACATACTAAAAAAAGAAATACTGCTGCTTACTTAAATAGGATAAAATACATGAAATAGGATAATATACATGCAAATAATGTGTTTATAATCAGTAATTTATCATAGCTTTACAAAATGTTAAAATGCTAAAATTGATTTTAAATTTTGCTATACACAGATGACTTCAATTAATCTTATTTTTCATTTAAAGGCAGATATTTCTCTGCGTAAAGAAAATTCCAAATTCATAAATCTCAAATAAACAGAGCATCGAGGGTCCTTAAGAAAAGCTAATTCAGCATACTAATAAGTGTCCTTTAATAAATGGTAAAAGTTAACTTCAATGATCTTCGTTTAAGATTTTTCATTGCTTATTTGATTTAATTTACATTAAATTAAATAATTCTCTATATGAATGACAAGCAAAATAGTGTGCCGGTAGATCCGTCAGGGGCATTTTTGTGCATGTCATTATAGCTCTTTTTGATCGAATTTTTTTATTATCATAAATAAATCAATCATACACTTATCGTGTTTCATTTCTAAAAATAATTTGGAGTGCGATGCTTATGAAAGAGATTTAGAACTTCAACGTGCCCTTTAAACCTCTTAACTACATGTGAAGCTTCTTTAAATACTAGTATGATGACTTATTCTTCAACACTGTTCAACCAAGAATAAACTATGAAAGCTTGTATAAAAATGGCTCAGGGATTCAAAATGTTCTAATAAATCTATTTAAGAATAAGGTACATTAAAACCATCGAGCAACCTTATGTTCCCTGTTATCCACTAGATGAAGTCTCAATAACTCGTGACCAGAAATTGTATAAAAAGTTGAGAATAGTACTACTTATCGTGTCGCCTTTTTTGATTGTTGTCTGCTTACTCTTTATTTCCGGAATAATTTACAGGTAATATTTTTTCCCTGAAAGTTTTTGAAAAATTAAAAAAAAAAGATTTTACTCCAGTAAAACACACTATACTGATCGTGCTTGTTTTAAATATTTTGTTGTAGCAAAGGTTGTCCCAAAAACAAAGAAGTGCAAGATAAACTAATAAGTAATATCTATCCCATTTTGCTGAGAATGGTAAGGTAGTCAACTTATAAGCTCTGACTTTTCTTGTCTAAGCTTAATTAGAGCTGTTGACATAAAATACAAATTTTATCATGTATTATGCTTTTTAAGGACTTTTTAACTCTTAAAATGCTCATTTTCTTTCATTTTGTCTAATTTTCATTAATGAACATGAAATCGATTAAAATGTTCATCAGCATTCTATTTTGAAAAATGAAACTTTCTCTTAGGTTTAAAGAATTTATTTCCAGATGGAATATTACCAAGACTCTATTATCTTCCATTTTAGGCACCTAGTTCCCTCATTTTCTATTTTTCATTTTCATAAAATCTTTATACATCTTATATATTTGAAATGTTAGAGATTAAATCAAAGTTCCCACTAAAATGTCTCCCTAACCGCTTCTAGGTTAAAACGTATCTAACCAAACCATTTCTTCAATTATTTACAAAAGAGACATGATAACCCAGACTACCAATATCATGACCATTTCATTTGTACTTCCATTTCTTTCTTCCATTACTATCAATGTTAAATCTTGGAGACGTTTGCTTTATTTTCTCATCTTGGTTTTGAGTAAATGTTTGGATTTGCATGCTCCAAGAACAATCAATTTTTAACCGAGGTAGGCTACTGACAGGTAAGTTGATGTTCCAAGGATTTCAACAAGTTCGTTTTTATAAAACTTCTCTATGATTTAAAAAAAACCCCACTTGCATGCAAGCACTTTGATATTATATTGTGATTGGTTTGCCTTCTTTAATAAGTGATTAATTTTGACAAGTCAAATTAGACTGTTTGAGTTAATTAAAATGTTTGATCTTAAGTACCGCCTTAAGATTTAAGGCTGAGGACGCTCCATATGCATACATTTACAACATGGACTGTCCTGCACATCCAAAATAGTGTATACCCTAATAAAAGGGCACTAAAAAGTTTCATTTTATATATCAAATATGCCATAATTGACTAATCACACAGTACAAAGTAATCATTATAACGTCATCTGGGAAAAATTAAATATGTAAGTTAAGAATATTTTAATACTACATTTCACTCCAGGAAGTATATAGGTGAGTGGGAGGAAATCATAGAATCTTTCCTGTTTGAAATAAGGAAGCAACAGGAGAAGGTGGGATCAGAGGGATCACAAAGCTTTAGATAAAGTTGAAATTGAGGAAAAATATTACGGCAAATTTGCTATAAATTCGTGGATATTGAAACTGACAAATAATCACAAAATGTACATGTACGTACTTACTCATTCCTCTAAATAAAAAAATTCTACTTAAAAGCATAAACATGAAACCATTTAAACTTTTTTTCATAAACTGAAAACGAATTATTTCATTTATAAAATTTATAAATATTCGCTGAATATGTTTTTCTTCTCTCATTGAAATTATAAGCAATATTTCAAATAATTATTCATTATAATGCTTGTAAAAAAATCTAAATAAGATATGACCAACAAATTTATATTACCAATGAATTTTCAATGAAGACCACCAATGCTGTTTTCCCAAAATAAGAAAAAAAATAATGATATAAACAGACTAAATGTGCAGAGTATATTTTGAAATCCTTGTTCTTTTACAAGAAATAACATGATTCTTGTTGAGGAAGTCCAAACATCTATTCAAGTCAGTTATCCCTATTAAAACTCACTCTGATACATGGGGCAAACTTTCAGCATGATTTTTTTTTCTTTTTCTTGCGCATTTGTATATATCCCTTGTATAGGTATCACTGGGGCATGAATGAATATATAAAAATGGAAGTTTACTTCGTGTGCTGTCTTGAATTATCGGAAATGTTCTTTTAAAATGTTGACCACCAAGCTATAGTGTAAAATACTTAAATTTAAAAAAGAGAGGATGCTTACATTATGATTTGGTTAATTGTTATACAGAAAATGTTTTTCTTGGCCTGAATTTGTTGTTAAATTCTTATTTTTATGCATAGTTATGTTCCTTTCTACTCTTTGCCGAGAAAAAAAAACCACTTAAAACAGAGCAATCATATATATGGATGTTTTATCGTGTTCTGCATCTTAGGTCCTGTGGTTCTAAATTTGATACATTTGTTTTATAAGAAAAATACTAATACATCGACCTATTTAAATATTATTTAAAATATTGGATGACTCTTATATCTCTTTTTGATTTGACTATTTGAATGCAAGGTGCAGTTTTATTTTAAAAAGCGAAAAAATATTTTCACAAAAAGAATTCACTTGTAATCCAACCCTGTGGAAATAGAGGTATCATTTAATTAAAATATAAGTTTTATTTAATGGGGTAAGAATTTTACTTTGATTGAGACTTCAAGCTTTTACTAGTGCATTATAGTTGGACAGTCTCTGTGTCTTTTCCAATACTGGCCTGTTTAATTTAAGACAGAGAAACGTGAAATAGTTTTAATCTTTATCTAAAACAAAACTTCATAAATGTAGTCATTATTTTGAATGCATGTTTTGCTGGAGAAAAGAGGCCCATGGGCAATAAAACTCGTCCGAATCACCTCGGTCTTGCTTTTTTCAATATAATTTTTTTTATTCAGAAAGACTTTTTGCTCTTCATTCTAATTTAAAATGACCTCATGTTGTGTCCCCAACGTACCCTACAGAGGATATCAAATGAATATGATTAACATGGCTCTGTTGTCCCGCCTGGATAAGATTTGTTAAAGCTTTTTTCATGTGCATTTACATTATGAAAAGTTTCATCATAAATATACCCCCTCTAACATAAAAACAGAGTTAATAAATTAAAAAAAATACAACTTAAATATGTTTTCATATCAATGTGATTTAGCATTTCTCTGCTACCCTTCGTACGCTTAAAAAGTCTATTGTTACCCTACCCTTACCCAGGGTCAGGGTTTGTACGCTACCTGAAAATGTTTACATATGCATATTGATATAAATAATCATGACCCTGCTGATCCGGAGAAGATTTTTTGAACAACTTTTCTCATATATCTATATATAACCTTTACTCCCCTATTGGTCTTCACCCTACCCTCTGGGACCATGATTTGAACAAACTTGAATTTACACTACCCGAGGATGTTTGCATATCAGTATGATTATTTATGGCCCCACTGCTCTAGAGATTTTTTTTAAAGATTATTTTTCTTTATATTTCAATTAAAGACATCGATCCGCTATTGTGCCCCCTCCTGTGATCCGAACAAACTTGAATCTACACCAACTGAGGATGTTTCAGTATCAAGATGACTAATCGTGGCCTTTAGTTCTTTAGAAAATTTTTATTAAAGATTTTTTCTAAACATTTCAATGTAAAACTGTTATCCCCTGTTGAAAACCCACCCCAATTAGCGACAGAGCGTATTAAATAAAACTTCTGGCGTGAACGTCGTTATAAGCTACTCTTTTACTGTGGTCGTTTTATATCCACAGCACTCTATGTGAGATGAGAATTGTTCCCTTGGACTAATCTCAAATTTTCTTTCGTGCACTTCATTTCAAAGTTGACCGTCACGGTAGTTCAGTCGGAAGAGCGCTCGCTCCGTGATTGGAAGAGCGTGTGTTCGAATCACGGCCGCGACTGAAATAAGTCGATAAAAAAAAATAGATAGCAACTGTTCCTTCGCCAAGCGCTCGGCACTTGGAAGTGAAATTAAAGATGCGGGTCCTTCGGATGAGACCTTAAAAACCGAGACCCCGTGTCACGGTAGGCGTTGGCACGATAGAGAACCCTTACTGCCCAATGGCTCTGAGTGCCGAGTAAAGGTCTAGATTTGAAGCCCTTTACCGGTATATCTCTATATGAGTGAAAAATTTTCGAACGGGACGTAAAACAATATACAATCAATCATTCATATCAAAATTGTTTTCAGTTTTGTTGCGAATAAGAAAATAGTTCCTCATTAAACTTACTTTGCAGAAACTATAATTCTTGACAATAGCTTACAATCGCTTTATGGTCATCTTTGTTCTGTCATTTTATTTTCGTCATATGCATTTTCACTTCAATATTCATGCCGATTCTGAATTTTTTTCGTACATCGTGCATGTATTCTAATTCTAAGACAGGAAATTCGTCATACGTCATATCTTCAGTATGTAGAGAAAAGCTGGTATTCTGGTAATTTTATGACAATGCATAAAAACGTATTACTACGTATACAGTATACATAAGACAATTATGATAGTTTGATAACAATGGGATTAATAATCAGACATACATTTAAATGCATGGTGGAATACACGGAACACAACTGCGATGTCTAGCTGTTGTGTGCGCGTGACTGATAATCACAGCTGGCAATCTCTAATATGTGTAAAGTTCTAAAGTCGCAGATTAGATCTCCCCACTGCAGCAGAAGTGTCCTACTGCAAGGACACTTAACTTCTCATTTAGCAGCTTTTTACTTTTGTGCCCGGAATGATAATTAATGAAAGTATAAACAGGATTGATTTTTTAGATGCATAATTAATGAAGCTTTCAGGAAAGTTGGACATGTTATTGTCTCAATAATTAGTTGACTGTTAAAAGATTAGGATTCAGAGTGGATCCAGATTTTTGCAAATTGGGGGCACATTGAGTATTTTTGGGTGTGGGTGGGTGTTGAGGTAGCCCATTTCTCCCTAACACAAAACCGTGTAATTTGTGCACATTTTGGGAACAAAGATTAAATATGTTGATCTCTGGTTTAAATATTATCTCGCTGCAATCTTAATTAATTAGATTTTAGGGTAATCATTACCAAAAATATAAAATGATACATTTAAAAATGAATTATGACAGGCAAGAAGGCTTAATTAATTTTTCAGAAAAAACTAAACAAACACTGTTACATTATATAGTGTGTCTGAATACAAATACCTAGACGTAACATTTTACTCCTCAGGCTCTTTCTCCTTTGCTCAAAAGCAACTTTATCAAAAAGCAATGAAATTATTTCTGAAAAACGGGAAAATAAAATAATTTCACTGAATCCAGACCTTAAAAACATTATTAACATTTTTGACCATACTAATAAATCTATTTTATCGTATGCATATGAAATGTTGGGCTTTTAGCCCATTTACTAAAAAAAATTGCATTCCTGGCTGAACTATTGACAGGATATACTCCAACTTAATCTATGACAAACTTCATCTGAAATTTTGTAAATCAATAATTGGTGTTCATAAATCTGCAACTAATTTTGCTGTACTATCTGAATTAGTAAGATTTCCCCATCACTTCAAAATTATACTATCAATGATAAAATATTGGTATGGGCTTGAAAATTTAAGTAAGTCCTTTCCACTTTTACAAGATGTATATGGTGAATCCAAGACAAGTAATTGAGAAAATCTTCCTTTCTGGTATAGCTCCATGAATTTTCTCATCATCATTATCTTCGATGGTATTTGTGATTTAACTTTAATTAAATTACATCATATGAAGAGCTGCTGTCCACTTTATTCATGAATTAATGGTGACTTGACCGTTTGATCATATTCTCTTCATATTATGTCAATAATTAAGTTCCATACTAGTATTTCCCCGGACCAAAAACATTTTTTCCACTGGGTGCGTCGTTCAATTTTTCTAAATTCTGTCTTCAATGTGATTTTCACCTTCAAAAATAACCATCTTATTATCTTATTAACTGAAAGTACATGTTCCATACATTCACCTAAGATGAGGACGAAATCTGTCAGAAAATGGTAAATCTTACACGTTTTCGCATATCATTCAATAGTTATGGGTAAATTAGAAGAAACCTTGCTTCTGTGACTGTGTAGAATCGTGAAATCCTCTTAGTCATTTGCTTCTCATATAAGAAATAATGAAGCATTAATGTTGTACATAATTTGAAGAGTGAACAAGGGTAGAAACATTAAATTTCATGAAACCGTCATTAAAATCAATTCCCATCAGTACTTTTAGTACTTTGATTGTGATTGCAGGAGAATGCATTTATACATGTATATTGTGGAATGTGGATTATCCTGGTGGTAAGTAGAATGATATTATAACGGGAGATACATGTAGCAGTCAACCACTGATTTCCTGTTAATGGATATGAACTTTTTCCCAAACATAGTTTTTCATCTCAAAATCCACAGATTTATATTTTTGCGTGTTGCATTTCATTACAACCTGTAGCATTTTGTTCAACTTCTAATTTTTAGAAACGTTTCGATATAATAGGTTACGCATTAAGAATAATTTTTCATGGTTATGATAATAATTTGTACCCTTCACTGAAAAAAAAGTATTTCGAATAATAAATCATTATGAATCACCACTCAAGTTATTGATGACAACAGTATTAAAACCTATTATGAATATATCACAGTACGGATCTCATCAGTCCAGGTTAGAATTTTATCTGTTGATTGCAGAAGAAAAACAAGAAATGAAAATAATTTTCCTTGAATTTGTGTTTCGGCACTTGTTTAGAATTCGGTTTGTATCTTCATATCTTATGATCTGCAGCGCCACTTTTAACTGAGTTCATTTTTCCTGCATGTCAACATTCCCCGGCCCCGTTCCTTCTGCAATCAACGGACACAGTTTCAGACCGAACTTGAACCGTTGAAATCTGGTAATGAATACATGTATGTGAAAGTGGAATCAAAGTATTAAGTTCATATTATACATTCTAAAAATTGAAATCAATGATGTCCTAAATTAAAGTATGCCGCCACATGTGCTTAATTTTGCCCTGTTTAATTATAATTACTAGTCATCGCAATACATGTACTTCCTTGTGTAGGGTGATGCATTGTGTTTTCAATGAAGAGTAATAGATGCAGGGCTTTACGAAGTACAGCTCTGAGAAAATGATATCACTTTTCACGGATTCGGATTCTGACAGGATGGAATATTTCATTATTTTTCTTTATTTCACGGAATCGGCATTCTCATTAAAGGGAGTAAACGTTTGTCTTGAAGAAAGGTATTACTAAAGTTTTTACTACATGTAATATGTATTAGTGGAGCCATCTCAGTTAATTCATTCCGTAAAAACTTAAGCACTATTACAAAAGTCAGCAATCCGCCAACGTATTTTAATTTTTCTTTTGGTAATCACTATACAAACATAAGTCATACCAAACTAAGACACAACTATTTACTTAATTATGATCTTTATAAACGTAATATTATTAATAATCCTTTTTGTTCATGTGGTAAATGCGAAGATGTTTATCATTTCTTTTTTGCATGTAGAAATTATCCAAATGCTAGAAATAAGCTTTTTAACCGCCTGTTTTTGCTTGACGAGTTGGTCACTATTGACAAAAAGAGTTTGTTATTATGGGGTGACACAGATTTGCCTCTACAAACTAATCACACAATTTTTGCTGCTGTCCATAAATTTATTGATGAAACCTATAGATTTTAAATTGCTATGTCACCGAACAGAACTTTCAATTATGTTACTAGTTAAATTAATATTTCTATGCATTTTTTTTTTCTTTGCATGAGAATTGTTTTATTTAAGGAGAGGAACCAGTAAGTTGTAAAACCTTGTATCTGATCCATTTGCTTAAGTCAACAAAATATGTTCAAAACAATGTAATTCTCCGGGAAAAAATAAATTGCATAATCTAAATCTTTATTAATTTCTGTTGCTTACATATGCAGAACGAATTTGAAGAAGTGTTGCACTGGCTTTGAAAGAAGAGATGACTTGTGTCTCGGTAGTGTTTGTTTTTTTTTTCATGTTTTATTCTTTCTTATTTTAAAAATTCAAATGCCTTTTTAAGGAAGAAGCCTTGTCTCAGCTTTTTCATAGATCCCTTATTTCTAAGTATTTCAAATTTACAGAAAACCAATTGTAAAAAAATAGAATAACTGTAAAATTTGAGAAAGCAAGGAAGTGTGCTTTTTTCTTCTTTTTTTCTGTTTCGTTTTTGTTTTTTTGTTGTTTTTTTGTTGTTTTTTTTTTGTTTTTTGCATTATCATCTGAACATCACAATACTTTCACTTTTTTGTTATAGAAAAGAACGTTAAAGATTTGCTCAAATCTTCGCTCAATAACAGGAGAAGGTTTTCATTTGTTTATTTTACAACTGCGCAACTTTTTTTTATAATTATCTACTCATTCTTTTATTGATTCGTTTTCATTTATTTATTGGCCGAAATCTTTTTAACACTATTTCTTAATAATTTTTCAGAAAAAAAAGATACACTATTCGAAATAACAGATAAGCGTTACATATGATTATTTTTAATCCATTCATCTATTAATTCCTTTACGATAAAACTCTAAAAGAAATTATTTTAAACAATGTAAGCTGCTGTTTGTCGGACAATTAAAAAAAATAACTGAGATTCGTTTAAGAGAGTAATGCAATATTATTTATTTTTTCATATGAAGATGGGCGAAGAAGGCGAGCAAAATGCCTATTGTGAAACAATTTAAAAAGTGAAAAATTAAATCTCAATAATGTCAAAATGGTCTATGATATTTCATTTATCATTGATGTATACTTTATGTAAAATCTCAATAAATCGGAACAATCTCACAAAGATTGAAATTATTTGTCTATGAAATACATGTAGCATACATGTACATACACCAAAGAGGGCAAAAACGATCAGTTCTTCATACTAAACCATTTTTTTTTTCATATGAGATTATACTCAAACTATGCGTAAAAATATACATTCTTCGGTTACAAATACGTGGAGCAAAGACCCACTTTACATTAAAAATACACATTTACATATATGACACAACATTCCCAGAAATATTGGAAGTCCATTTAGTCAAGGGTCATATCACGAACATGATTTAATTACCGGTATTTGTTATGAGTGGTATAAAGTAGTGGTTAGCGTGTAGTCACGAAGCAAAAATGGATATTCAGGGTTTTTATTGCTTTGGTTCAACAAACACACACGCACCCTTACACACACACTCACACCCACATTCACACACACACACACGGAATACCACATTTTCATAGTATGATTTTTTCCGATAGAATTTTCCACAGGGCGGAAAAGTGTTGTCATAATTTCATACTTTTCAATTATAAGAACTTTACTCTAAATACTACATTCACAAACTGAATATGACTTTTATAAATATGAAGCTATAGGTATTTTGCACACCTTATTCGCTCGTCTGATTTGAAAATACTAGTAGGCAAAACTCTTTTTCTCTAATTGCAGACAGAAAAGAGACTAATGGAAATAAACAATTGAAAATACATGCTCTCTTATATAAACAACTTAATTCTAATTTTATTAAAATTGACTTAAAAACAGATTTAGCCGATAGAAAATTGTAATTTTTTATGTAATTTCAAGAGGCAAAAATTCAAGTGACTTTTCATAACACTTTTAACTGAGACAAAATACGGTTATTTTATATTTGTTCCACGTTGTCTCTTCAATTAACGTTATCATTATAATATATATATATATATATATATATATATATATATATATATATATATATATATATATATATATATATATATATATATATATATATATATATATATATATATATATATATATATATATATATATATAAAGAAAGAAGTGTAATGCTACTTAAATTAGTTAAAGCCAAAAGCATCGTATACATTCCTCCTAATTTGGTTGAAATACAATCAATTTCAGTATGCTCTGTTGAATATTTTTCTTATTGCTTTACATCCTTTTTCTTTTCTTTTATAGTCACTTTTCTATGTTTATTTTTTACTGCTTTATTTCATTACATGAAGAATGCAAACCAGGATTCGTAGGACGGTTTTGTAATTTAACATATCCTTCAGACTATTACGGTCAGAAATGTTAAAAAAAATGTGGTTGTAAGAGTGAGAATGATTACTGCCATCATGTGTTGGGCTGTGTACCCAAATCAAATATCTCTCGCAACGAAACAGAAGAGTACAGTGGCACTACAGTTTTGGATATGCAGACATTCTTAGCAGAAAAACACACATCTTCAGCTGGAAATATGGAGAAATCTAGTGTTACAGGATTAGGTAAGCAAAAATCAATATATTGATAATAATCATTATTAATAATAATCAATTGAAATGTGGTCTAATTTTACATGCAAAATAGATCAAAGTTTGGTTATACGTATACCTAAAATGTCTTCTTTGGTATGCTTTAAAATGCATTGCATACTCACATCATCATCAGAATAAAGCTACTTTAAAAAGCGTTCCATCTTATCATTTATTCCAAAAATGTAAAAACGGAATTTTCACCGAATCGATTATCTAACCCATATGACTTTAAAAGGTATTTCTTTTAAAAAGCTGAATCTTTTGTTTTATTGTTATTTTTTATTAATAATTTCAAGTACAGGTATATAAATTATAGTTACAAATATACCCTATGCTTTAATTTTGATATCTTATTATCTCTAGGTAATGGAGAAGATTTTTTCAATGGCATACCTTTCATACTTTTGGTTGGGATTCCAGTTTGTGTTACTTTCCACAGGGTCTTCTTTTTGTCTTTTCCTCTACTGGTCCGTTTTGATCAAGATAAAAAAAACAACTTTGAACTTTATCTAAGATAAAAGTTCCATACACATTCCATTATGTATAATTGTAAAACAATTCTGTATATATTTTAGCTGGATGAGGAGAACAAGAAGAATGAGATTAAATGATAAAAGATTTAGGCTTCTATAAAAAAATGTTCCAAACTAAAAAAAGAGCAAACTCAAAAGTCTTACAATTAATTAAACCCAGAGAACTCTAAGTCAGTAAACATTAATTTTCCTCATTGTTCCTCATTGCTTTTCTTGGCCGTGAAAAAAAAACTTGCTTATATATCTATGTGTTGTTATTTTTTTTTTAAATTTCGTTCGTAGGTTTATTTTGTATTATAATGTTAACTTAATTGATTTCTTTGTTCAACTTAACTGATTTTCGACTATTAAAAGTAATTGATTAATAATTCTTTGAATGCACATAAACCCTTTTCTTCTCCAAATGCATATATTATTTTTCTTGGTTCAAAGTCCATCTTTGAAAACATTTTCTTTTAATTAACATTTAAAGCTAGTATTGGAATAAGCATTCTGTATCTAGGTTTAAGTGTGTACTGAGTATATGATATATGTCTGTTTCTTAAAATGTGTTTATAAATGTATTACTTATAGCAAAAATCAAAACTCAGAACGAACTGTTTCTTTTTTTGTTACATTTTTTTCATAGCGAAAAATTTTCCTCTCATTTTGAAAATATAATTACAGCGATACATTAGAATAAGAAAGCATAAAAAGAAAGAAATTATTTTGTTCCTCCGCCTTCTTCTGACCTTGCTACTGACTACATTTTATTTTTTTTCAAGTTTGCTCTTCTATCACATTGCCTTTTTACTTACAATTCTCTATTCTTGCGTTGTCAGGTCAACATAACCAAAATCCCATTTATGGTGTGGATGAAGAAAATGTTGCTGATCACTCAGAGGCTGGACCTAATGAGACACTGAATGACATAGGAAATTCGGATTACAGTACTCTCAGCTTAATTGTGAACAGAGAAAATCTTAATATTTGTCGTTCATCTCAAAGGACGACAGTTGGTGATAACCCTTATGGCTTCCAAATCAATGGAAGAATATTTGAAGAAGAGCCTGTGTTGTCAAATATGTCAGATGAAGTATTATCTACAGAGGAACTCTACAACGACTGTGTTTACAAAGAGGCGTGCTCGTATAGTAAAAATATGCCATTTAGACAATATTCGAAAAAAAACAACAACAATTTGACTTAATGACCATAACTGAACAGGAGAAATTACATGCTGAAAACGACGATAGGCCATACTCATTGGCACGCCCTAGATAAAGAACATATATTAAGAGTGTAGTCTCAATAGAAACAAAATGATTTTTTTTAGCTAATTGGAGCATACATCCACGTCACGGAGTTCTAAAAGCTTCAGTTGTGTTGGCACAAGGCTGAATGTTGAAAGCTACTCACTGTCGCCGTTCTGTATCCGTTAAAACTTTGTTTGAGTGGATGCAATGGAAATGTTTCCTTGGACTTATCGATATCATGATTTTTTTTTTCATGCACTTCATCTCAAAGTTGTTTTCCAACTATTTCGCATAAGAGCATGTCTACTATTTTTCCGCAATATACAGAATTACTCATATTAAACATAATTAAGACTTAGACAAGTATTACAATAAATGTAAATGTACATTTTATAAAACTATACTCCAGTTTACAAAATATTTAGAAGTTGAATTGAGCGAATCATGAAATGTTTACTATTGCAAAGTGTCAACTTTAATAGATACATATAATGTTCAATCATTTAATTAGAAAAATGTTAGGAATGTAAGGAAATATCAGTAATAAGGAAGAAAGAAAAACCAATTATATGTCAATTATTCCACTTCCCTATTTACGATTAAAGCTGATAAAAGTGTGTCTGGTGGCGCTTAAATTTTGTAATACGAATTATTACATATCGAATATAGTCAAGTATCACGTTCAACGTTTTTCATTAAGATTGCATTTAGAAATATGAATTGTCTAATTAAGTACTTGAACTACATAAAAAAAAATAAAATATGACATACACGTAGATGTATAATTGTTATCACGTGATACCCCATGTTTACAACAAAAAGCCCATGGGCCACATCGCTTACCTGAGCACTGTGGCTAGGAAAAAAGCAGAAATTAGTTCAGTATAAAAAGTATAAATGCATAAGTGGTCCCGACCTACCCCTAAAAAAAGGGGGGGATGATTTGAACAAACTTGAATCTACACTAAGGATGCTTGCACATTTTTTTTGCCGAATTGTAGCTTTTTTCCTATAAGTTTGAACTTTCATTGTGGCCCACCCTATCCCAAAGGTCATGATTTGAACAAATCTGAATCTACACTACCTATCTGAGGATGCTTCCATATAACTAATCATGGCTTTGCTGTTCTTGAGAAGAAGATTTTTAAAAAGATTTTCTTTGTATTCCTATGTATAACCTAGCTCGTCCATTGTGGCCCCACCCTACCTTTTTGAAGGGGGGGGGGGTATGATTTGAACAAACTGGAATCTACACTACCTAGGATGCTTCCAAATAGATAATGACCTCCCCTGGGGGAGATTTGAACAAACTGGAATTTACACTACCTGAGGATGCTTCCATAAAACTATGACAAATCATGACTTTGTTGTTCTTGAGAAGAAGACTTTTAAAGATTTTTCCTATATATTCCTATGTAAAGCTTTGCTCGTCGATTGTGGCCCCGCCCTACCCCCCTGGGGGGGGGTGTCATGATTTGAACAAACTTGAATCTACACTACCTGAGGATGACTTCACATAAGTTTCATCTTTTCTGGCATAATGGTTCATGAGGGTAACGACATGGTGTTTAAACTGGAATAAACACTTCAAAAACTGACCAATTACCCCAAGATCTCAATCAATAGAGCCATAATTACCCCTCAATCAGCTTAAATTACATAAATTATTTTCGACTAACCGATTACAAAGTTTCTAACCGATTGTATCGACTTTTATAAAGGTGTATTTCCGAAAAAAAAATTGATGTTTTCTCTTCATAGAAATATAAGAAAAGTTGTCCATGTACATTTTATAGGATTAAATAAGGGAGAAGTAACAAGAAGTGACCAAAAAATATTAAATATAAAATAATAGGACGAGTAAATTCTGGCATTTTCAATCTTTAAGTTGTTTATATCTCCTCGATGAGGAGGAACAGGAACAGCAACATATCACCAGTAAACACAGGAGCAAACAAGATGCAGTAAACATTCCCAGAATTATTCCAACTTTTGCAGATGTGCTGAAGTCCGTCCATTTTGCAAGCAAACCTGAAAAATATGTATTTTTCAACAGTATATATTAAAATAAGGCATTTAAAATTAGGAAATTTTACTTAAATCAATAACATCAAAAACGTAGAACTTTTCAATACTTTATAAAACCATTCCCCACCATAAATTTAAGTCCAGGCTTTTTGATAATATATAGACAGCTGCTTTTTTAATGAAAATGGAACTCGTAAATTTACTTGTCGTTGGTCGTTTGCAAAAATGTTGTTAAGAACATTTTGATTGTACACACAAGTACTCTGAAGTAGATATTAAAAAAATGATTGAGTTTCTGATTGACAATATCTATGTATTTTTGGAGATCTGGTCTTCCAACAATCTGTCGGAATTCCAATGGTTAAATTGCGCCCCGTTATTAAAAGACCTATTTTTGTACTTATATGAAACAGAATTTATTCAAAATGTTAAACATGAAAAGAAGAAAACACTTACTGTGGCCTTAAAAGCTTCAACTTGACATTTAGATATATCGACCACGTATTATCAATAAAGAATAGTTACTTCCATTCATATATCGACTCGATATATCCCAGTGAACTTTAAATAAAAGATACCACAGAGTCTGACACATCTGTTTTATATTTGGATATTTTACTAGACAAAGACGTTTATGGTAACCTAACAACAAAACTTTAAGATAAACGTGATTTCAACTTTTCTATCATCAACTTTCCTTACTTATGTAGCAATATACCCTGATCACCAGTTGATTCAATTCGCTAGAGCATGCTCCATGTACGAAAAATTTATAAAACGAAGCAAACTATTGTCAAACAAGGGTATCAATAGTCTCGTTTAAAGCACCATTTCGCAAGTTCTATGGTCGATACAATGACCTTGTCAGCAAATACAATCTCTCATTAAGTCGAATGCTGACTGACGTTTTTCATACTTATTGTTAGGCCATTATTTAAACAATTGTCTACGGATTTTCCGCTTACCCAATCATGACAATGAGTATACAGCGGGTGTAACCGGTCGACATGGTGTGCTTACTCCTCCATGGCTCCTGATCCCACCTCTGCTGTTTTTGGAGGTCCGTGTTTGCTCTGATACCAATTTATATTGTTTCAAGGGACTTTGAGCTTGATTATTGTTCGTTATTTCCATATTTCATACATGGTTTCTTATTCATAATAATTTGGAATTATATATTTTGAATTAATATTAGTAAAAATCAGAAGCAATTTTTTAATCGTTATATTCTAACATTTCTGGTATATGATCTTCGTACTTTCGATAATCAGCACGTCATCATTATATACGTTGTTGTAATTGCTATCACATGTGAGCGACTTTATAAAAAGTACATAATGTCCTGGTATGTTACAACTTCCGCAGTGTATCGAAATAATTTTCAGGATAAACATAGAGCATCGATATTGACTGAAAAATATCACTGTATATC